>NW_024423343.1:41101623-41239848 GCF_017311325.1 Ursus maritimus
TTTTTTTTTTTTTTTTAGATTTTATTTATTTATTTGACAGAGAGACAGCCAGCAAGAGAGGGAACACAAGCAGGGGGAGTGGGAGAGGAAGAAGCAGGCTCCCAGCAGAGGAGCTTGATGTGGGGCTCAACCCCAGGACCCCGGGATCACACCCTGAGCTGAAGGCAGATGCTTAACGACTGCACCACCCAGGCGCCCCCTCAATATGAAATTCTAACTACAAGAAATCATTTCATCAATTTGTTCATGAGTGATCTAAGCAGGCCCTTGGGGTTTAACTCAGCTTCCAGGAACCACCAAAAACCCTTTGCTTTCTACAGCCTCAGCCTTGACCTGGTTGCCAAGGTGTACCCCCTCATTTTAGGACAATTGCTGCTACTGGAAAACTTGTTCATGCTCCTGCTGAACTAGTTTTAGGCTCCATGCTTGACCTCCACACAGACTACTACTGACTGAGAACATACAATACATTCAGATAATTAATTACCTTTTTATGAGATTCTCTTACTTTCTCTTTTCACATTACTATTCATCACTGCAACATTCTGAATCTTGGAAGAGGAATATTGTAATTGTCTTATCTTGATTAGGAGACTTTCTATACCTCACTCAGATTATTAGAGACTCCCATTAATACCCCTAACCTAATATTATCTGTTGACGGATCACACCTCAAAACTGAAAGTGGATTTTATTAAGCATCGACAGAGCTATTAGTAACCTAAGAGCTCCTTTGAAATATAGGCTCTATGTAAATAGAATTAACACATTCTAGCTTTTAATCACAGCCTCTTTCTCTTAGCATAATACGCTCAAAATTTATGCAAGGTTTTGCATGCATCGGAAGTTCATTTGTTTTCATCACGAAGTAGTATTCTACTGTATGGATGTAAAACAATATGTTTATCCATTTACCAATGAGCATTTGGGTTATTTTTAGTTTAGGGTAATAATGAAAAATTTCTATAAACATCTGCTTATAAATTTTTACCTGAACTTATGTTTTCATTCATTAAATAAATACATAGGTATGAGATAATTTTTTTGCATTGTAAGTATGTTTACTTTTATAAGAAACTGCCAAGCTGTCTTCAAAATGATTATACTACTAACGATGTATGAGAATCCCACTTGTTTTACATTTTCATCAGTGTTTGGTATTATTACATTTTATTTGCTTATTTTTTTCTTATCCCTTCTAATATATATGTGATTATATCTAATTATGGTTTTGTTTTGTATTTCCCTAATGACTAATGTAGAACATACTGCCATATTTTATAGAACAGTTCTATTTTTAGTGTGATGTCTATTCAGATTTTTTTTCCCATTTCTTTTATATTGAGCTATGGAAATTTTTTCTACATTCTACATACCAGTCTTTTATCAGATAAATATTTTGCAACTATTATCTCTTAGTATTTGACTTATCTTTTTTTTCTCATCTATGTCTTAAGAACAGAAGTTCGAATTTTTATAACTTTTAAATTATTTTTTCTTTTAAAGTCTTCATTTTGTATGTTAAGATACCTTTGCTTAACCCAAAGTCACAAGATGTCTTCCTATGGTTTCTTCTAGAAGTTTTATAGCTTTAGATTTAATATTTAGAGTTATAATGCAGTTCAAATAATTTTTATAGATGGTGTATGTCTTGAGTCAAGGATCGGTTATTTGAAAATGGAAGCCCAACATTTCCAGCACAATTTTTTGAAAAGACTATTCATTTTCCCTTGAATTCTTGTATTACATTTGCCAAAAATTAGTTGCTCATATATATTTGCATTTACTTTTGAAGTTTGTGCTATGTTTCTCAATACACATGTCTATCCTTTCTCTAATACTACACTACCTTGATTATTGTAGCTTTATAAGATAGTAAGACTATAGTAACCTTAAAATCAAGTAGTCCCCCAACTTTGTTCTTTCTCAGAATCATTCTGCCTATTCTAGTCTCTTGGCCTTTCCAAAAAATATTAGAGTCAGTTTGTCAGTTGCCTAAACAAGCAAACAAACAAAAAAACACTAAAATTTTGATGCAGACTGCATGAATCTGGATCAATTTGGGGAGAAGTGATGTCTTAACAATATTGACTCTTCCAATCAAGACATTAGTTCTACCCTAATTGATCTGTATTGATTCCTATCAAAATTCCAGTGGGAAATCTATCTAGATCTAGGCAAGCAGTTTATAAAATTATATGGGAGGGCAAAGAAATTAGGATAATGAAAACAACTTTGCAAAAGAATGAAGTTGAAGGTCTCTTACTGCCTGAATTTTATACTTATATAGCTCTAATAATCAAGCTAGTGTGGTGTTCTCAGGTGGATAAATAGATAAATGAAGCGGCACAGAGAATCCAGAACCAGGCACATACAATTACAGATAACTAATTTTTGACAAGGGTACAAAAGCAATCCAATGGAAAAAAATAGACTTTTCAGTAAGTGAAAAAGGAACAACAACGGGACATTCATGGGGAAAAAAAGAAAAAGAAAGGAAAAAAGCTCAATCTATATCTTATATCCTACACAAAAATTAACTCAAACTGGATCATAGAACTAATGTAAAACATGAAACTAAAACTTTTAAAAGAAAAAATAGCAGAAAATCTTTGTAACCTAGAGTCAGGTGGAGAGTTCTTTCACTGACGTGAAAGGCCAACTTTTGTGAAGTTGTATTCACCAAAATTAAGACCTTGTCAAAAAATGAGAGAAAATCCACATTGGGAGAAAATATTTGCAAATCACATATCTGACAAATAACTTGTATCCAGAATACATTCTAGAAACTCTCTCAATTCAACAGTAAGAAAACAAACAGCCTGATTATTTCTTTTTCTGTGTCAAGATTTTTTTATTAATATGTGATGAAATATACTATTACTTCTTTTATTTTGTGTTCTATCCATCAGAATGCCAAATTTCCTTGTACTTTATTGTATTTATCTTTTTTATATTTTCTCCAATTATTTTATTTTTCTGTAAATTTTGTTTATCAAAAATGTTTCCTTTCTTTACTTTGTTGCTTCTATTCTGTACCTCACAGCTTCTGATTTATTTATTAATTCTGAAAGGGTTAAATTTGGTCTTCAATATGTTTCTGTAAGTTGAAAATTTCTCAGTCTTATTTTGACCTCCTTTTTTAATTGTATTCATGTCCTTTTAATTTAATTTAGCTTGAGGGAATTTTAAGAAATGTATTTCTGCTTGTTTAGTTACATTCCGAACTTGTATGGAATTATTCTCTGTGTTTCACATTGGTTAAAAGTAACATTGAGTATATTTTCACAGTCCTGAAACATCTATAAACATCTCAGGTAGACACAGTGTCCAGACCTTCCTCTAAGGAAGAGTTTGCTGCCCAGCTGTGGAGTGCTGTCACCAGGCAGCTTCTACTTGTCAGTTGTGTCAAGATGTGATTTAGCTGCAGAAAGCTGCCTCCTTAGAGAACACACCCTCCCTATGGAGGCCACAGCCAATGGCTGAGAGAAGAGTGCAAGTGGGTTGCCATATGTACTACATGTGGGACCATTTTAATAGACATATGTGCTTTAGATAGTCCCACGGTTGAGTGAATCTGTGGGGGGTTAGATTTTTCCTTCTTCCCAGTCCCAATTTCCCCTTCTTTTCACATCTTACACCCCAAAAACCATCCTGATGTCTGCTTCCAAGTCATCTGTGACAATATTTTTGGTTCATTTTTCTAAAATTTACCTCCAATTTACCAATATAATTACATACTGTTTGGGTTATTTCAGTACTTGTTGCTTATATAATTTTAATTATGGAATGTAGACATGAGCTATACAGGACGGTAAAATTATATTTGTTTTTGCTTCATCATTTTCATGTTCCCTCATTTTTACTTGTTTAGTTTTCTGTGTTCTAGTCACTAATTCATTCTTAGACACTAAAAAGTAATTATTCATCTCTATTAAATATGTTCAAATATAGGAAGTAATCATGATTTTCCAAAATTATCATCTGTCCTTATATTTGAGTACTAGTTTAACTATAGAATGCTAGGTTCAAAATCATGTATTTCAGAACTTAGAATATATTTCTTATTTTCTTCTAACTTCTGATTTTGCAGTTAAGAAATTAATCCCATTCAGGACCTAAATCCTGTATGTATTCCTCTTCATTTTTCTTTCTGTAAGAATTTAGGATTTTAATCTCTATTGTATGAAATTTCATGATGTACTTTTATGTGAATAAATCTCTTTAAATCACTGTGTAGGGGTGCAGAAAATGCTTTTATTTTTTAAACAGTTTTATTAGTTCCTTAATAATTTTCTTCTAGTCTCTCTTTAGTAAACTTCTATTATTCATTTCCAGGACCCATCCTTTAGTTCCTTTGTCTGTTTTTAGCCATTTTTAATCTTACGTTCTTTGAGAATTTTTCTTGAATTTACCATGTAACCTGCTAAAGCACTTTTTATTTCTACTGTCATATTTTGGATTTTCAAAAGTATTTTTATATCTGAATGCTATATTTGTAGTACTATAAATTCATAATTCATTGCTGCCTCCTATCTCCTGGGAGATATTGATTATAATTGTTACTTTAAGATTTTTCTCCTGATCTCTGTGTTGCTTTGGTTTTTTCTGAAATAATTTTTATTTTGTTACTTTAGTTTCTATATTTCCTAAAAACTTTCCTTAAAAGATTTTTTATCTTATTTTTTCATTTACATTTAAGAAGGAGGAACTAAGAATTTAATTGAAAGCTCTCAGTACTTGGATGGAGCTTGTTGAAGGTTAGGTTTTAAAACAAATCAATAAGACAGTGAACCTGATTTCTCAATAAGCAACCGACTAAAATTTCCACCCATGGATACTATTATCTCCCGCATAGGGATGAGCATGAATCTCCATGCCAGCGTTATGGGATCTACTCAGGTGCAGACTGAGTCGCACTGATGAACTTGTAGACTTTCCTATTCTGAAGTGTGTTTACCATGGCATCTCACAAGCACGTTCATTGTGCAAACCTCTTCAGACCCCAGCTTCTATTAAGGGGTTAGCAGTCTCCCACTGTGTGCGGTTTGGAAGGATATCTATTTACTTAACACATATTCACATATTATAATTCTGATTATATGTCAAACACTGATATAAGTAATAGAGATATAGCAATAAAAATAACAGACGTGGATCTAATAGTGCTTGCATTCAACAGATCAATCAAATTTTGAACAAATCTTTATGGTTTTGGCCCTACCCTACCCCCACTTTGGGAGATTTCTTTCCCAGCCTTTGGGTATGTTCTACATTGTAAAGCCATTTGCTTTCCTTCCTGCAGGCTTAAGTTTCAGCTTTCTCTTGTCAGCTAAGATAGGTCACATTCCCTATCTATTTTCACATTCCCAATTTTGCTGAAATTCTTGCTAATATCATGTATAAAAACTATGTTGTTTGATTTTTTAATTAACATCTGTTAAAATATTATTTGAACTAACAATGTATATACAGTCCAACATTTCTACATGTATATCTCATGAATCTTTGTTTCCTTATGCTTTAAATAGTATATGTATTTCAGTTTTCACAAGGGTGATATACAATTATTCCATAGTTAATAAATGACTTCTGCAAAGGACTAATTGCAAATTTTCTAGATTTTCAATGCTGATAATTTTAAGAACCAAGTTTTAATTTCAGTATATGATTTATAATAATGGAATTTCTCAGTGAAAAGATAAATGCTAAGCCAGAATGATTTGAATTAGTTTTCAAAAGAGAAGGGTGGAGGCAATCTTACACTGTGATCTCATTTAGAATACAAATACAGAATTCATTTTCAGATTGATGATACCAGTTGCAACATTAATAACTTCACAAATTGGCTAACATAGATTTCTCTGTCCATGAATAGTTTTGTCACGAGTTGTTTTTTTTTTCTAAAATGCATTTTCACTGTAATATATTCTTCAGAATGGACAATTTCAACTTAATAAAAGGAATGGTGACACGTTTACACTCTCAGTACTAGAGTAACCATCTCAGCTTAAAGAAAATATTTTTTACATTACTTCCAGATGCTCTGAAGTGCTAGCATAGCAAATAGATAGTTATTACCATAACAGATTCTTTAATTTTGGCATTCAGTTATAAACAGTAAATTTCTTTAAAAAAAACACACATTATGATTAATTTCTAAAATTAACAAAACGATAAAGAAAAAAAAACGGCTAATGTAAGTTGTAGATTAAACAATTGTTCAAAAGATTCTTCCCATCTTCTGATTTCCTGGGAAGGTTCAGATTTCCCCATTCTTTGACTTTGTAACGTGACCTCTCTAGGCCAACTGGATGTTAGAAGATGTGAACCAAGCAAGCACTTGAAATGCATTTGTGCAATGAACTTCCCCTCTAGTATTTCTGTCACTAGTCATGAGGAGATATTTCCCCAGGTAGCTGCTGATGCCTCAGTCTGCATCCCAGAACAAAAATGTGTAGGGCACATCCTGCAGTGGATAGCATTGTCAATGTGGCATCACATCTTGAAGCAGAATCAGACCAACAGGCCCACAGTCTTCAGTATAAACAAATCCTTGCATTTTATGCTACTAAAATTTTATGTGGATATTTGTTATTAATTTGGAACAAAGATGGGGGTGGTGCTGTAACAAAAATGAAATATATGGGATTGGTTTTGAGACTGACCAGGGAATGATGAGGACACTTCTACAGGAAGCAGAAAAAAGATGGCAAGGAGATTGTTAAGAAAAATTATGACCTGAATTGTAATATAATGGTGAAACATTTGGCAAACTATAGCTTGCTGCACCTTGTGAGGTGGGAAATGTACGTTTTGAACTTGAGCCTTGGACATGATGATTTACAGGCAGAATATTAGAAATGTCCGCCAACTCTTATTATCTTCATTTTGTTAAGGTATTGCCTAAAGTATTACCAGCAGAATTGAGTGTAAATAGAGTAGGTCCATATATTCTAGAATTTTTTAGTTGGAAAATAGAAGTTTCTTGTCTCTTATTTCTTGAACTAGTAAAAGTTTCTCAAATTAAAGGCAAAGGGACAAAGTCTGGGGACAGACTATATTCAGGACGCTATTAATGAAACATGGCCTCAAAGTTAAAAAAAAAATAAAAAATGTGGCTCTGATATTCTTTATGAAGATCTAAAAGAAAAAAATTGGTATCTAGTGGACCTTTTCAGCTATGTAAAAGGACACCTATAAAGAAATATCCATAAAAGAACAGGACACATCATGCCTCAAAAATAATCGATAACATACTGTATGGTACATGGACTTGATAGGAACACATATATTGAAGACCCACATAGCTTTGACAAAGCTGCTTCAAGAAAAGTTTTGTCAGCCTGGAGTAAATCAGAATGACATGTATTTGTGATAGGAAAAGACTTCTAGGCTTAGAACGTTCAACAGGAAAGAAACAGTCTTGGAAAGCTGCTCAACGTCATAAATAAAAAGTAAATTTTTAAATGCTTTCTTTAGAAGTGGCCAAGGAGGAAAGTAAATAAAAGAGAAGAGTTTTCAGAGGGCAAAGCCAAAGCCATGGAGAATAATGGGCTGTTGGGTCACTCCCACAGAACAGAACCAGGATAGAAAGACCTAGCAATGTGTGCCCAATGTGATTTCAGAATTGCCACAGACCATTCTCTTCTTTGTATCTACAGCTTTTCTAATTTTCTCATTTTTCTCTTATTCTAGGCATGTTTTACCATCTTAGGTTGACAGAAATACAAGATTTTGAAATTCAAGTTAAAGCCAGCATTGGCTGAGATGTAGGGGGATATCAGGATTGGAGTGGTATGTTTTTCACATAAAATGGACATGAATATTTGTGAAGACTGTGTTAAGTTACATTATCTTTGAAAAATATTCATTCTCTCCCACCTCTTCAACTTCATGGGAGGGCTATTCTTCCCTGCCCCTTGATTTTGAATTCAATATATGCCTTGATTAGTCAATGAAATGTTAGCAGACAAGAAAGGGACAAAGGCTCAAAATATACCATAGTGTCAGGATCTGTTTTTATGTGTGGCTGCCATTATCATGAGAAGCACCTGTGGAGTCATGAAGCCACCTCAGCTGGGGCTGTGGAAACAAACACTTCAGGCTAGGAATTCCCAGTCATAAGTCCTCAGACAAATTGAATATCCATGAGAAAAATAAATGCTATTGCATGTCATTAAGATGCTACAAATGTCGGTCATTCGCAATAGTGTAAAAAAATACGAGAAAACAGGAGTAAGTGACATCAGCAAGATGTCAGTATAGAAATTTCCAGTGCTTGTTCTCTCACAGAAACATCAATTTGAACAACTATCCGTACACAAAAATATCTTCACAAGATCTAAGGATTCCCTGTGAGAAATTACAGGACCTGGGTGGAACAAAAAAATAAGAAAAGACACACTGAAGAAGCTAGGAAAGACAGTTTTGCATTACCCCAACACCCT
This sequence comes from Ursus maritimus, assembly GCF_017311325.1. Classification (NCBI taxonomy): domain Eukaryota; kingdom Metazoa; phylum Chordata; class Mammalia; order Carnivora; family Ursidae; genus Ursus; species Ursus maritimus. Next base: position 41,110,074 of record NW_024423343.1, read on the forward strand.
TCATGCAAGTCCAGGCATCCTAGGGCAAGGAGACACCTTCCACCACGGGGAAGTGAAGTGGGTGCCCTCCTTCACCCTGCATCCCCACACCAGGCCTGCACAAGGGCTAGGCCAGTCCCCCACAGACCCAGCCTCCAGGCCAGCTCCTGCAACCCAGGAACATCATGTTGTATACCTTAATTATATACAATTTTTACTTAAAAATGTATCAGTGGGGCACCTGTGTAGCTCAATCAGTTAAGCCTCCAACTTTTGATTTCTACTCAGATTATGATCTCCAGGTCTTGAGATTGAGCCCAGAATCAGGCTCCATGCTGGGTGTGGGGCCTGGTTAGAATTCTTCCCCTCTCCCTCCCTCAGACTCTCCACCCCCTCTAAAAAATAATAATAATATAATTTTTAAAAATATCAATAAATAAAAAAATTACTGGCAATTTGTCAAAATATTAATGGTGCCCATGTTTAGGTATGAGGACATGAGTGACTTTTGTTTCCTTAACATATTTTTATATACATATTATGCAGTATTTAGCCTTTTCATAGTGTTTAAAATATAAGAATTCTCATGCAAACCTTGTTCTTTGCATAGATGCGCAAATATCCAACATGCGATATATCTTTTAAAATAGATCACATACTGTGACTATTGAGATAAATAAATGTTGTTTCACACTTTTAATGATTTCATAAAGTAAGCATTCATTTACTGGTCTTCTGAAAAATTACTAAAGCATATACGCTTTATGATAGTCATCTGATGTCAATGACTATAAAATCTTATGATCCTACCCCCTTTATTTCCTTGATACTACCCTCTAAGCTAATCTGCTGCCTGTCATAGTCTCAGATTTTTTTTTTCATTGTATTTTGGCTATAGACTCCACAATAAAATTATTTAAATTATTTTTGAGAATGTTTTGAACTTTCAAATGATTCATGCTCTCAGTAGTATAAAAAATGTCATTGTGCTGGGGCGCCTCGGTGGCACAGCGGTTAAGCATCTGCCTTCAGCTTGGGGCGTGATCCCGGCGTGATGGGATCGAGCCCCACATCAGGCTCTTCTGCTATGAGCCTGCTTCTTCCTCTCCCACTCCCCCTGCTTGTGTTCCCTCTCTCGCTGGCTGTCTCTATCTCTGTTGAATAAATAAATAAAATCTTTTAAAAAAAAAATGTCATTGTGCTAAGAAAAGAATTCCCCAAAACTTACAAACCAGGTAGTACATAACCACTGATGCTTCTCACAGAGTAGTTTTGGAACTCCACCTTCCAGATATACGATGAGAAACCGCATTGGCCTCCCCGAGGAGGAGGGATTGGAGCCGTGCAAAAATAGTCTGAGCCACAGAGTTTTGAGCACAAAAAGTTGTGATATGTATCACAACTAGAAAGAGTAATGTGTTATGCATACACATATGTTCTACGTACATGCTAATATGTTATAACGGCATTACTTAGTTTACTCTGATTTATACCTCATTTTTGGTTTAAAAAAAAGGTGATAAGAAAGAATCAAGCAGATGTCTAAATTTATGGAGTAGTATAAAATGTTGCACACCTATAAAGAAATAACCAGTTTTAAAAGCACTATTCAATTAAAAAAATAATTAACCAGCCTATCTATTTTTAGCTTTTAAATCCCAGCTATTACATCTGTTCCTCAGAAAAGGTTTTTCTGACAGCCCAAACCTGTCAGACCAAGTTATTCCTCATGTGATATCCTCACCTTTCCCATCATAATAGCTTTTATACCCAATTATAATTTTCATTTTACTGTCTATTTCCCTTTCATACTGTAATATCTAGATGGGCAAGGACCAATTCTGCTTATTCACGTGTGTATCCCAAGTGCCTGTAAGTTACTAGTACTGATACATAAAATTAGTCCTGAATAAATTAGTACTAAACTTTTGAATGACTTTTAGCCAGAATTTCCTTAGAACACAGGTATATCAATTGATTTCCATATCATAGAGCGCTGCTTTCACCCTAAAAATATAGTGCTGAGTAGTTATGACAGAGACTGTATGACTTTGCAAAGACTGAAACATTTATTATCTGGCTTTTTCCAGGAAAGTCTGGCTGATCTCTGCTCTAAACAAGCTGGAATGTGACAAGCCAGAAGGATGAGCTAAGTCAAATTCACTGGGGAAGTTGAGAGTGAAAACCTGAGAGACAAAGGGAAAGCACCATTTTGAAAAAGTCTAGAAATTGATGTTAACCTATAATTTAAGAAAAGATACAGATAATGATAAACACGGTCAGAATAAAGAAGACACACTACCAGTGAAAGATATTTGCCCTAACAGGCTTTGGAAAAGTGAATTTATGGGCATATATAAGAAAGACCAATTTAAAGGACAGAAGTAATGTGGAAATAATAGTATATTTATCTCTGGAAAATAATTTTTTAAAAACTTACGTATTAATTATTCTTGTGATACCTAAAATATACACCTCCTATCTCCTAGCCTCATTATCTTTGATCTTCATGATTTCCTCTTTTGTTCTACCAAACATGTGGAGTGTGTGCGTGTATTAGAGAGAGGCCGAGAGAAAGAGAGAGAGATGCTACATTCAGGTACAGTGTTCTCTTTGTTTTAATATTGACAATATCTCACGTTTGCTCTAGTAAATGAACCCTTCACGTTTAACTACTTATTTGACAGGAAGCATAAGTACCAATACCAATATGAAAGGGGAAGGTGGAAATACAAGAAAGAAACGGGTGGACAGATTTGTAATTCATCAAGATATGCATATTTTCTTGTACTTTGGAAGGTATGCTAAAACCACCTGTCTGAATTATGCAAGCTAACAGCTTTCCATAAATATAGTTTTAACAAATGCTATATAACATTTTCCTAGCCCTTTTGTACTGATGAATTAGAAATCCAAGGGTTTTTTTTTGGGGGGGGGGTCTTTTTCCATATAAGCAGTGAACTTTTTTTTATTATTATTTGTTAATTGGAAGGTTTTTTAAATTCCAGCACACCAATATCTATTACACACCTCAAGGACTTCACTGTTAATGGTGGAAACAGACCTGTAAATAAATACAAGTGATACATCTAGGAGCTAGGCACAGAAAAGAAATCAAGGGATGCTAATAGAGCAAGGATTGAAGAAAGAGGTGTTGAAGGTTAGGCCAGCCTCTTAAAAGAAGTACAAATAAAACTTCTGGGACTAGTCAACATTTAAAAAATTCTTGAATTCCCCTGAGGGCTTAGAGTTGATTTCTACACTGTATATTTGGTGTTTCTTTTTCACAAATGTACTACGTGCCTCCACTTCAAGTTGGGTATTAAAAAAACCTAATAAATCCGGGGCGCCTGGGTGGCACAGCGGTTAAGCGTCTGCCTTCGGCTCAGGGCGTGATCCTGGCGTTATGGGATCGGGCCCCACATCAGGCTCCTCCGTTGGGAAACTGCTTCTTCCTCTCCCACTCCCCCTGCTTGTGTTTCCTCTCTCGCTGGCTGTCTCTATCTCTGTCAAATAAATAAATAAAATCTTTAAAAAAAAAAAAAACCTAATAAATCCAACGTAATTAAAGGTTTTTGAGTGTATATTCAGTTTCCCAAACTCAAAGGAGAGAAGAGATGCCTCTATTCATTCAGGGTTCAAATAGCTGTTCTCTAAAGCAATATTGACTGAAGGGTTTGATCGCGCTTCCCGACATCTCCCAAAGACATGGTTTAATAATTTTATAATATGAAATACATATAACATAAGATAATCATTATCAAATTATTTCACATGTTTATTATGAACTTTCAATCAGGATGTTAAGAAGAAAAAAATATAATTTTTTTTCTCAAACATTAGGAAGATTTCGCCTTTCATCAATCCAAACTTTTTCGTTTTTGCTATTAATGCTTCAATAAGATGATACAATTGGAAAGAAAAAGTCTTGGGGAATATAACTAAACTATAGTATTTTTTAAGATTTTTTATTTTATTTATTTGAGAGAGAGAATGAACATGCGCAGAGCAAGTGAGAGCGAACATGAGTGGGGAGCAGGGGCAGAGGGACAGAGAGAAGCAGGCTCCCTATGTGGGGCTCTATCCCAGGACCCTGGGATCATGATCCCGAACGCAGGTGCTTAATCAACCGAGCCATTCAGGTGCCCTAAACTCTGGTATTAAATCATGTTTTCTAACTACAGGGATGGATAAGAATGCTTTAATCACTTTGCAATTTTGGGCAGTATGAACTTGTTTCGAATACCCTGAATCACATCAGGCTGGGTAGTTTGGAAACATTCAGAGACTCTGAAGACCTTCTCTAACAAGTTTATCAGAAAATATAAACTGGTTTAGTTTGCGTTTTCAATATGATGACTGCTAATAACACCTTGGTGACTCCCTCCAGGGGAAAATTTTCATTCAAAATATATATGTAATTTGGAAATACTGTTTTTATTATTTCTTCACTTAAAAGTTTGGAAAATATTGAGTTCGGAAAAGTGACAGGAATTTTTTTAAGCATATCTAATTTTAAGTATGCTTAATAACTATTGCAGAATTATCAAGTATGTTGTTTTAAGATATAAAACTTATTCTCATTTCCTTTAAGTGAAACTGTAGAAAATGTGAAGGGCAGATAAAACCAAAGTTTATTTCATGTTGGAATAATGAACCAATATAAAATTTTAAATATTTGTATTATCATAATGTTGGGGGGGGGAGGAAAATGCATTTAGGAGAAATGAGAGCAGAAGATGTGAATGGCAAAACTATAGTGATGTTTTTAAGTCCAACCTTCAAAAAAACTGAATGGACTAAAAACAAAAAGGCTGTGTCCAAAGTAGCTCAGTCGTAGATTGAAAGCTTGCCTGCGGGGGAGGGCTGGCATGGCATAAGTAAAGGAGGGGTCCAAGCCCAGTGTCTTGGTAGATACACTTTTGAGGGGCTTCTCAATAGATTTATCTTATGGAGAGTGCTTATGAAGCTTTAAGCTTTCACTTGAACTTTGCAATATTTCATTCCAGGGAGAAAAAAGGAGGAATTCTCTATACACAAGATTACTTCATTTGCTAAGATATTTAAAGTCAAGTTTACACAAAAGTTTTTTGTTTGTTTAATGTTTCCATTTTTGTTCCTATTGCCTATCAGAAGCTTCTGATCAAAGATAGAGTCAAACTTTTGCGATCTCAGATGTATTATGATTCAGTCTGAATTATGCTTTCATTTATACCCCTAAGTATGTAACTTGGGGTAACTAAGTAACTAAAGCCAATTGTGTATCAGATTCCATATATAATAATAGAAAGAAGGATTAAAACAGTGATCATATTTAAGAAGTGTCTAGTCTACAGCTTTCAGTTCTATATTCACCAATCATTCTTTTTAAACATTAGCTCAGTTTTCTTATTTCTAAAATATGTGGTTTGGAATAATAAATTTAAAGCAGTCATCCAAACGTTGCATTTAGTTATTTGAATGCTACTGAAATTTCCTCATTCTCATCTTTAAGAGAAAAGGGATTTTTTTAAAAAAAAAAGATTACTGGTCCCCTTTAAAGAGAAAATATGACACAAGCAAATACAAGTTATGGCTATAAATAATTAGTTTTATAAATCTTTATTACTATGTAGTAGCAATGGAATTTTAACTGACTTTTCAAGCATGAAATAAAAACATGGAAAAAAATCAGAGTGCCAATTTCTATGACAATTTGCTCACAGGCAGAACTAAAAATATTTATTAAGAAAGCCACTATATACAAATATCAAATCATTATGTACATCTGAAACTAATACAACATTATATGTCGATTATACTTCAATAAAAATTGTTAAAACACTACTAAACAATATTGCCTTTGCCAACATATGATGTCAGTTACACTGACGTTACCCCACCCATTGAGAGTGTATTCACAGCTTATATAGCCCATTTACACTAGCAGTTAGCTCCCATTATTCATGTATAAAATATCCCTTAAGTGATCAGATCAATTACATATATGGACAAATGCATAGGGAAAATACATTTTATATAGATTAAAATATATGGTTAAAGGCAACATTTTATAGTTTCATTTGGAAATCTCCAGAAGTGATTCTTTTTCTTCCTAAGTAAATTCGAATAGCTATGAAGTCCAGGGCTAGAGACATGTGTTATGTTGTTTAAATGGTCTCTGTAAGATGATAAATTTGTACCTCACTGTCTCTTCAAAAACCCTTAAAATTTGCGAGGAAATAGTTTGAAAAATAAGATGAAGTTATGTTTTTGAAAGCTCAAATATTGCTGAGAAAGGCATTTTATTGCTTCCCACAGAAAGCAAGATCATCATATACCCAAACTTACAATGTTGCATTTAAAATATGGCCGGAGGGGCGCCTGGGTGGCACAGCGGTTGAGCATCTGCCTTCGGCTCAGGGCGTGATCCCGGCGTTATGGGATCGAGCCCCACATCAGGCTCCTCCGCTATGAGCCTGCTTCTTCCTCTCCTACTCCTCCTGCTTGTGTTCCCTCTCTCGCTGGCTGTCTCTATCTCTGTCAAATAAATAAATAAAATCTTTAAAAAAAAAAAAAAAAATAAAATAAAATAAAATAAAATAAAATATGGCCGGAGATTATGGTATGAAAATATTTAAATATATGCAAAATATGCTGCAAAGACAACTTCTTTTGAAGTTGTTTTTTCTCTTGTGACCCTACACTCATATCGTAGCTGCATTAGGTAGCACCTATGAGACAGGACTCTAAAATTGGGCTGGCCCCCGGAAGATTCATAATTTGAAGTTTTGAACATTTGGTGTCACAAATTATTGCTTTTCTAAACAGTCATGCTTAGTTCAATTAATTCTTGTTTTTCTGCTGAATACCACTTACTTGGTTACTGAATTTGTTTCACGTTACATTATATCCATTATAAAATTATTTCTAGATGATGACTTATACTAAGACTTAAGCATTGAAGTACTTCCCAAACTTCATAATAGAGCTGGAAAAACTTTTAATTATATTTTAATATTTTTTCTGTAATTCTGTTTTAATCCTAATGGATTCATAAAAGGCCAGTTTCTTGACTCAGCGAGTAAGATTTAGTGACAAGAGCTTTGACAAATACAATGGAGGGTAAAACAAATTGTCCTTTTATCCACCAATAACCCATTGCCTGAAAGGGAATATTAAGTTGTATGTAATTGATAAATCGCTAAATTCTACATCTGAAAAAATATTACACTGTATGTTAACTAACTGGAATTTAAATAAAATTTGGAGAAAGAAAAAAATGATATATTAGACACACATATGCATTTGAATTCAAGATAGATATTTATAAATTCAAATTAAAATATATTAATATTTTAACGCTAAAACTCTTAAAAATTCAAAAATATTTCTGGTTGAGGTGATCAAATAAAGAGTTAGAAGTTTGGGGGCGCCTGGGTGGCACAGCGGTTAAGCATCTGCCTTCGGGTCAGGGCATGATCCTGGTGATATGGGATCGAGCCCCACGTCAGGCTCTTCCGCTATGAGCCTGCTTCTTCCTCTCCCACTCCCCCTGCTTGTGTTCCCTCTCTCGCTGGCTGTCTCTATCTCTGTCGAATAAATAAATAAAATCTTTAAAAAAAAAGAGTTAGAAGTTTGTATTTAAAAGTATCATTAAAACATAGGTAACAATGGACAAGTGAAGCTTGGTGAAGGGATGGAGAAGAGTTAATTTGGGCAAGAAAGTAAAAAAAGGAGGCCAGAAATTATGAGAATATGAAGTTTGTTATTGGCATGGGCTGCCTAGAGTCCAGATTTACATGAGCCCCATGCACATATTGGACAGAAGTCAAGACAAAGATTAAATCGAAGATCTCTACATACAGTTGAGTTTTAGTGGCTGAACTGTATTCCCACATTTAGTGGGTGGACGTCATTAAGAACCGTAAGACAAAACACAACCAAAACAACAAACTGACCATACAGAAGAATATGTGCCTGATTTATTTTCGGCTCTCTATGGAACGGACAAGGATAGTAGATAAGTATTTATTGAGATTTACTTTCCCAAACCGCTTACTCGCAGAAGTTTGGGGCTGAAATTCTTAGTACTTATGTCACCGTATGTCACTTATGTCCATCCCGAGATCTATCATGGTTGTGAATTAGTTATTTCCCAAGTCTCTGCTAGGAGAAAACAGTAAGCCTCTCCTGAAGACAATCTTGGAAATGAGGTCTCAAACATCTGTCAGATAAATTTTTAAGACATATGAGATTGCAATTTTAAAAAGTTACAGAACATATGATGAGTGAGAAGTAGCAAAAGCTACAAACTGAAAAATTAAACTCAGAGAAAGTAAGATAGTGCAAAAAAAAAAAAGTAAAGTAGCTATTTCATTTATGAGGCGCAGTTTATAACAGAGGCATGTTTAATATATTTGAAAAGCTTAAACAAGGAATTGAGGAAATAATGAAGAGAAAATGATCAAAATTGACCATTTAAAAAAAAGAATTACTAAAAATTAAACACATATAATAAAAAATGGAACACAGTGCAATTAAGACACAGCTAAGGAGGGAATTAATGCGCAAGATAGCTTTCATAAACTTACACAAAATGCAGTAGAGATGGATGAAAAGTAGAAAACATAAAATTGAAAGACAAAGACAGTAGAAGAAGAATTCTAATTTGATTTCTACAAGAAAACGAAGAATTCTGACACAGGAATATTGGATAAGAAAATCACTTAAATGTTTTTCAAGTTGAGAAAAGATGCAAATCTTCAGATTCAGAAAACTCAACAAAATCATTCACAACTAGATGTATTATATTAAACCTGAATAACAGTAACAAGCCAAGATGTATTTTTAAATAGAAATAAAAGGAAAACTACCTTTAAAAGGAAACTATGTTATGCTGACTTCTCAATAATAAGAATTGAAATCAATAAAATAATGGATATATAGTCTAAGAGCTGAAGGGAAAAAAATTCTCCTAAAAATATAAGTACAGAAAAATTAACTTTCAAAAATGGAAGCAAATGAAAACATCTTCAGATAAAAACTGAGAAAATTCACTATCAAGGGAATTTCATATTTATATGAGTATATATATTTATATACACACACAAAATGATCACGGAAGGTTCTAAATTGAAAGAACTAGTGAGAAAAGAAGAGTTGTGTATTTGTGTTTGTGCAAAGTTAAAGTTTAACTGTATAAAATGGCAAAATATCTATTCTGTGGGGTTAAAATATCAGTATGAATAAAATTGCATATAAATGAGGAAAGGTGAGATGGGAGTATAACTTCTAAGTTTTTTGTATTATTAAGGCAAAAATTAAATATACATTATAATGTGTAATGTATAATATAAATATACGTTAAATTAATGTAAAAAAAACTCTAGTGACCAGGAAGGATAGAAATTGATTTTGTAAATTCCAATACAGTGGAGGGGAATATGTGGAATAAGAGAAATAACACAATTAGTATTTTAAAGGCAAATTTTAAAATGCATAAAAGTAGGAAAATAGAAATGAATTCACTTAAGAGTAATCACAATCGATATAAAATAACTGTTTAATTAAAAAATAAACACTATCAGTCTGGATTATGAGATTCTTTCTGTAAGTTATTCAGAAGAGGCATATGTATAATAAGAGCACAGAATAATTAGAAATAAATCATAAGGTAAAGATATTTCAAGGATGCTTTAACCAAAATATAACTGGAATAGTATATTAATATCAGAAAAATAAATAAAGCAAAAGACAAGAAGCATAATAGAAGTGACAAAAATGTATTTTAAAAGAAAATATAACATTTAAAAATAGTAGTCATTTATTGATGTAGTTTTATAATGTTTCTAGCAAGTCCTCACAGAAGCAAGTAAAGAAAATTTAGTCACAAAGTGGAGGATTGTCACTTATCCTTCTTGGATAACTGAGAGATTTAGGGAGCATAAAAATTAGTAAAATTATTAGCGATTTAAAAAGCACAATTAGGAAAATCCTGCATGAAATTGAATTCACCTTTGCATCCTTCTGTGGGGCAGCTGTAGTTGCATTAATTTTTCCCTCTTCTTTTCATCTTTCACAAGAAAGATTTTACTACACATCAGGTATAACTTATTATATAAAACATTTGCAAGATAATTATTTTCTGTGACATCAAAGTGTCATGATAAATAACAGCTATGAAGCAGTTTTCAAGCTTCAAATAAGCTTTGTAGAATTAATTCTTCAAAGTCAAACTGCTTTACTAAGTTGTGGCTTTTCTTTGTATTTTAAGTTTCAGTTCTAAGAAGTTTCAAGTATCTTTCCCCATCTTCTTCCTTCACAGCACACCTGAAAGCAAGCCTTATCAACAATCGATTTCGTTTTCATTGAAATGTAACCATCAGGCTTCTGAGGTTGAATATATATGTGTTTTACCCACTTTCAGGACTTAAATACAATATAGGAATTTTGAAATATATTTATGCTTCACATCAGTTTGTCCTTTGTAAATAGAGTTTATTCAGATAAAGCTTAACTTTATAAATTATACTAATATAAAGAAAGTATTTTTTAGCTCTGATGATTTATGATAATGGAATCCCATTTTCATTTCTCTTTCTCATAAATAGGATATTGAAAATCTTTATTTGTTTGCTGACTAAACGGATCCATCTCAATTCCTTCTAATAAAAAAGGTTCTTATAAAACTCTTTTTATGGGATTATTCATCCTCCTAGATGCTAAATAGATTGATAAATAGATATATATTTATTCCAATAGTTTCTGCATTAATGTCTGTCTGATTACATCTAACATGTATCAATTTACCAAACTCAAAATTGTGTTTTCAGTATGTGATGAATGTATTTCATTCAATATGGCTCATGTGATCAAGAGCCCTTTTATTGCAGAGGCCAGAACCGGGATCAAATACAATGACATGTATTTTAACTCACTATTAAATAAGTCTCTATTATGGTGAAACTCTCTCACAAAGTGGTGAACAGCTTCACAAAAAATAAAACAAAACAAAAGATGGAAACCCTTGCACTGGAAATATTCAAGCAGAGGCTGAATTTGCTCATGCAATAGGTTTTGAAAAAAAAAAAAATCTTTACTGAATATGTGGTGTCTTCCAAAATTAGTATTGTGCCATGTATACCCTTGCCTACCACCATCTGTATCCTTTACCTCTCCTCCACTAGCCACCTCGGCAAAAGCCCACCATGGTTTTTCTATTACCTCATACAACAAATAAATGTAATAAAGTGAACAAAACCAATAGTTAGTTGAGACCCAGGAATTCTGTTCCCAGCATTCACTCACTGTATGTTTTTATGAAGTTAATTACTACTAATATCATTTTTTCTCACTTGAGAAATGAAGGTCTCAAAGGTCAGACATATTTTGACTAAACATATCTTGAAAACCTGATCTCTTCAGGTATGGGGCTTAGACCTAGGTATAAAACAGTGAGCAAAATAGTTATGAAACTATACTCACTAGAATTAAAATATGTTAGGAAAAGAATGACATCAATTACATAAGTACACAGAAAAAAATGTGTATCTTTCAAGCTTCGGCTCAAATTGAGATAAGGGCTATGGAGTAGAAGAACAATATGAATGGAAATAACTTTTGTTGGGTGAACAATGACTGCTTTTCTGAAGACCTGAATTTTAAATTTAAATTAAGAATGAGAAGAAATCAATCAGGCAAAAAAGAGAAGTATAACACCAAGCAGAGAAAATAACATGTGCAAAGGTCCTGAGTCAGAAACAAACATGGGTTTTCCCAATAACAGAAAGAAGACCAGAGTATCTTCATCACGTGAGTCAGAGGAAGAAGGCAATATTGGAGAGGTTGATAGGTCGAGGTCATGCAAAAGCTTATAGACCATGGTAAGGCATTTGGATTTTATTCTAAGAAGGTGGAGGCCATTGAAGGGTTTTAATGTGAGAACTGGCATGTTCAAATGTATGTGTGTGTGTGTATTTTACTTCCTGCTCTGCATCAAGATTGGGTAGAAAGGTTGGCAAGAGGTCAAACAGGGAGATTGTTTGGGAAGCTGTTGTTGTGACCACTCCAGAGGTTATTCTGGCTTGGACTACAGTCTTGGAAGTGTAAAAGGAGAAAAATAGAAAGATACATTTTGAAAGTTTCATTAAAAGAATTAAGATAAGTATTTTGCTGGAGAGAGGTTGAGGTAGAATTCAAGAAAGACTGAAGTTTTGACTTGAGCAAGAGTTCCTCCTACTAAATTGGGCAAAGACGGAAAAGTTCAGTTTTAGGCAAGTTAAATTTGAGATATCTGCAAATTTGTCCAAATGTATAAATTAACCTCCTAACTCCTCTGCCTAACTTCCCATAATCATCATCTTACCTCACATCACCTATTTACACACACTTCCTTTTGGTCTTCACGGCTTCACGCAGATCACCTTTTAACTGTTCCTTGTAAATACCAACACGTCTGTTCTTTTCAGGTTTTTACTTCTGTCATATCTGTTTGGAATACTCTGGGTACTCCTCTTCTTCATCCGGGCTCTCACGTGGATATTCTTTAGGGTATACCAATACTCCTTGAATCAAAAAGATTTGTCCTTTCCGACAGCTGTGGGCTGGAGATTTAACTCCGCTCGTGCTTTCTAGTAATCAACCACTGCATTGTGTAATTTGAGACAGGTACTCCTTCTCCTACATGGTGATCTTTGCTGCCTGTATTCAGCCTAGCAGTTGGGTAGGAACCGATGACTTATGTTTTAGTGTTTACTTCCAGGCCTTCATAATTGGTTTCTATTTGATGATCAGCATAGCTCAGAAGTGACATTAAATCCAGATAGCCTACTTCTAGCCGAGAGCAGCTTTTCTGTTGAATCATTTTATACAGTAGGTTGCCAAGCATTACACACGTGAAGATTCTTCATAAATGCTTTTGATGATGAAAGGATCTAAGCTTTATTTCAGGCAATGCCAAGATGTGTGCCATTTTCACAATAAACTTTGTATTCAGCATTGGAAAAAGAGTTCAAGGAAAGCAATTTTCTCATCTTACAGTAATTTTAAAATGGCTGTGTCTAAGTTTTGGGGAATAAACCTTTGTCGATGTCAGTATGTATTTATCATACATTTTCATGCAATGCAATGAGTTAAAGATTAGACAAGCATGATAATTATAGCCCCCAAAAAACTTGGCATGAGTGAGTTACTTTGTGTATAAAAAAGGGAAAGTGGGAATTTTTCTAATGGAATAGGTTTGGATAATGTTAATTCTTTAGTATCTTATAGCCATTAGCAGAGATAACTTGCAATTTACCTTTCAGGTACTTTCTACTTTCACCTCTATAGAAGTCAACATCTGTTTATTGAGAAATGAATATCAGTAAATCTTTCTGTTATTATGGTAATATCAGCTCAAGTTAATTCCCTGCTGAGATGGAAAAATATGATTCAGACAATGAAAAACATATGTTTTAGAGAGACAGTGTGCCATCAAACTACATCAACAATATAAATGATTAAAATGTTTCTATAAACATCCTTTTCCTTGTCAGTAATGGATGAAACACACTTGCTCCCCATTGTTTTATTTTTTTATATAAACAGCTGTTAATGTCATGAAGGAAACTTATTTTTACAACGTTCTAATTAAAACCATATATTATTACCTCTTTTGTCATATACATCAAAGGAAACTCAATTATTTTGATAGCTAAGCTTATGAATGAGATTATTTCTTAATAGACAAGTAGATCAGAATATAGACCATTTTTTCAGATACCTGCATTATACTGAGTGAATAGTATAAGAAATACTTTTAACCCTGATAGAATAAAAAAAAAATTTCAGAACAATCTCCTTCAAGCAGGTGAATTATAAAACTTAAAGTGTAAATAATCAGGTCCTATCTAGTTACACTGTTTGATGATTATGCCCATACAAATTTCTCTTAAAGTACAAAGAAGTTAAAGTTGTATGTAATGCTTCTGTAATTCTCATCTCAATCAATAGCTTCAAGGTGGTGTTCCTTTTGAACTACCCTTACAGAATGAATTACTGATAGTTTAAATGTTACATTTACATTTATTATTCTCTGACAAAACATGCCAAGCCACTGAAGATTAAAGCAGTAGTACTTGAAATTAGGTTTGTGGAAAGAAAATCTGAACTATGAAAAGGAGTTTCTCAAAAGTTAAAAAAGAGGTAAAATTTATCTATTTATAGGCTATACATTCCATGATTTACCAAGTACCGTACAGCTTTTTTTTCCCTTAAACTACACATTTCCATATTAATTGTAGTCAATTTGTTGGTCATAAGAAATGGGAGGATGAATATGTCAACACTACCTTCCAACAAAAAATAACATGCAACAAGAAAAAAAAAGTCGTTGGTAATCATTATCTCTGAGTTCTGCAGTCTTTCCTTGCCTCTGATTCTCAACCTCCGGCAAATCAAAAATGGCTCTGTAATTTTATGACTTCATTGAGAACTGAACTCTTTTATTTAAAATCAAAAATTTTGGAACACCTCCATTTCCCAAGATTTTGGTGCATTTGTATGTATTTGTTCAGTAAAGCTCAGACGGGGTTCAGCAGTCATGAGAACTTATTCACAAAGACTAAATTAAAATCAATGAAAAAAATCATGAGTTAGAGCACGATCAACCCTGATGCATGACATTTGCATTCCAGGAAAATGGATTTAATCAAAGGAATAAGCACTGTAAACTAAACATAAAACACCTTCAGAGATTAATGTTGAGACTATAGTGAGGAAAAATGTGGTTGCTTATGATATTGGGTAACCGAAGAAAATATCCCATTTGTTCTGCTTGTTTTATTTTTCCATTTATAATGAAATAGGCTTGGTCTCCATTTTGATCCATGAATGGTGGAGAAGCTGGATGTTGACTAGTAGACTATTTCCCATCACATCAAGAACATATAGTTTGAATTGCATACGGTTTGCAACATTACACTGAAGTCAAATGTTGTTGGTTGGAAAATCATATGCTGTGTCCTGCTGCTAAAACTTTTGCAAAACCAGACTTTCTGGAAATTCAGAAGTCCATATTTAAGTTTATATTTTTCTAAAGAAACAATGGTACCTTATGTAAAAATACAGACATGGTCATACACTATTTGCATGACATTGAGTAAATTATTAGACTTCATTCAGCCTTGTTTTCTCATTCACACAATGAGAATAATGAAACAGGTAGATTAGTTTTATCTGGGGACTAAATGTTATAATTTATATAAAGTCCCTAAAATACTTCGTGTCAAAATTAACATTTTATAAATAATAGATACTTTCATCATCAGGTTAAATCTTAAGTAAATCACATACAATTCCAAAGGGTCACTTGATTGATCCAAAGTATAATTTTCAACGTGAAGACATTAAATATGAATTGAACACCTCCTATGTATGCAGCAATTTTTATATGTTGTGGAGTGACTTAGATAATTAGTAAAATGTGATTCACATCCTTATAAAATTTATAGAATAATGTAGATTTTGTAGTTGCCTTTCTGGAATGCATTTCACTTAAGAAAGTTACAAGCAGCTTCATTCACCTCCATTACTAGATAAAAAATGTTAAGATACCAATCACTAAAATTCCCTTGTTTTATGTCAGTACTCAATCCAGAGGAAACCCCTACTGTTTTGATATCTTATCAAATTCACCAGACACAATCTCATCTCCTATAATATTTTCTTCCCAATATTCTTTTACCAAGACAGCTCACAGTTCTTCGCGGTGAGCTATCTCCCTGCAGCAAGAAATACACACAACTTTGACTGCAGATGTGTCCCTGAAGGTCTTTGGCTTGCAGGCATCAAGACACCTTTATTTATTTGTATGGTATTGTAGAGATGGATGGAATTTTTCCACACCTGGATAAAGATTTGAAACTTTGTCTAGGATAGGCAAAGCACTGATAAAATCAAAGTTGAATGGGAGGGATACAGGACCCAGTTCTTAGCCATCAGTTCATTACACTTACCTAGTCACAGTGACTTATCCAAAGGTAAGTACATGACTTCAACTAGTCTAATCGGAATGAAGAACAATACATTGATGTGATCACTGTGAGAACTTGAGTTTTCTCACCTTCTGAGGATTATGGTTTGTGTACCTGACACGGAAACTGCTATAACCATTTTCCCGCTATAGGAGACGCCAGCTTGAGTAAACAAAACAAAACAAAAACAAACAAGCAAACAAACGAAAACCCAAAACCAAACAAATCTACAATAGAAGGAATAGCTGAGAGAATCATAGAGAAATGGAGCAAGAACATTGATCTAACTACCCCTAATATGTTCCCTTCTTCTGAAAGTTGGAAATACATATCCAATAAATCATTTTTATTTTTAAGCCAGTTTTGGCTGCTTTTTCTATTATTTGAAATTAAGACCATTCTAACTGGTACAAATATGTTATGATCTATAGCTTGTTGACAGGCATGACAGAGACAAGATCTTCTGGATGTAACCATTAATTTGGATGATGGGAATGAGTCAGCAATAAATGATGATTATGCCTCCAAGATTGTATGCCTGAATGATTAAGAAGTTTGTGGCTCCTTTGTTTAAAAAAGAAGGCATAAACTCTCTATAGTAATATAGAAACAAGGAAAAGAAAATGTGAGTAGTTGAAAGATGCCCACATACTAATGTTATGTCTTTAGCTCAGAAGTGTGAGAAAGGCTAAGAACAATTTTTTTTTAAGATTTTATTTATTTATTTGACAGAGAGAAAGAGAGAGGGAACACAAGCAGGGGCAGAGGGAGAGGGAGACGCTGGCTCCCCACTGAGCAGGGAGCCCGATGCAGGGCTCAATCCCAGGACCCTGGGATCACGACCTGAGCCAAAGGGAGACACTTAACGACTCTGCCACCCAGGTGCCCCATCAATTTTTTTTTTATACGAAGAGAACTTGTTTTAGTATTTTGGGGATGAGTCCCATGTATCAAAACTTATTTAAAAGAAAGATAATAGAAAAGAAAGAAGCAAAAAATATGAGAAATGATTGTAATATAGATGAAGATCTGTCAGAATACTGAAAAGGTGGGCAGTTTAAAGATATAACAGTTAGTGACTATTGTTTTCAAGGACTGGGCTAAAGGCTTATAGCATGTGTTATTTATCTTAATACATTAGACTCTAATGTAATTAGGTATAGTCCCTCTTTTCAGATGGACATAAAAATACCTGACATTTACATATCTTAATTTGTTCTAACATATTCTGAAGTAATATTAGCATATGGATGCAAATGATGTTCAAATAAATCCATTTAAAATGATTCATTTCTTCAGATTAAGTATTATATTAAGGCTGGAGAAGTAAAAGAAAAAAAATATTTGTGTCTGAATCAGATTTCCAACATACAATGTTTATGATCAGGTCTTATGGTGGAACAGAAGTTTCTCAAGCTTCACCACTTGATAACAAAAATGGATAGGATCCAGAAACATGCTTGGTTGAGTTCCTTGAACACTTGTGTGTTTCCCTTCAGTTTTTGCCTGACAGCTTTGAGCTGTCTCTGGAAGAAAACCCCTGCTGAGATATATATATATTCTTCCAGATGTAGCCCCCTGACAGGGCTATATGAGCTGTGATGGCAACTCCTGTCCCAGATGTAAAAAGACTGTTTTCATCCTTCAAGATCAAAGGAGGGGGTGGTTGATGCGTGTGGACATAACAGCGGCCACCTGTTCCCCTTTCCTGCATCCTGGTTCTTAGTGATACTGGGCTAGAAGCCCAATCCTCATGTTGGCCTGGTAACATTTTGTGATGCCAACACTTTGTGCGTGAATCCCCCCTGGGCATGCACCAGACACTGTAAGGAATGAGCTGTGGTGTACTTGACTGCCCTATTTGGGGATTTTTTTAATTCAGAGCATAAGGAAGCCTGTGTCCCTAAACAGGTGTGACACCACAAATGAGGCTTCAGTTTGCTCCATTCGGAATCTGCTCTTGTTATTCATCAGTCCATTGGCCAAGTCAGATGGTTCCAGAAGCCTCAGGCTTCCAAAGATAATTATATCATTTTTTCGCTTGTGTTATCTACCAATATCTTATCTCATTTTGTTGGACACAGGATATACTTATTAATTTGTATCAGCAAGCATGTTTTAAATCTGTTTTTGTAATCTGAAAGACTAACCATGAATGGTTTACCATGTCTAATTCATGGTAGACACTCAGTAATTGTTATCTAATATTATCATTTTTATGAAAGGGTACAAGTGCAAGAGGAGTATAGGCCATACTCAAAGCAGGCTAATAATCCCTCCTGATTCTGTTTCTCTAGACATTCCATATTTGTTTATCTCAATCATTATGTCTATCCAGACCTAAGTATATATGGCCTTAGTAAAACTCTTAAGCTAATCTTTAGAATGTAAAAGCATTCATAGCATGCCTAAGTCTTGTAATCTGGGATTTAGCTTTAGATTTGCTCCCTGGGTCTCTGCTCATAATAGTATTTATATAAAATATTGAATTTTCCGACTTTTCACTTCCTGTGAATGTAGAAACACTGCTCACCTCATTCCAGCTCCTCAAATTCTATAACCTTCCTCTTGAAATGAAGGCAGATGACTGGATCCTAGTTTATCTTTGCTGCTCAGATTCTCCCTTTTTTCCCCCCTTACCCGATCCAGAGAAAATGTCATCAGTTATTAGAGCATATCTTATGGAGCTTAATGAAAAGACTGGGTAGAAATCACATGGACAAGAGGAAAAGGATAGACAGGGAAGCAAACCTTTATATTAAGATCAGAGGAATAAGGGAAGGGGCTCCAGAAGTAGGGAAGAAAACAACAGGGAAGACAGGACCACATTTTTATTAAGTAATATTATGGGCTATAAAATGAATTTTTTTCTGAAGGTTTTATAGAAATCAAAGTAAAACTTTTAAAAACAGTTTTAAAATTAGTTTTCAAGGGCACCTGGGTGGCTCAGTCGGTTAAGTGCCAACTTTTGATCTCAGCTTAGCTCAGATCCTGATCTCAGGGTGGTAAATTCAAGCCCCCCTCCAAAAAGAAGGAAGAAAGAAAGAAAGAAAAAGAAAGAAGGAAAGAAAGAAAGAAAGAAAGAAAGAAAGAAAGAAAGAAAGAAAGAAAGAAACTACTTTTCATTCTGCACTGTGATTCATTACATATGCAGACAGTTGATTTTGTGAGTTCCCAAATTTTAAATTGGTTTAAGTCACTTAAAGGGTTGTCGCATAGGAATTCAATGTAAACATTATTTCTATGGTATAAAGATCATAAATGAATTATTATTATTCTCAATACTCAGTTATATGCGGCCTTAGATTAAACAAATAAAATGAAATGGAATTTGCTTTAATTAGCCACAGTGTCAATGAAGTCGATAATACTCGAGAAATATTGGTGTGAAGGTCACAGTGAATGATATTTTAAGCAACTATCAACAAAAACTGTATAAAAGAAATGCACACCTATACAAACACATGCATACTTACATCAGCCAAAACATCTCAGTTCAGGTTTCTTATAAGTGTGCTTACTTTGCATACTGATTAATTAGAATCGTATCAACATTTCTGTACTAACAGTAATGATTTGGGTTAACTGAGACTCTTTTCTTTTTAGAATTGTGTACTAGTATGAATACCAGAAGGAAGTAATATGTAGGAATTTACTGGTATCACAATGCAGTCTTAGATTTTTTAGCCAATGCCCAGCCTCAAGCAGTATTTTCTCATCCTTTCCACAAGATTTAAGTTTTGCAATAATAAATCATTTATTGTTGAACTAGAACCTTAAATAGTATTTTTATTAGTGTATTAGTACATAGTTCTTCCTTATATAACCAAATTTGGCATCAGAATCCAAATGTGACCTAGCCATGATAAAATTATATTTTTAGGTCATTTTAAAGTCATTCACAGATACTCAGAGATTGACTAATTAAGGAGATATTTTTAAAAGATTTTATTTATTTATTTATTTATTTATTTATTTAAGAAAGAGAGAGAGAGCTCACAGCAAGGGGAGGGGCAGAGGGAAAAGGAGAAGCAGACTCTGTGCTGAGCTCCATGCTGAGCAGGGAGCCTGACCCAGAACCTTGAGATCATGACCTGAGTGAAGGGAGATGCTTAACTGACTGAGCCACCCAGGTGCCTCTAGTTAAGGGAATATTAAAGGAGCTTGTATCATCACCAAAACCTGTGAATGAACTTTTGCTCTTAAAAATAGAATTCAACTCATATGATTTTCAGAAATCATTGTATCTACAAAACTTGATGTATTAATTCAGCAAGGACTACTTTTCTCCCTTCATCTGTTCTCTTAAACTGTACTCACATTTTGTTTTTTAAAAATAAATTACTGCACACAACAAAATGATTTTACTGATTACAGAGAATTGAAGTAATGAAGACTTTTGTAACAAATGACTTGACAACAAGTGCAGTAAGTGGGTTTTCCATTTATAAATTTCACACAGCTGAGAAATCCTGACATGCACTATAAGAAGAGATATTGAGGACACTGAGGTTATAAACACAAATGTAAAAAGGGCCAGGTCTTCTAACTGTATAATCCTCCCACTTTCTAATAATTGCGTATTTTAAATATTTCATGCTCGTTAAGAGAAATTACTGAAAACTAGATCTAAACAGTTGAAAAATGGAAGTTTTACCTAATATAGTGAAAGAACTGATAAAGATGGGGAGGTTTTCAGAACTTCTTAAATACATACTCTAATGGTGATGGGGGGTATTTAAATCATGCTTCATTCAGGAAATGACTATATAAATCAAATTTGGGTAAATGTGCTAGTGTCCAAAAGACAGCAGGTCCTTGTTCTGTATCCTTAGGCCACCAATGATAAAGGAGGAACTGCAAGTTCCCATCTATATGACCTTGCTTTTGCCTCACTCTCATGCTCTCACATTTCTTCATTTGTTTCACGGCACACAACCCTTGGATGCCTCCCCAATATCCAGCCTATCGAATTCCTTTTAGACTTACCTCCCTATGTCCCTAGCCTTCTCTCAAATGTATATTTTAAATGCATTCTCACCAACTCCCTCAAATTTGTCAGCCTTTGAAATTTTAACACAATCACTTTAGAAAATCCTCAAACCCTAAAAAACCATCTCAATGCATTTTAATTATTTTTATAACTAGTGTTGATGAAAAAATTGATTCCAAGACACCTTTGTGTTTATTCACCCCAGTGTCAACTGGGCCTTCAGAGCTGTTCAGCTTCTCTTTCATGAGCCAGGAGGAAGCTCTCATCCCAATCCCAGCATAACCTGCTCAAATCCTAGGCCAGTCGTAGGCTCTCATCCCACCCCATCCTCCTCAACCTCTGATAGTGGCCTAAAATAACAAGGGTGAAGTCTTTGCCAGGAAATAGAGGGCTTCACTCACACAGTTTATTTATCCTTACTCTCTAAATAGAATTTTAGCTCTATCCTCTTTCATTTGTCATCCCTTGTACTTTTTTTTTTTTTTTTTTTTTGAGAGAGAGAGAGAGAGTGCATGTGAGAAGGGGGTGGGAGAGTAGGGCCAGAGGGAGAGAGAGAATCTTAAGCAGGCTCCACGCCCAGCACAGAGCTTGATGTGGGGCTTGATCTCACAACCCTGAAATCATGACCTGAGTCAAAATCAAGAGTTGGATGCTTGACAAACTGAACCACCCTGGCACCCCATCTTTTGTCCTTTTCTTAAAGAAAGAACTTTATTTTACCATTTAAATTTAACCTTGACTTGTGCATTTGCTCTGGACAGCATCCTTCTGCCTCCTTCAAGATCATGTTTTATGAAATATCTTAAATTCCTTCTATACTATTGGCTCCTTCAACTTAGCCTAGACACTTATTCAACTCTTTGGAGTTCAAAAATTAAAACAAAACAAAGCAAGACAAAAAACAAAGCACAAGTTAAAAAAACAATCCAAAAAAAATCCCTTTACTCTCTACTTAGAAACTTCCAGGAATAGTGTATGCTCATTGACTTCTTTCTTACAGTTCTCATGTAACAAATGAATTTATCTTGTCAAACTTAATGTCATATCTTGTATCTTCCATCACTTGGTATTACTGAAGCATTTGACCCAAAGCTATACTTCTTTCCTAAATTCAAAGAAAGATATTCGTTATCAAATTGATTTTTTTACATAATAATGGCACATGTTCACTGGAGAAACTACAACATGCAAAACATTTATTGTAATAAAAAGCATCTCAAATATAACATCTAGAGATCACTGTCAGAATTTTGATAATTTCTTAAAATATTCTATCTAGGGTTATATTTTACCATCATAGCAAAATGTTGTTTATATAAGGTTCACTTATAATTTATTTTTACAACATATAATATAACCTGTCACTACATTACAGAATTACTCATAAAATGTAACTTTTAATTGGCTGCATGGTTTTCCAGTGTATGTTTCTCACTGTGGTGTCAGACAGCCCCTTGTTGTCACAAATGAGTGTTTCCATTGTTTTATTGTCATAAATTATGCTGTGAGAAACATCTCTATGTAATTTCTGTCCTTGTTTCTTATTAATCAATCAAAAGGTATGAACATATTTAACTTTAATTTGTAAAAATTATTTTTATAAAGATTTGGCAACATATACTCTCACTAGGAAATGATCTATCTCATTAGACTCACTAGTAAATGAATATATTCACGTTTAAGATCATTGCTAATCAGACAGGCAAATGAAATCTTGTTGTTAGAGAAAATGTAGATTTAATTACTCATGACATAGAAAATTATGTATTTATGAAACAATTATATTTCTTTTACTGTGACTTATATGCACATATCAATGATCTGTTTCTCTTATGTCATTTATCTTTCTCTTATTGATTCACAAACTATCTTCATATCTACCTATCATATGCTGTTAAATAGTTTCCAAAATTTTCCAATGTTCAAATAGTTTATTCTTTTTATTATGATTTCTGATACACAGAAATTTAAATGATGTTTTCTTTTTTATCGCTTCTATTACTTTGCTTTTTCTGATGCTTTTTTATATATAGAAATTTTTAAATTGCATCTTTTTAAATCTCTTCTGTCACATCCATTTTAAAAGTCTTTCCTGTTAAGAAATGTGAAAGTGCTTATTACTATTTTCTTCTGATTTTATACCTGTCTTTTTCCCCCAGGTAATCCTTTAATATGTTTTGTGTGTGATTTAAGAATTTAAGTGGATTGTTTCCAAATATCCATGCTTAGATTCTTCGAGACATTTTTAAATCATATATAAAATTCTTATGTATATCATGGTACAGTCGTGTTTTATTGCCTTCTGTTCACCATGAGTGAGGGAAAGATTCTCACTCTAGAGTTAAGGGGTCGGCTGGACACAGGACACCCAACAGCAGACAAAATAGATTGAGAGCAAAAGTTTACAAGTCATATGCACAGACCAGGGGAGGAGGACACCACATGCCCTACAGAATCACAAAGAGGCTGCCCTTGGAAACAGAGAGAAAAACTAGAGGCTGTGGGAGGCAGGCTTTGTAATATCGAGAAGGTGGACTGCCCATGGTCCCCATGAGAGCGTATCATCAGTTTTTTGAGTAATTCTGCCAGTTGGGAAGTGAACTGAAACTTGTTGGAGATGAGTGGGAACTGCCCTTGATCTGGCACTATTTGGCTAGGCAATCTTCCCCATGGGAGCAGAGTGGGGAGAGCTCGAAGCTAGGCCATTGTTGGCTCTCTGACTTTCACCTTACCTCAAGGTAGTACAGAATGTTGGAAAGCATTCGTAAGTCCCTTCTTCAAAATGTTTCCTTTAACTGCACACACTTTCTCTGTATTCTGTCTCCTGTGTCTCTTTTCCTTTTAATATATGATAATTTAAGTATGTATAAAAATAAGTGATGTTGAAGGAATAAAGTTGAAATTGTTCAATTAGCAATTTAAGTGAAACTCTAGATTAGGTATCTTCAGAATAAAAGATGTTTTGTGTGTTTGTGTGCACGCGTGCTTATGCACACGTGCTGTTGTTGTTGGTGCTCTTGCTGTTGTTGTGGAAGAGATGGGAAACGAGTGCTAACTAGTCATTTACAGATCAAGCAAATAGATACTCCCTGAGACTGAGCATGTCTGGGGCCAGCTGTGAGGGGATGTCCAGGAACCCCGAGGCAAAGGGCTTTCACACCGGGAGCAATCGTTACCTCACAGACAAAGGCTTTATAGGAAGTTTCTTATTTTTAGCAAACAGCTTTTTATATTTCATTATCTTTAAGCTTATACGTTAAAATCCAACTTACCAAAAAAGGTCCAGATTTTAAATCAATATGCACTATTCAGTCATTCCATTCACAATTCCAAAGTAGTGATTTATGAAGCTAGGAACAGCTTGTGTGAGTTTCCGTAACAGCTTAACTCACATTGTTTAATTTATAATTTACTAGGATTTTGTATCTATTACCATTTCTAATTCAAAATACAATTATACTGATGAGAATGTAATATGTTTATTCTTTTCCCAAAACAAGGTGCCATGGCTTACACATTATATACCATCGGTTAATTCAATGACCTACGTCTAAAATAAGTTATATTTAACATATTTTTAAGTGTGAGGTGTTTCATATTTTTGTGTTAGTGTCAATATCTAGTCTGTGTAAAAGTACTCCATATTAAGAGAGCATTCTAGTGAATACACCATAGTTCACTTAATTCCCTCTTTCTGGTTCTTCTGTGTTCTTGCTTTCCTTTTGCTTGCCTTAAGCTTTGGCACTACTGTATTTATAGTGTCCAGAAAAGTGCCAGGCACATAGTAGGAACTCAAGAAACATGTCTTGAATGAAGGAAGGAATGTCTTTAACCATTGAAATCCTATTCACAGGATAAACTAAGGTAAGTCAAAGGGCTGTACAAGGTACCAGGTTCCTAACAATGCAACAATGTTCATGCTCAACAGACTCTCAGTATTCGATACATCCTTTCGTAAAGAATCAACCTGTTGCTTAAATCAATTGGCCCTAACCGTACACATTTATGTATCAGGTAATGTATCTAGAAATCTTTAATAATATATGCCCAGTAGCTAAATTGTCTTGCTACTTTTGAGCAAAAAGAAAAAAAATGAAAGAACTTCTAAGGAAAATTATTTGTAGCATTTTGCCTCAGTTGATTCTACCAACACATTTAATTAACATGAGCAAAGACAGAAGCATTTTTATGAAGGCCCCTTAGTATTAAGGTGATAAGTTTCTCCTGCTCTCTTGTGTACTTTCTTCACACCTACCACAATCAGCACAGCAATAATTAAGCAATAAGTGTAGACTTTTTTTCCCCAAGAGATTTCAGTAATATTATGGGGCTCATTGACTAAAGGCCCGGTGTATATAAAAAAAAAGTTAAGGAGAGGATTGAGAATAATATAACCTCTCATATCAAGGATTAGGTAATTGTTAGAACTAATTATTCAAATAATCTGTCCATATTGATACAAATATTATATTATATGTACAATCTTTACCTTTTGCAAGTAACTATAACCCTAAAGTTAAATCCCACTTTGTTTAAAAATAGCTTATTAGCATCTTTAATTTTAAAAACAGTTACCTCTCTGTGCTGTGAATCAAGATGTACGAAATTGCCCTCTTGTTTAAAGATACCTTTTCAAGAAACCTGCAGGATGTCTGAAATAGTCACCAAAGCCATTCATTCATGGTTTGATAGGACAAGCCTCTATTAAAAAGCACAGGTTTTCTGAGAAAGTTCAACATCATTGTTGCTGTTCAATGATAACAACCAAAAGAGTTAATTTTTTTTCAAATGCCTACTATATGCAAAACACTGGAGCAGGCTCTGTGTGTTACTCTAAAACAGAGTCAGTCTTTACACACAGTATCATTTATATGGAGAGGAAACATGAAATTGCATAATGTCCAAATGCGGACAGGAACAAATGCTGAGTTAACTGATTATGAAACAACATCATCTCAAGTTCCAAACTCAAACACTGTATTAAAGTAGGGGCTGCGTTTTATTCCTGCCCCAGAAGTTGCACGCTCTATCCAGTATTTGAAAATGGAGCATATAGAGTATAGAGATTAAGGGCTTCTTGTTTTACATTAACATATATATTAGTTTCTGGAACTAGGTCTTCAAATATATATATATATATATATAGAGAGAGAGAGAGAGAGAGAGATATGTAACTAAGGGCACGCGAGGAGTGGAGTCTGCCCTAGATACACCAAGACTCTATCAAGAGAAAGTTCTCTTCCACCCAGGGAATAGCTTAAGAGTTCCATGGGCTAGACTCAGAGTATGATGAGAGTAAGCCAGAGAACCACATGAAAAGAGAGAAGTTAAAACCCCACTGAATTTCACCAATGAGACAAGGGCAGCCTTGCAAAAGTATATACGCTTTTCTAAAGAATTAACACCAACTTTGTATTCCATTTTGTAGAGTGTCCCAAAAATAATTTGCATTTGACATTTACTCTAGTCAGCTGAACTGCATTAAGGTTAACTTGTGTGAAAGCTACAGACAATGAATCCTGAAACTTTCATGCTGAATCAACTAAGTATGTGAACTTTGGTTCTTGACATCAAGCCATTTGGGAGAAGAGAGAGAAAAGAAAGATACTTTGAAGAAGCCTATATATCTAGTACTTGGCAGTCACAGATTTTTGAGATTACTTTAAAAAGTATCTTATGGCTTTCATAGTCCACATTTCTAATGATGATCTTTATTTAGTAAATAATTCTGCCTGAGCTCTTTTCAAAATGTTATGAAAAAAATGTATGCTTAGCAAAAAACCTCACAAATGTGGTTTATGCAACTCAAAATGTGCAAACAGATTGGTAACTATTGACATAAACTTACACAAGGTGATTTCAGGATGTTAGGTTTTTAGATTTCAAATTCAGAACCATTCTCCCACTCAACTTCAAATCACACCCATTTCTATTGCATCTTTAATAAGTCAGACATCTGGGGGTGCCTGGGTAGCACAGTCAGTTAAGTGTCTGATTCTTGGTTTCAGCTCAGGTTATGATCTTAAGGTCATGAGATCGAGCCCAGGGTCAGGCTCTGCACTGAGCACAGAGTCTGCTTGAGATTCTCTATCCCTCTCTTCATGTTCTCTGTCTCTTTCTTTAAAATAAATAAATAGGTTTAAAAAAAAAGAAAAAAGAAATCAGACATCTGGGTCCTTTGATTGAAAGGAAGATAGAAAGACAGAAGAGTAAATGGGTGGACAGGGCTAAGGAAGACTTAAGCAGGTAGTTGGCTAAGTCATATGGAGATTTTGCACCTGGGAATGCTTCTGCCTGAGAGGCAGGTAATAGACCTGCAGGTTGTTGGAGTGGAAGAGTGGAAACAGGAACAATGGAGTGGGCAACTGGCAACAATTAGTAGGGGAGCAGGCCTCAGAGACAAACAGGAATACTGGGCCAAAGGGCAGGAGGACAGAGTTGTCACAGATGAGATTTTCAAGGAGTTAAACTTAAAAAAGAGTGAATTCTAGAAGCCAACAAAGACAATTATCCTACTAAAAGAAAGGTGCTAAACTGTTCCTTAACAACATACTAAAATTTACGTTAACGTATAAGGGCGTAGTTCTTTGGGCAGGAAGTTTACAGACACTTCTTCATTTTATATGAAATTAGCAACAAGTAATTTTTAAATTTTTCTAACATACACAGCATATAAAGAAGCTGCCATACAAAACAAATGAAGGAGAAAATCTCTGGCCTTCATGATTTTACATTTTAATGGGCAATAAATTAATGAAACAGCATAGGGTCAATAAACACGTGGTCTGTAAAGGTGCTCCCTGTCTCCATTCCTTTGTTGGCTGCAACCCAAAGGATTCAGGAGAGGCTAGGGCAAATCCGTATTATTCTTGTTACCTCCAAAGGGAAAGCAAGTGTGAGATCTTAATCAGTGTATCTGGCTAGCATAATGGTTGGACAGGAGGCCTATGCTGTAAATTCATATTAAGAATGCATTCCAACAATTGTTTTATCCCTAATGGAAACAAGTCAATATATTTTGCTTGAAGCATTGTGATTTTTGTTTTGTTTTGTTTTTCAAACATATCTTTTTTCCAAGAGATTCTGCAAATCTGGTCTCTGATATGTTCAGTTGGTTGAAGCTAAGGTCATCAGACATCCTTTGTTTTAATAAGATCTCAAACTTCAAAAGAATACTCTCATGAGATGAACATTCTCAAATAAAGTCTCAGATAATATTAGATAACCTGAGTATGTTCAGGTGGAGAGAATGTCCCAAAAGGGACAAGGCAGGTTTAAGCTAATTGTCACTCCTGTCGCAAAGCATTTTTCTTCGGTTGGGAAAGAGGATTGGGAGCCTATAGAGATTTCTCTCTGTGTGTTAGCTTCCCAGTCACAATGGGCTGCCAACACTGACTAAAGCTTCAAAGATTAACAACGCACACTCTACTTGACCCCCACCCAATAGTAAAAAAGGATGAAGTGTGATGCCAGAAGAAAATTTAACCATTGTACGAAGGAAGCTTATTGCTCTTAATGAAAAGACACAGGCATTTTATTTGCTAGAAGAAAATTACAGTAACCTGAAAGACATAAACACAATTTGTTTAAACTACAGAAAGAGTTAATCTAATTAGTCTGGAAACAGGAAATTTTGATGATTCTAATAAAATGTACTCTTTCCTGTTCTACAGTGCATAATTCAGCCTGCAATGCTCTCCCTTATTACACGTATTAGCTCAATCCCCTTATGCAGCTGACCCTCATTAATTAATAATTGTATGTCATGGGTAAGATGAGTCTCTAAGTCAGCCTCTTTGTCGGGCAGATTTAAGATCCATTAAAGTATATTTAACCCTGAGTGGGGAAGAGAAATAATTAGTATCGATGAGCTGGAAATCAAGCACCTTGGAATCGTCAGGTTTGCAGCTGTCTGGGAAAAGTAAGCTGCGCTGCGTTTGAGATGCACAGACATTCTTCCTTGTTACAGAGGGAAAAAAAGTTAACCTCTGTATATACCAGGGGCATCAATTTTTAATACCGATTTATATTCAGTATTTTCACTGTGTCTCACATGTAACTACATCATTCTTTTTAGGAGTAAGCAGACTGGTAGATAAAACTACATATTCAATTATGTATAACTTGGTTTCCTTTGTATTTGCTGTTGCAAGCCCACTTGTTACTAAATGATATATTTTTAATTAGCTTTGTCTGCCTGGCACTCAGAAGGTTGACTTGGGCTCTCTCTAGAGTCCTGTTAGCCAAATGACCTGTTTCAGGTTATGGGCCTTCTCCTGCCCTATGCAGGACAAATGACATGCATTTTCTTCACACACCGGTCTTCAAGATCTCTATCAGTCATATTTATTGCCTCCTACCCTCCCATCCCCCCCCCCACCCCTCACCCCAGCTCTTCCCAGCCAGGGCCCTCATTGTTCTACCTGCTCTTCCACTTCTTCGGGCTAATTTGCTTGCTCATTCCCACACTCACAATGCCCTCTCTTTTAGCTAGGTTTTCCACTACGCTGCCTCACCAGTCTGAAAGATCTCTCAAACCCATCTTCTAAATCTTCTTATATTTAAAATACTGCAAGGAACAGAAATACTCTTTGACTAGGCACTTATGCTTTCATTTATATGCATACGTAACCAATTTGTATGTGGTATATATTAAAAATAGATTGGACTAGAAATTTTATTTCTTCATGATAAAATGCAACTTTAAATCGGCATTAGTCTCTATAAATGTTCATTAATTTACCATTTCCCTAGAGTCGTACCACCAAAACCAGGTTGTATGCAATATACTCAAGATTCCCTGTGTATACCAGTGTTTCCAAGCAATCAGATAATACCAAAGATGTTGATCTATTGGGAAATTTAGATTATAGGCAACATTCTTCGTGAAACTGGAAGAACTTGATATCCTTACTAAAATCAGATGTAATTGACCTAATATTAGTTGTTTAGATTGACCCATTCGAAAGTATGTAACAGAGATTTAAGATAATCAAGCAGCAACTGAACTGTGACTAATGGAATGCCAAAAGTAAAAGAGAAAGAAAAAAATACTAAATAAATAAAAAGGACTGTGAATGAACTTGTATGTCTTGGTCCATAAGGTAAAGGGTGATTTTACTCGGGTTTAGCGACGTTGACCTTCTCCTACACAACACACAGAAAGAGTAGGAAGATTAGTGATAGTAAATTATTGGATAACTAAATAAACATCCTATAGCAGATCATTTGAAAGGAAAGCCAGACATTTCCATGAGGCTCTGAATATGCTAATTTACCAGTCCCACTAGGATTTAAGAAAAAAAAAAAAAAGAACCAATAATTCTTCCTTCTAGCTGTCTTTTTGTTCCCACCATTAGAGACATGCATCTGTTTATAAGTCAAAGCAGTACACGACCTGCTGAATGTCACTTTTTAAAATGTGAAGCTAAGTGGAAGGATCCTGGAACAAGATGCTTTACCTTAAGCGTCTCCAATTAGCAAGTTAGTATCGATTTGTTCATCAAATTAACTAATTTTTACCTTAAAAGTCCCTAAGTTTCCACCAGGAGGAGGAAGAGGGCCAGTCCTTTGATACCAAGAAGGCAACAGGAAGCCCTGACCTGTGAGTCAAGCCTTAGAAAAGCACAAGCTTGCGAATGTAGACATTGAATGTGAAAGTGACACTTGGGGAATGGACCAGGAGGTGGGATAAAAGTCCATCAGTTAGGATATACAGAGCAAGCTTTCTTATCACCCCATCATCAGGAATTCATATTTCCATTTTTTCTGGCTTTCTCTTTCCTCTTCTTCTCCCCTAGGTGATGCCTTAATTATTGTTATAATGCCAGGTTTTTCCTTTATACATCAATAGATGCACAATGGAAAATTATAAGGAAAAAAATAAATACTGCATCATCCTTCTACTCAATGAAAATAGTATTAATAAGGTGATCATGTAATTTCTTCCATTTTCACCAAAGTGAACAGAGTAGTAAAGCAAACCTATATATGAGGTTAGAGTAGATAACTTAGCTATGAGAAATTTTATTTATAAGTGTCTTTTATAGGGGCGCGTGGGGGGCTCAGTCGTTAAGCGTCTGCCTTCGGCTCGGGGCGTGATCCCAGAGTCCTGGGATCGAGCCCCACATCGGGCTCCTCTGCTGGGAGCCTGCTTCTTCCTCTCCCACTCCCCCTGCTTGTGTTCCCTCTCTCGCTGGCTGTCTCTCTCTGTGTCAAATAAATAAATAAAATATTTTTAAAAAAATAAGTGTCTTTTATAAATAGTGTGTTTCAAAAATGCTACTTTTGTAGTGAAGGCTGATCTTCATTAAATCATGCATCCAAAAATATTTATCAGGAACCTATACAATGACAGAACTCACCTAGGTGTTGCGAGGAAATAAAACAAAATAAATAAGCATCCTGCTGTCATGGAACTTAAATTCCACTGCGTTAGATGGAAAATAAGTGAAAAATTAAATTTTCCCAAGTAGTGATACATATTCTGAAGAAATTAAAAGGGATAATGTGACAGTGCCTGGTGAGAATGAACTTTCAGATAACGAGGGCATATAAGGGGTTGATACGTAGGAGCCAACCTCCTAAATGTCTAAGGATATGGAGGGTATTTTGCTTTAAACAGAAGTGACAGCCTTGAGGTGGGAATAGGGCAGAGTTTGTTTAAGGAAACAAAAAATGCTTTGGTGCTGGATGTGGAAAGAGCAATAGGAAAAGTGACAGGAAATGTCCAGTTACACCTGGAGGGTCTTGCAGTTTATAGTAAGGAATTTGGATTCTATTCTAAATTTATTAAGAAGCCATGGGGTATCTTCACATAGTTTATATACCTTTTCTGTACCATGAAGTGGCATGACTCCTACCCTATTTTTATTTGAGATAAAGAACAGAATTATGAACTTAAAATACAATATTTTGATAGCCATTTGTCAAGTGTCAAGGGTTTGAAGACCTAGCTTTGTTTTGTTTTTTCTTGAGTTTCTAGTTCTATGTATTTTTGTTTTCTGAGCCCAAAGCAATGGTGAGAAGTTTAGAGGAAGAGATTCTTTGGAGAAACAGGAAAGTTGGAATTAAATTATTGGCATTGGGATAAAGGTTCTGATTTGGATTTCTTCCCTGACTTTTCTTTTTATTTCCAGTGGGGAAAATGGAAGAGTGTGAGCTCATCTGTAAAAGGGCCAAGTCTGATTTATTTTCCCTTTAAATCCCACATAACTGCAAGCAGGACTTATGTCATTCTTGCTTTTTTGTGTGTGTGTCTGAACAAAGAGAGAATCAATTTTGGGATAGAAAGTAACTTTTAGAGGAAAAACGAAAGAGGTTGTAGAAAGAAAAGTAAGGAAGAGGAAAGGATTTAGGAATGAATGAAAAGGAAGAAAATGTGTGCAAAATTACCATATACCAGTAATAATCAGTTCATTAATCAATATCAAGTGTAATGAAGGAAACTGCACAGGAAAAGAGGGTTGGGGAATGTGTTTGCAATTGTGGTGTAAGAATACTAATCTTTCTGCTTTTCCTCAAAAAAATAGGTGATAGATACATAGATAAGGATATGGAGAAAGAGTATGAGAAAATGGGTAAAAAAAATGGCTCTGGCAATAGTTAAAAGTTTGATGTACTTGAAGCCGGTATTTAACCAAAGACTCATAGTATTTATTATGGTGACTTGTAAAATTGTTTGTTCTGTTGGTTTATATATACAGATATATTAATAGAGAATAATTCTGAATATAGAAAAATGAACAACCACTCCTAGACTTTTATCTTAGGTCATACTTTAAACCCATAAAATTTGCATAGAAGTTTCTAGCAAGAGCTCTATAGAAGTTGTCTAAAATGGACCTCTTAGAAATAAGTTCCCTCAACCCTCAAAAAGCATGCCTGTGCAATAATTTGAACTAATCTAGTCTTGAGATTTCAGAAACTATGTGTATTTTAAAGCAATATTTGAGATCTGATTCTGATTGTTCATCACATTGATTTAAGCTTATCATTAATAATTTTATGATCATTATTACTTTATAAAGAGCACCTTCATCTCTGAGGACATTGCAAATTATTACAGAGATAGAAAAGGGAATTAAATTTTTGATCAGCTGAGAAACAGATACTGTGTTAAGTGTTTGCTTAATCCTTCCAACCATACTTTGAAGTAAGTATGACCAACCCCAATTCACAGATAATAAGTTAGTTGCTCAGGAAAGTTCATCAATTTTCCCAGTTTTTCAGTTAGGAAGGGCCAGAAATAACATTCAAACATTAGTTTGCATACCTGGTTTTACTACCTAGAGCTTTAAAATTAGAAGGGATTTTGAAGGTTATGTAGTTCAACCTTCCACTCTGTGCGGAAATGCTTTTTGTGGTACCTGTCACTGATGGTGATGCAGCCTTACCAGTAAAAACCTCCACCCCAATAAAGCAAATCTTCCCCCTAACCTTGGCATTTTCAAAAATCTCTGTTGTAAAGATCCATATAAACAAAGGAGCTTTATAAATTGGAAAACACAGAATCCCTTCTCTCCCTTGTCTCTCTCTCTCTCTCAAATAATAAAATAAAATCTTTTTAAAAAAGTTAAAAATACAACTACTTTACAATCTATTGGGTGTTTACCCCCAAAATACAAAACACTAATTCAAAGGCAGACATGCCCCGCTATGTTTACTACAGCATTATTTACAACAATCAAATATGGAAGCAGCCCCAGTGTCTATTGATAGACAAATCGATAAAGAAGATGTGTGTGTATATATACACAGAATGTATAGAGTATGAATGTATGGGACACATAATGGAATATTATTCAGCCATAAAAAGAATGAAATCTTGTCATTTACAACATGGATGAATCTAGAGAGTATACTACTAACTGAAATAAGCCAGTCAGAGAAAGACAAATATCTTATGATTTCACTCATATGTGGAATTTAAGAAAGAAATGATCAAAGGGGGGAAAAAGGAGAGAGAGATAAACCGAGAAACAAACAATTAACTATAGAGAACAAGCTGATGGTTACCAGAGTGGGGTGGCGGGATGGGTGAAATAGGTGAAGGGGATTAAGAGTACACCTACAAGATGAGCACTGAGTAATGCATCGAATTGCTGAATCACTATATTGTGCATCTGAAACTACTGTACACTGTATGTTAACTATACTGAAATTTCAAAAAATTAAAAAAGACATGAAAAGTCAAAACCATATAGGAAAAGAATAACAAATTTATCTAAAATGAAAACATTATGTAAGGCTTCGAAAAATAAAAGAAAGGTGAAAAAATGCTATTGAAGAAATTGGCATTCATACAAATAATAAAAGATTAATATCCAGAACATGGATGTATACATGAATTTTTATAGATAGGTAGATAGATAGCTACACAGACAATAGAAGAAAGAAGGAGAGACAGTTTCTTTATACAATGCCATGCCAAAAACCAACCCAAAACAAAATGATTTAAAGCAACAAAAATTATTTATTTTGCTCACTAATTTGCACCGTGCACAGGACTTGAGAGGGATGACTTGCTTCCACTCGGTGTTCCATGGGCATCCTTCTTGATGTAATTTTAGGATCTCTCCATGTCGATTCTGCATGCTGTTTCCAGCATGACAGCCTCAGGGGAGCTCACATTCTTGCATGGCAGGTCAGAGTTCCAAAGGGTGTGCTCAAGAGGTGTACTCCAAGAAGTAGGCGCCAAGAGGTGTGGAAGCCCAATAAAACAAGACAAAAAAAACAAAACAAAAAAACCCTCTTACGATTAGCATCAGCTCTTATCTGATGAGTCAGTGTAGAAGACTACCCGAGTGTGAATATTGGAAGATATGAATCATTGTTGGGGCCATTTGAATATATGCATTCTATCATGTATCTATCTATCTATCTATCTATCTATCTATCTATTTACCTATCTACCTATCTATTTACCTATCTATGTAAAATAAATTTTAAAAAGCCAAAACCTGATTTTAGAAAAAGAGTAAAGAATATGAACAGATAACCTAGAAAACAATGATTAATGAATACTAGAAAGTATTTCCAACTCTAAAACAACTAAGATATCTGAAATTAGCAGTGTTTATGGTTTAACATTTTTAAAAAGTGGGAGTTTAAACTACTAAGATCGAGGTGCCTGGGTGGCTCAGTCAGTTAAGTATCTGTCTTCAGCTCAGGTCATGATCGCAAGGTCCTGGGATCAAGGTCCGCATCTGGCTCCCTGCTTAGGGGGAAGCCTGCTTCTCCCTCTCCCTCTCCCTCTGCCACTCCCTCTGCTTGTGCTCACTTGTTCTCTCTCTCTGTCAAATAAATAAATACAATCTTAAAAAATAGTAGCAATTAATTAATTAACATCACCTTAAAAAGTAATTCAGTAATGTCTAGAAATTTGAAGACTCCCTACCCTTGGCAAAGCACTTCCACTTCCACTTCTACATATCTACCTTGGAGACACTCCCTAACACTGAGTATTAGGAAATGTGTGAAGAAAAAAAAAAGTTCATAACAACATTGTCTGTCATAGTGAAAAAAATAAATAAATAAATCACTTAATTTTTTCTAAGTCAGGAAAATGACAAAAAAAATGATGGTTTTTAAAGTCACGTAGTATAGCAGTTAAGATGAACACATTACATCTAAATATAGCAACACTGAGGAATGTCAGAAAAATACATATTGACTGAAAAAGTTGGCTGACAATGAATTAGTACAATGTTAGTATATTATTTAAACTTTTAAACATAAAATAATGCTATATAGTTGAAGAATTAAATATATATAACAAAAGTTACAAATTTATGAAAGCATTGCAATCGAATTATTAGACTGCCTCGATGAGGATTTTCTCAAGGTAAAGAAAATTACAAACCAAAAGGAAGAAAGGGAGGGAGGGAGGAAAGAAAGGAGAAAGAGGAGAAAAGCATTCTAAAGAATGTACATTATCCAAAGAACATTCTCAGTTATCCTTGCCTAGCCAACAAAAGTTGGAGAAACCCATCACTTCGGCCCTAACTGCTAACAGTTTCCAAAATTGAGGCTTTACCACCATTACTACTTAGCAGAGAAGAGTTAGAATTACAAAACCAAAACAAACAAACAAACAAACCCCGGTCCTTCCTAAGAGATGTTTCAGTCCCAGCTGCTAGTGAGAGCAGAGCACAGTGATGGTACCCGGTGGACTCCGGAGGACCAAACCTCTATGACTTAGTCTATTTCTCTTGTTTTGCTGCTACCCGCCCTGCTAGGTTTGATTCCTTAATGGAGACACCACAGCTCTTCATGAGCAAGGACTGATACTTCTTTCCATGTGCTTATTATAAAACTGATGTCAGTATCACAACATAGTCATTTCCCAAAGGCAGCTCCTGCAAGATCAGGAAGCTTGGGTCATGAAGATTTGGGGTCTCAGGAGTACTGCAGACCAAAAACTACAGTTTCATTTGGACCCTAGTCTTTGGTGAAGGCATTCCTCCCGTTGTCTTGCTGAATTCTGTTTCAGCAGTTTCATGACCTTTTCTTGGCACCTGGCTCTGATAGAGGCTATTCCAGCCATCTGACATGCTTTAACAACTTTGAAACTATAACTCAACTGGCCAGCATTTCCGTCACCAACCCCCCAGGAGAATGTGCCAACATCCACTATGCATATATATATGCCGTGACTCGGTCAAAATCCCCTGTTTCATAAACAAAAAGTACAATTAAGAGAAATATATTCATAAAGTTAAGCGTAAACCAAATCAGAAAGACAGCACTTAAATGTTCTTAAAAATATAAGCCCTTATTAATTGTTGTGTGGGAGAGGTGAGATTAAAGTGCCATTTCTTTACATGAAAAATTCTTGACTGATAATTGACATGATTACTGTGTGTGAAAATGTAATTTTGAAATAATCCAATGACAAAAGCAAAACAAGAAAGTACAAAGACACAGAAATATCAGACATTTTGGAGTATACACTAAAAAAAGCATTCAGGGTTATTTGCAGGTGACTCATCATGAATTTCAGAAAAGAAGAAAACATAAGAAAAGCTTGCCAGGGTCATCATAGACTCATGTTCATAAAGAAACAAAAAAAATTGTTTTAAGAAAATGTGGGAGAAAAGGGAGTCAATACATGTGAAAAAGTCACTAGGAGGGAAATTTGTGTTCATCACTGATTTTTAAAGTTAGTAGTCTCTTCAATAGATAAAATAACAATGAATGAATTATGATTTTATATCTCTTTTTACATTGTAATAATTGTAAAAATACTTGGAATACATGATTCAGATTAATGAGAAAACTGAAGTAGGTTACAATACATGCTAAAAAGATCTTATATGTGTATTAACTAATAAAACTTTCTCTGGATTATTAGGGGAGTAGGCTCTGGGACTTGGGTTTTATTAAATATATTTCAAATAGACTATTTCAATTGAACACCCTTTGCTGCAATTAGGTTATTTTTAAGTTCACCCAGCAAATTTGTATGTAATCGATTTGCACACTTCAGGCCTTTTAGCTAAGCCTCCTTCTGTTAGGTCTATGCCTGGGTCGAGGGGTGAGGGCTTCCGTATTTTCCAGTGAGTGCCTTTGTTTTTTACAGAAATGATAAACCCTTTGCCACTCTGCCAGTTCTGGTTGAAATTAGCCTCTGGGATCAAAAGTTATTAGTTGAAAAGGATAGGGCAGACTGACATAGTGATTTTATAATTCTATTGTCCTAGAAAAGTAGGCTAATGAGGGTTGACTGGTGCAAATAAAAACGATCATGAAATGCTCCAGGCACCACACCTCTATAAATAGTGAGGAGAAACAGCCTCTAAAACCTCTCCTGCTGCCACTGATGCTGAGCTGATAAGGTGAACCCAGTGGAGGAAGAAAGGAGAATGAGATAATCCTCTCCCCCTGTTATCTGTCCTCTTAATCCCTTCGACACTGTGATGATCTTCACCACTTTTTCCAAAACAAAGGATAGTGATATATGCCCAAACCATGTTCTCTTTCTGTTGTTCTCCTGAATAATTCAATATATTCCCTTCCCTTATTTATGAACATATGTGACTGTAAAAACAACTCAGAAATGAAGCTGCTTGAGTGACTCCCACCTAGTGGAGGCAATGTTGAAAAGGTGCCTTGGGTGAATGGGATATCCTCTGACAACAAGGAATTTTAAAGTTATGTGAATGACACTGCTTAGGAGCTGCTGAGACCCAGCCAGATTCCTGAATTTATAGCGTACAACTACTCGGAGGTGTTTTTGTTCAAGCTCCCTGGACTCCTTGAGTTTTATTAGCACATCGAATATATCTTGCAGGAACATACTTACAGGACGCTACGTCTGCCCTAGGAGGACAAAGGTACAGAATTCCAGTGGAAGAAAACAAAACACAGAAAGCAAGCAGCTCGCTTCCATGCCTTTATAGGAACTTCATATTTACTAAAGGGAGCAACACAAATTCGTGGGGAATAATGAACTGTTGAATGGGTGGTGGTGTAGAGATTGGTTCACTGTTTAGAGAAAAAAATCAAAATAAATTCCCATTTCATATTATATCCAAAGTTGGATTCTACATGGATTACAGATTTAATATATCTTAACGCAAGATTTTTACATATATAACTGCAAAATTATAACATAAGATACATATAAAATACAAAAATTTTATATCTAACACACAAAAAGGTAGGAAAATATCCTAAAATTAGAAGTGTGAAAGAAATTCAAAAGCACTAATAAAAAAACCTTGATGAATTTAATTATATGTGAAAATTAAGAGTTTATTATCATTTTCTTGACAGGAGGCTCTCATCGAGTGTTCTTCAGCTATCTGACATGTTTTAATAACTTGGGACCACTAACACAACTGGTCAGCATCTCTGTCATATTCCTCCGAGGAGGACATATTGTTTGTAATATAAACCATCCCAATTTCTCCCTAAAAGTTTAGCCATCACTTATAAATACATATATTAGAGGAATGAGATGTATACAATAGCCAGATTAAAAGATAATGATGCATCGGGATAAGATATCTGAAATGTCTAAAGCTAACAAGAGACTAATGACTAGAAAAGACACAGTACACTTGCAAATCAACAAGTGAATTTTTAAAAAATGAAATTCAAAAAAAATGAGCATATAAAGAAATGTTCAAATTTTCTTAGAGTACTGCAAATTAGGATAAGAATAGATCAATTTCAACCTCTTAGCCTGATTATAAAGAAAAAGCAGCATAATATCAAGTGTTGCTGGAGACAAACTCTTACAAATCTTCACACCCCATTGGTGGGATTGATGTAGCCAAAACAAAGGAGGGGGACATGCTGTTGGGCAGCAATTCCGCTTTGGCTTTATACAACAAAAAAATTACCCCACAGTCTATAAGGGACAAGTACAATGGTGTTCACTGCAGTGCTGTTTATGGTGACACAGAGTTGGAAACAGTCTGGGTGTCCATCTCTGGAGAAGTGGGTAGACAAGATGTGGCAGAGGCATGCCATGCTCCAGTCAAAAGACAAAAGGCCAGATATATACATAACAATATACAGATCTAAAAAAATGTTTCATGTAAAATAATAATGATCACTAGTATTAATAAATAGAATGATATATAACACAATACCAGTTAAGTAAATTAATTACACATTCAAACAAGATCATACATATTTTTACAATATCACATCCAACGTCAGATCTCAGTATCTACACTGGTATGGTTGCCTATGAAGCAGGAAGGGAATGGTAATAAAGAAAAACAAAAAAAACGTATAAATAGGTTAAGTACTTGAGACAAGATCTTTGTCTAAAACAATGAAAATAATATGATTAACCAAACCACGTGCTTCCAGTGTCAACAGACACAAAGGCAAAAAGGTATTGTCTCCATTCTCATGACCTTTTATGAGAATCCCTGATTTTCACAGTTTTTCACAGAACAGGGGAAGGAACGATTTCCCATTTGGACAAATGCAGGGAATCATTTTGTGGTGCTGTTATCCATTTCAACTTGAAGTGATCCGGTTCAATTTGGTTTTCTAATTACTGTTCATTCCTCTATGAAGCTTATTATTTCCCACTCTATTTTTACTTGGAAAGTCTCACTCTCTCTCTCTCTGTCTCTGTCTCTGTCTCTCCCTCCCTCCCTTCCTCCCTCCCTTTCTTCCACTTCCTCCTCCCCTCCCTCTCAATCTTGGCCTCAACCATTGTAAAGAGAATAGAAGTGATAAACAAGCTCTCTTCTGTGGGTGCACAATTCTATGTAATTAGGGCAAGCAAATACTGGATCTGTGAAGAAGAGTTTGCTTGCCAGGTCATGCTGGTAAGAGCAGCCACAACGCACTTCACAGGCACAATAGCCAACTGCTCACAGTTTAGTAAGCACTACTAAATGTTCTTTATAGTGGAAGGATTTGGCATTAACAAATCATTAAGCAGGCACATGTGTTAATTCTTGCAGAGAATGAGAAATTATCTCTGGAAACCTGGCTCAAAATATAACTTTTACACTTTAACCTTGGTTGAATTAGGAAATAGAAAACTCAAGTCCTTCACCATTCAAAATTTACTATTTCACCATTCAAAATTACTAGTTATGCAAGTTGGAAAGACATTTTAATATTTCTGTGCTTTGTTTTGTGTTATTTAAATATCCATTTTATATTACTCTGCTTACCTAAAGAATGGGATTTGAGCATGTGATCCCTGGATCCTTGAATTGAACTGAATGAACTGAAATGATTAAATGGTCTACATTCAATGCTCTTCTTACAGAGATGGATTAACACTATACAATTGCAAACTTGTAAAGAAACACATCTGAACTGCTACTGGAGGGTGTATTAAAAAAATTTACCAGATCCAACTTTCTCAATAGAACAGAAATGAAGAGAGTGAACATCATGAAGTTCAGTGTCTTTCCAAGATCTCACAGGTGCACAGTGCTGGAGCTGAGAGTGGAAGCCAAGTCTTTCGATTCTCCGATGAGTATTTCACTTCTAAACTTGACTTTATAATTATATGGTTGGTCAACTATCCTACCCGATCTTAGAAGCTAAAACAATTTTCCTCAAACATAAAACCCCCAACATTTGAGTGGAAGAAAAATCGACTAGTGTTTACATAGGGGAACTACTAAAATGCATGTTATCATGGGCATACTTTGCTGATGAGCATTAGGAGAGATTAGTTTATCCGTTTAGCAAAGAGGTATCTTGGGTTTTACTGAGATGAATTGTCAGGTAGATATCTATTTATGACAGGCAGTATGGCGCTAGCGGTCCAAGGTGAGAACATTTGCAGGGTTGAGAACAGGATGACATTGCTACAAATGCCTGAGATGATGGATCACCTGGCCAGGAGGACTGGCTTGGGAGGAGGGGAAGGAAAAAAGAACAGGTACTGAAACAGAAAAATGTCAAAGAAAACAAGAGTCATCCAAGTTTCCAATTTAGCCAACAGCCAGTGATGCATTTGAGCTTTCCTTGCTCCAAGTTGCTCTATATAAAATCAGTCCAATAATTAACTTAAATAATACTCTTGTACAATAAGAAATAATGTGCAATACATTTTGACATCTACGTAGCAAGGAACTCTTGAAGTTAAGAAAGCATGTTCAAAAGGAAAAATAAAAGCTTGCACTACTGAATATGCTTGCTTTAACTGATTGCTGGGTCCAGAAGAGAAAATCCTTAAAACAAGTCCTGAAAACCACCGCTAATTCTAAACGTGTGTGCAAACACTGTTCTTAATCAGCCAAGGCATGCTCACGTGCATGCACAAACACAAAACACAAATGCTAGTATAAATTTGTAATATTTTGCAATATTTCTTATTCCTTTACATGTTTAAAAAAACAACTTTTATGTTTTTATTCTGTTTTTAAGGCTTGAAATTCATTAACTTTTTAAGCAAAAAAACAATAGTAATAATGATTAGAGCTTATGGTATCTTACATATTTTGGATATTGCTACCATAGCATAGATTTGAATTTTCAGTATCAGCTTTATCTTCCTACAACGCAAATATGGTAAACAAAGATACTGCTGCCTCATTTTTGATACATGAAAGTGCCAGGAATTTCATGGGCAATAAACTAAAAGAATCCAGCTATGTACACAGTTCTCCACATAATTTTTGACCAAAATCCAATTATTTAACAATTAATTAGTTAAGTATAAATAAACAATGTCAAACTCAAAGCGGGATTTAGAGAATCACAAATTGTGTAGAAAGTTAAAAATCTGTCCCATGCCAAAACTTAAAAGACCTAATTAAATTTAAACATTACTGACACAAGTGCAGCACCAAATGAGCATCAGCTCATACTGAGTCTTCTCTTGGGGTTGAGTCTTCCAGAGAATATACAGTAAACGGAATCTATTTTTCCAGACCCGTAGAACTGCTGCTTAGAGCATAGCTCTAAGCTTTAATCAGGATCCCTGCACGAATTAGAGAAAAAGTAGCCATTGTTGCTTTTCATGATTTAGCAAACACATTATGGATTGGATTTTAATTGCCACTCACCCCCTTGCCTAGAAACCCTTGTGGAGGGAAAAACCAGTGCGACTGTAAGTGAAGGTCCTGCCTTCACCTATTGACTGACCAGGAAACAGTCCAAAGCTGTTAATTCGCTCTCTTGTTAATCTCAATCAGCCAAGAAACTTGTAACTGTTCAATGTAATGTAAATGTTTCATTTTCATACTCAGTTTTCTCTAAAAAAAAATCAGAGACTGAAGATGGAGAATGGGGAAAATCATTCCCACGAAATCAAGGGCTAGCTCTTCCATGAGTCCCTAAACTGCAGCGTATGTCTGTTTGAAGGAAAATGTTTTCAGGAGCTCACTTGATTCGTTAATCTTCCTGTATGCTGCTGAATTGGGATCTCCGTTCAGATACCACTTTTTGAGATTATCGAGTAGTAGTATCCTAAATCTGGCCAGCTTACAAACCTCTCAGCTTTTTCAAAATCTATGTAAGGGGTGACTTGGTTTTTGTTTGTTTCTCCTCACACAAACAAGCCAGCGCTAATCAAAAACAAAACTCACAGACACTTTTTAAAAGCAATTTTAAGGGGCGCCTGGGTGGCACAGAGGTTGAGCATCTGCCTTCGGCTCAGGGCGTGATCCCGGCGTTCTGGGATCGAGCCCCACATCAGGCTCCTCTGCTGGAGCCTCTCCCACTCCCCCTGCTTGTGTTCCCTCTCTCGCTGGCTGTCTCTATCTCTGTCAAATAAATAAATAAAATCTTT
This sequence comes from Ursus maritimus, assembly GCF_017311325.1. NCBI lineage: Eukaryota > Metazoa > Chordata > Mammalia > Carnivora > Ursidae > Ursus > Ursus maritimus. The sequence continues at coordinate 41,153,269 of NW_024423343.1, forward strand.
AAAAAAAAAAAAGCAATTTTAAAAGAATAACAAGAAATTCTTGACTAGGTGCATTAACCCAAAGGGACCCTCGAATGCACCAGGAATCACTGTATAATGACCTCACTTTCCACTCTTCTGTTCTTTCTTGGTTTTCCTCCGTTCTCATGAGACTAAAAATATAAGCATGGACATTCTGATGCATTTGCTGTTGACGGTTCTGACACTTCCGCAGCAAAGAACTAGCGGCAACTGTTTTTGAATAATATGCTGAGTAACTAAAGTGATTGAAGTGCGGATTTGCATTCGGAGTAAATTAATTCCATCTTTTAAGAAATACTTTCCCGTTTCGAAAGATCCGCAATAAAGTTTCACGAGTGTTTTCAGCAATACTGTAATTGAAGCTCCTTATTTGTGCTTCTCAGAAGACAATGCATTCGGTTAGTCCTCAGAGCACAGCCAAACGTAGACAGCAATCCACTGGGTTCTGCGTATCGGTTGGTCTGGTTTCTGTCAAAGTAATTAAATAAGGGATATTTGTGTCAGTATATAGTGATACCAAGTGCGCTCAGCCACCTGGCTTTCGTTCGGGTCCTCCAGGAGCTCCATAAACTGATGGATTAGTAAATTGTGTTCTTCCAGCAAGTGCTAAATGATTTACTGATTCTCTTTGCACTTGCCTCACGAGCCCTGACGCACGAATACAGGGCGGCAAACAGCGGAGACGGAGTCTTGGCGCATGCGTGAACTCCTACCATGGCGGTCTGAACCGCCGCGTGCCACACTCATCTCCTCCAAACTCGATAGTCTCCTCTTGTCCTAACTGACCGAATTCCTTCTGCAGTCATCCAAACCAATTTTCCCTCCATACTGTAGCTAGAGTAACGATGAAACAGGAACAAAGTAGAGGATTTGAAGAGATATGTAGAAAGTAGAGTGTGTGGGGCCTGGAAACTGAGTATGAAGATGTCTGTGTAAAATATTGTTCACTGAAAAAGTTTTTAAATTGTGCAGAGAAAGTCTAAACGACACCGTGTGGTGTGGGATATCACGACATAAATGCGTGCACACTGGCAGACACCTGGACGCACAGTCCATTCGGACCTGACATATCTGAATAGGAGCACCTGTAAAGGAAAGACTTGGAAATAGATTTGAATGGGAGCGGGGAGAGTCGAAGCGAGCAGAAGGAAGAAGCTGAAGCAGTTCCTCAAGTTCCTGAAGGCACTGATTCATGAAGCCATGGATGGCTGTGCTTCCCATCCAGGAAACACTGGAAGGACACCAGGGCCAGAGTTGATCCTAATATGAGGTGTTAAAGGGTATTTAAAAAAAAAAAATGTAAAATCATGGCTCTCATTCAAATAGGAAATGAGCATGTGTCAAAAGTCTATTTAACTCATTAATTAATGAGGGGACCTGTAAGATGTTCAAACCAGTTCAAAGGAGCACCCAAAAGAGCAGACACAAACCGAAGCAATCAAGACTACTGAGATGAGCTTGCTTTCGCAGATGCAGGGCATGCATCTTCTACAGAGAAATCAATTGTGTTTGATGAGACAAAATGTATTTGCATGTCTAGGGACAAGAATAATTTGCATTTCTATCATTAATTCACACCTTGCAAAGTGGTAAAGCAGAGGGACAATAAGAAGGTATAGAGACGCTTAAGAATCAGTAAGATGCATTACACAATACCTAAACTTCCATTGAAGAGAACCTAATCTTCTTGATTAATTTTAAGGTATTTAGTATTTTTCCATACAAAGATGACTTAGGACAACCACATGGAGATATCAAGTAAGCACCTAAATATGAGTCTGCTTCCTTCCTGTCAAGTGTCTCGTCATACTAAGGATTGAGTCAAATTTCTTTAAAAAAAGAAAACAAGAAAAAAGGGGGTCCTTCCTTTATTCTAATCTTGAACAACTGGTAAGCCACTTCTTAAATTTTCATTAAAAGGGGACCATTTATACGAACTTTTTCCTTTGCAAAACAAAGATGAAATTATTCTTGATAATAACAAATGAAAAGAAAATATTGCACCGTCCTACACCTTCATTTTTTGCCTTTCCGGGCCCAACTAAAGCTTGTATCTGGTCCAAATATCTCTCAAAAGATGGAACATGCATCTTTCTGAATAGTTTACTCTGAAATGAAACAAAGTGAAAAAGTACTGTTGTGAGAAATATTCATCAGTTGGAAAGGAATTGAGTTTCAGAAAAGGACAACACTGGATGAAAGATTTGAGAGGTGGTTTGTAGTATTTGATTTGTGTTAGAGGCAGTTCACATTTAGATGGCCTCGAATACTGAACACAGTATATATTTGTTCTTTATTTATTTTAAAAGCTATCATCTTTTTTTTCTCTATTGTGGGCAGAAGGGAATTTATCAAGTAGATTAGCTTTGGGGATATGGGGTGCTAACTTTCCAACTCACAGGTTTTTTTGGAATAGAAGCAATGTTGGAAACTACTCAGAGAGATCAATATCCCTTCCATACTCTTGACCCTTAGATATCCTTATAGCTACCAAGTCATCCCATTCTAAAGGGAACAAATTCAACACAGTATTGGCAACGTAAAGACATATTCTAATGTTCAAGTGCTTGGTACTGGAAAAAGTTTCCAAAATACTCAAGTGGTTTTGTCTTTACTTTCCCATTTTCAAATCAGAGACAACATGTCTACTTCAGCTTAACACATATTTTATCATTCAAGTGGGTCATCATTTACACTGCATTGGGATTCACCTGATTGAACAAATTAAACACAAGTTAAGTACAAAGTTGCATTGATCAGTTATCTCAAAGCAGCTGAGTGTCTGTTGATTTATGGCCACTCTCTTATTTCTTTACCTTTCTTTTTCTTTCTTGGTTCACTTTCTGATATAGATATAGATAGATATGGGTATATATATTGATATATTGTTACCAGACTTAAATTCCATTTACCTTTAAGTCAATGGATGAGCTTTGGAGATATTTTAGAGAGATCTGGAAATATCTCTGGAGAAATAATATAGTTTTCTTTTATTTTTCTGTAGGTACAATTTTCATTTCTCAAATTCTTGGCCACAATCTGACATGTGCCGCATCATAGAGACTACAACATTCTCCTGCCCCAACTGCAAGCTATCCTTCTGATGTACACTTCTCCATGTTTTTAAATGGATTCTTTATTTTCAATTAGCCCATCTAAAATTCCCCAAAGACTTATTTTACTTCTCTCCTTTCACTCTTTCTGGAATACAGATGCTGTAAATTAATGTTTTTGCATAAATGTAGATATAAATGGCACATATATGCACAATGTATTCTCCTACTCATTTGAGGGTAGTTCCTCTCTGGCTAGTTATACTTGCACATTCATACGTGGGTATCTCCCCTGGTTCTAGTCAGTTAAGCATACCTATAAATGCCCAGTGGTTTTGAAGGATAGTTTTTTTTTCTTTATGTGATATCTATCTTGCAGACATAAAACTAATTATAGATATACTATCTTAATGTCCTAAACTAAGCTTTTCTTATATGGGAGGTGTAAATATAACAGGGAGTTATTTATTTGTTTATATTCTAAAATTAAAATATTGATACATAAATTAGAATGTGCTTTTGTCATCTATTGATAGTTTTCCACTTTCTTCTCTATGTGTGTGTGTATATATATATATATATATATATATATATATATAAATATTTTTTCCATATCCTTTCTCTCCATTACACCAAAATACTGTATATGACATTTTGGCCCAGCAATGTGCTGAGCAAAGCAGTCATTCTGAGAAGCATTCCAAAGAGACAGGATATATCTTGTTTGACTACAAGAGAGTCTGATACCAGAACAGGCCTAGAATGGTTTTATGCTGTGTGGTCACCCTGCAAAGGTAAATGGAGACCCTGCCACCCCAGACTGTTTTGGCTGTTGAGGCAGATCATGCCACAAATGCACGGAGAGGGTGTGAAGAGATTTATCACACACGTGATGAAGCTTTCTGGGGAGAAAAGGACAGAATCCCAAGCAAGTCAGAAAATGTTTTACAAGAGCCATGAGGGGATAAACTTTAGTCTGTGTGTGTCTGTGTTTGTGTGCGTTGTGTCTGTGTGTGGCTAGGCATTGGTACTGGGGTGAGGGTTGCCATGTGAGGACTGGGGCTTGTGTGGTTTGAACTTCCTGTTAATGCCAAAGGAGGGAGCTCCTGGGCTTTCTGATTGGCTTGCCCAGAAGTGGGACAACAGGATGGGAGACAGAGGTGGGGATACAAAGCCATCAATCCAAAGATCCAAAAATAAAGTTAGACTTTAAAAAAAGATTGTATTTATTTATTTATTTATTTGAGAGAGAGAGAGAGAGAGAACAAGTGAATGAGCAGGAGGAGGGGCAGAGAGAGAGGGAAAGAATCCTAAGCAGACTCTGTGTTGAGCTCAGAGCCAATGGGGGGCTCTGTGTCAAGACCCTGAGATCAGGACCTCAGTGCAAATCAAGAGTTGTTTGCTCAACCGAGTTGCCCAAGTGCCCCAAGTTAGACTTTTTATTATTTATACCAACTTCCCAAGATACTGGTCAAATATATGATAACTGATTTCTAAAATAAGGAACCTCTATGTTAAAACAAGCAAATAAAATATATTGACAATTTAATTCTAATGGGAACTTTGAATTATTCTCAAAAACCTAGTAAAATCATTTAAAAAAATATTTTATATATACCGGTCCTTGTTCTTAGTGTAAAAATATGGCATGCTTCTAGAATTAATCATTATATGAAGAGGTGTCTGGCTGGCTCAGTCAGTAGAACATGTGACCTTTGATCTTGAGTTCATGAGTTTAAGCCTCACATAGGATGTAGAGCTTACTTAAAATAAATAAATGAAAGATGTTATAGAATTAAACATCATATGAATTCTAACTTACAGACAATGTAAGAAGGATGCAACTTTAAGATAAATGCAACTTAAAAAAAAAACAATTCTGATTCAAATATGCAAATTTAAGTGTATTACCCCTCAGATAGAAATATCAGCCAGATGTGGTAGAAATAATTCCACATTTGGAATAGAGTTTAAAACTTTGCTCCATGCTTAACAGGCAAGTGAAACTGAGAAAGTGCCTTTTTATCCCCCTGATTATGGAATAGGTTACTGTCAATTCAGTTGTAACAGGACATACGTGTTCCTAAAAATCACTGCGCTATACAAAATTGGCCACTAAAACCACAGGGTTTATGGCAAAAATGGGGTTAGCCACACATGCTAAACAATTTCATCAGTAAGGAATTTAGAAATAGGCATAAAATCATAAAAAAGCACAATTTTACACTCACTAAATAGTTTAAAAATACACATATGCCATAATGAATATGGCACTTGACCTTGAAAAAGACCTGAAGTTTGCTTGTGGTAGTTGTCATTGAAAGGGTTGCAGCTTGTTAGTGACAGTGTGATGATGGAGGAAGGAGGGTTGTCTGATATTGGAAAGAAAGTGTAAGACGTCAGAGGCGAATGAGGTTTGAGGTTTGTGCAAAGTGCCCTGTACGTGTCCCTAAGTGGCTTGGTTCAGTGCTCGTAGTGTTCTGCATTTACTTGCTGTTTCTCTGTTGAAATCCTGAATAAACAAACTGAAATTTGCATTATGTCCAAATTGTTCCCTTTTTCGCATTGAAACAAATTCACATTTTGAACCTATGCATATTGCAAAACTGATTACACTACCCTCTGCCCTGTCTTTATTTTGATGGTTGAGAACAGGTCTTACAGGCAGATTGACTAGGTCCAGACACCTGTTCCCACCTCTTTGCTGTATAATCTTGGACATAGTAAGAAAGATCTCCTCACTTGTAGAATGGAGCCATAATTGTTTCCAGCAAGTAAGTGTTTTGTTTGGATTGAATACTAAATGCATGGAGAGGATTTTGCACTGGCTAAGAATTCAAAAGACTTACCTATAGAAATTATCTTTAACAAATGAGGAAATGCCTTGGTGAAAATACTTTGTGAACTAAAAAGCCATATATACTTGCAATAATTTATTTTTGTATAGATTTGAACCATGTATGCGGATTGCCAATATTTGATCATTTTTCTTCATTGAACATAGTGTTTTCATTTGGTTCATCCTAATATTTCTTATGTGTTTTGCTAATACAATACTTACAAATACGTGATAATCATTTTCGAATTATATAACACTAGCTTAAAATTAAAGAGGTGGAAAATACATCTAATACTGTGTATACTACAAACCAGTAACTTGAATTCATGGTTCAGTAAACTAAATCTGGATTACATAAACCACTTTCAAAATTCACGTTCTGATCCTTAATTTGAACTTCTTCCCATCCGAAGACATTGAGAATGGATTAACATGGAAATTTTCTCCATAGAGGAAAGTTTGAGGTGTTCTATTGAAAAATGCACAAGAAGGTAAATTAAAGATTAATGGTAGTTTTTCTCCCTTTGGAAAAATTGAATTTGTTGTAAACAAAGACTCAGTAAGGCCTTTGGCACAAAGTGGTTTTGGAAACCTAGGAGGCATATTGTTAGTTGGGGCCTTTGAAGTTTGAATACAGATGTTTATTTCACATTTTATTGTGTTTTTTTTTTTCATCCTCTTCTGTTAATCAGTTTTTTAAGCTTAGTCAATTAAATTATTCAGCATTTTATGGATAGAGGCCCAATTTATCTAGCTCCAGTGATCTGCATTTGGTGTGGTGTTATGGAAATCTGAATATGGTAGAAGCAGTTTTAGCCTCGACAAGTAGATTTTCCAGGAACATTAGTTCTGATTTTTGTATTATGATTACTAGTACAGGAGCTGTGTCAGATTGTAACATTGTTTGCAGTCATGATCTTGCCTCTTTGCAATAAAATAACTGAGTGAAGGGAAAAAAGGACTTAGTAAACTTCAACTTTCTGTGGGAAAAGACATCAAAACACAAAACCAAATTCAGTGGGTTTGCAAAGCTTACCATGCTTTCTAGAAGTAAATATTCAAACTATTATTCATTTAAACCAGATAAAATCTACTATTCTACCATTGGCTTTTAAACAGCAATATTATTTGCAAATCAAGTGTTTAATCGTTATGCTATTTTTGTGAATATATTTAAAGAGAAAATTTATTTATAAGAATTGAAAAGCTGATAAAAGACTATATTGACCATGTTTTTATATTAATTTTAAAAGTCATACACAAATAGTTACACGTCTGTGGTTGGTGAAAGTCGTTCAGAAGATATACCCATTATAAGAAATCCCTATAGCCATCATTTTGAAATTACAAAAGTGGCAAATTGTAAAACATTTAAAAATGATTCGTTGAATTACTCTTTATAGATTGCTAAGCTGCATTCATTTTAAGGTGTTTGCTAATGATCCATGGCTTTCTGATAAGTTTTCTTGTAAGCAAGTCTGTTCCCATAAAAATTAATCAGAATTAAATCAAACAGATTTTGACGCCATAGAGATCATATTCTTTGCATCTGCCAATCCCCTGGAACAAGAAAACTATATAAAAAAAAAAAAAAAAAAAAAAAGCAATCCTAAAAAAACCTACATACTTTTTTTTTTCAGGCAAAAAAAGCCAAACATGTAAAACAATTAAAAGCCTTAATGTTTACACTTATGAAAAATATGATAGTTTAGATTTCACTTAACAGTACAACTTACCATAAAATTTTTCATTTAATAAAATTATAGTTGAAAGTCTAAGCATCTACTTAATTCTTCTGAGTAGATTACGATGGGGGTGGGCGGGCGGGAGAAGTAGAGAAAGAAAGAATGGGGGAAGTAAGAGAAAGAAACCACTCTAAGTAAGCTTCCTGAAGGAGGCGGGGAATGGTCTCTGTGATGACTGACAGACAGAAGGATACCAATTTAACACTTTCTATCTCCCAGGAAAGTGGAAAAGTAAAAGTGTTATGCTATCATTTCCCACAGGTAACCCAAAGGGAACTTTCAGGCTCACTGGCATATTTCTGGTGGCAGATGGTTCCCCCAAGGGCACTCTGAATTCTCTCCTATTGTGTTAAATAAGATGCAGGACCCCTAGGGTGTTGTTCAGGATGACAAACAACTCCCTGGCATTGTGACATAGATACTATAGAGAAAGTTAGGACCAAGACCCATTTCTACTTCCATTCTGAGACCTTATATCAATAATATGTCTTGTGAACAGTAGGAAGTTATACTTCTGTATGTCTAGAATAGAGTGAAACAGATTAAGTTTTTGTGATTCTATAATTTAATAATATGTACTATAATAACATAATATATTATTTTATGCATATATATTTTATGCATATATTATATATATGTGTGTGCAGTCAGCAGACAGAGAAAGTGAAAAGAAGGCACTATTCCTTAGCACAGAAGGAATTCTCATTTAAATTTTTGAAGTGACAAATGTTATTTCTGTTATACAGATGATAAAACTGAAGTTCAATATTATTTGTTTTATTACTTTTTATTTATTTTCATAGCAATTTTCCTCAAGCTGTGTAATTTGTTTAGACAAGGAAACAGCCTCTGAGGGCTATGACACAAATGTGTCTCAGCAAAATGTGCACTATTCTTCATCTATGGACTCAAAGAAACTAGAAAATATGGTGAGCCCCAAATCATAAAAAAGGGAAGGTTAAAACAGTATGTCAAGATTGTATTAATTTGATAGCATCCAGTTTCCCATAAATATCAATCTTTATTCATTGCTCTAAAAAGCTAATTCTTACTGAAAAACTTAAATGTTTTTAAGACAAATAACTTCATGTTCTTGGAAACAAAGGGATTATGTTTGATACCTGTATGAAAATTTTGTGCAGAATCCTATGTACATCAACATATACGGACACTAAAAATTAAAATGGACACAAATTCAGATAACAAAATGTATTTAATTTTTTAAGAACACAAAACTACTCTTTAGCCTCTACCTGGTTATAGCAACAGTTATAGCAACTGTTTCAATTAACAACAAAGTAAATCTAATGAGGGGCGCCTGGGTGGCACAGCGGTTAAGCGTCTGCCTTAGGCTCAGGGTGTGATCCCAGCGTTATGGGATCAAGCCCCACATCAGGCTCTTCTGCTATGAGCCTGCTTCTTCCTCTCCCACTCCCCCTGCTTGTGTTCCCTCTCTCGCTGGCTGTCTCTATCTCTGTCGAATAAATAAATAAAATCTTTGAAAAAAAAAAAAGTAAATCTAATGAATTCATTTGAATGCCTGGACAAGAGGAGATTCCTCTGCTTTTGATCCTCTAACAACTCATAAGTTACTAATGTGGAAGTAATTTATATTCTATCTTGAAAATACTTAATAATATAGAAATAATTTATACGTATCCTGAAAGGATAACTTTAAAAGCTCTGAGGAAACCAAGAACAGATTTTTACTAAGATTCTGTTTGATAAATTATTCACTAGAGTCATATCAGTAAAAACCCAAGAGAGGATTGCAGAGTTCATTTTCAACATCTGGATCTGAAATACATGTATACACACACACACAATCATTTGCAAACATGAAGCAGACCATGTCAAATACTTGGCCAAATGAAACAAAGTTGAAGAGTGAAAGAGGAAAAAAAAAGGAAAGAATACAGATTTAAAAAATTTTGGCAATGCATAAGTTGACTAGCCTGAATTTTAAGTATGGTGAAAAATTCATGTATACTGTTTACTATCTTCATCATTACCGAACAATCCCCTTTTTCAAAAAGAAAAAAAAAAAAGTACGCAGTAGTTTGGTGAGGTGGAGTAATGGCTTTTGCAAACATTTTTGTTTCTTCTGGGGCTTACTGCAAATATGGTGATTCTAGTAGTTCCGGTATTCTGCTGTAGCCAACGACCTTATACAGGAGCATGTCAATGCCATCTGTTTGCTACATGTGCCTATTTTCTCCCTCAACAAATGCCTAAGTAGAGGATGGTAGTAGCTAGATAGCAAACGTCACCCTTGTCCCCTGAGAACTGAGCAACTGATGCAAGAGTTGTAAGCACGGACGCCTCTGACCTTTTTCACTAATGTATGAAGAACTGCAAATCAGAGGAATCAAAAATCCTGTACTTTGTGAATGACTAATCCTATGTGTTCAGCCGTCCAACTGATTCTCCGTCAAGCGTAAGATCAGCTTTAGCTGTGAAGTTGGACGTCATTTCCTTTTGGATCCTTACCTCATTGTTCACCCTGCCTCACCCAGGTAGCTCTACATGCACCAGTCCAAGATGACTTGTGAAAACCTGTAGACTGCCAGCGCCAACTCAAGAATTCCTTTAACTTAATTATCCATCCAAGTAAAAGGCAAATCAAACTCACTTCATATAATTTCCAATATACCTTTCCCTTCCATTTTCTTTTCTTTTTTTTTCTTTCTCTTTAGATCATCTGATTTATTTTTTATAATAATATTCTTTTATTATATTATGTTAGTCACCATACAGTACATCCGTGGGTTTTGATGTAAAGTTCCATGATTCATTAGTTGCGTATAACACCCAGTGCACCATGCAATACATGCCCTCCTTACTACCCATCACCGGTCTATCCCATTCCCGTCCTCAGTTTGTTTCTCATAGTCCATAGTCTCTCATGTTTCATTCCCCCTTCTGATTACCCCCCCTTTCTTTATCTGTTTCTTCCCCTACCGATCATCCTAGTTCTTATGTTCCATAGATGAGAGAAACCATATGATAATTGTCTTTCTCTGCTTGACTTATTTCACTTAGCATTATCTCCTCCAGTGCCGTCCATGTTGCAGCAAATGTTGAGAACTCGTTCTTTCTGATAGCTGAGTAATATTCCATTGTAGATATGGACCACATCTTCTTAATCCAGTCATCTGTTGAAGGGCATCTCAGCTCCTTTCACGATTTAGCTACTGTGGACAATGCTGCTATGAACGTTGGGGTGCATATGGCCCTTCTCTTCACTACGTCTGTATCTTTGGGGTAAATACCCAGTAGTGCAATGGCTGGGTCATAGGGTAGCTCAATTTTTAACTTTTTAAGGGACCTCCACACTGTTTTCCAGAGTGGCTGTACCAACTTGCATTCCCACCAACAATGTAGGAGGGATCCCTTTCTCCACATCCTCTCCAACAATTGTTGTTTCTTGCCTTGTCAAATTTTGCCATTCTAACTGGCGTAAGGTGGTATCTCAGTGTGGTTTTGATTTGAATTTCCCTGAGGGGTAATGATTTTGAACATTTTTTCATGTGTCTGTTAGCCATTTATATGTCTTCATTGGAAAAGTGTCTGTTCATATCTTCTGCCCATTTTTTGATTTGTTTATTTGTTTCTCGTGTATTGAGTTTGAGAAGTTCTTTGTAGATCTTGGATACCAGTCTTTTATCTGTAGTGTCATTTGCAAATATATTCTCCCATTCCGTGGGCTGCCTCTTAATTTTTTTACTGTTTCCTTGGCTGTGCAGAAACTTTTAATCTTGATGAAGTCCCATAAATTCATTTTATCTTTTGTTTCTCTTGCCTTTGGGGATGTGTCATGAAAAAGGTTGCTTTGGCCGATGTCGTAGAGGTTGCTGCCTATGTTCTCCTCTAGAATTTTGATGGATTCCTGTCTCACATCAAGGTCTTTCATCCATTTGGAGTTTATTTTTGTGTATGGTGTGAGAGATTGGTCAAGTTTCATTCTTTTGCATGTAGCTGTCCAATTTTCCCAGCACCATTTATTGAAGAGACTGTCTTTTTCCCACCGGATGTTTTTTCCTGCTTTATCAAATATTAGTTGCCCAAAGAGCCGAGGGTCCATTTCTGGGCTCTCTATTCTGTTCCATTGGTCTATGTGTCTGTTTTTGTGCCAGTACCATGCTGTCTTTGTGATCACAGCTTTGTAGTACAGCTCGAAATCCGGCATTGTGATGCCCCCAGCTTTGTTTTTCCTTTTCAACAGTTCCTTGGAGATTCGGGGCCTTTTCTGTTTCCATACAAATNNNTGGAAACCTATGAACTACCAAGACTGAAACAGGAAGAAATTGATTTTTTAAACGGGCCAATTAATTATGAAGAGATTGAGTCAGTGATAAACAACCTTCCAAAAAACAAAACTCCAGGGCCTGATGGATTCCCTGGGGTATTCTACCAAACATTCAAAGAAGAAATAATACCTATTCTCCTAAAGCTATTTCAAAAAATAGAAACAGAAGGAAAGCTACCAAATCTATGAGGCCAGGCCAATATTACCTTGATCCCCAAACCAGGCAAAGACCCCATCAAAAAGGAGAATTACACACCGATATCCCTGATGAATATGGATGCCAAAATTCTCAACAAGATCTTGGCTAATAGGATCCAACAGTACATTAAAAGGATTATCCATCATGACCAAGTCGGATTCATCCCTGGGATACAACAGTGGTTCAACATTCGCAAATCGATCAGTGTGATAGATCATATCAACAAGAAAATACTCAGGAACCATATGATCCTCTCAATTGATGCAGAAAAAGCATTTGACAAAATACAGCATCCTTTCCTGATTAAAACCCTTCTGAGTGTAGGGATAGATCATCTGATTTAAACATATTGTTCTAAAACAGCTACAACAACAACAACAAAAGCCTAATCTCAAAATCTCCCCAGTTATAAATTGCCTGACAGGAAAACAAAATCGCACTATCTAGAACATATTTAGCTCTATATCTTTTCCAACCTATTTCCACTCATCATGATGGAGCTAGTAAATTTTGTGAGTATGTATGAGAGAATCAGCATGAATTGAACCCTAGCATAATTCTGTTTTGTTTCTATTCTGCAAAACTTCCTTCAATGCCTACTTTATCCAAATACAGTGACAAGTGATAGGAATGATGCTTGTCTGCAAGATTTCAGAAACTAATGTGAATGAGTGGCACAAAAAAAAAAAAAAAAAACAACTTAAAACAAAATGTCACATACTTTATTTGAAATTTTCACAAAATCTCTGTGGATTCCTACAGTAAGGAACATTGATCTTGGCGGTTCTGCCTTTTGAATAACATGTTACAGAAGACAGACGCCCTCCACAGGTGCGTATACACTTACAATCTTAATCTTTTGAGAAATTTGAAAGGTTTGAAAATGCCACTTGGTATCAATATGATTGATCTTCAAATAAAATCGATTTAAGACTGAATTCAGTTATAATGGATTAAAGCTGATACATATTCTGTACTTTAAAACGAACCGTTTTTTATTCTCTCATGAAGAACCTCCATTATTCACTCAGTATCCACAAAAATAAGGTGGTTTCACAGACAGGTGTGATTTGCTTGTTTTTATACTGTTTCACATGCCTACCCAATATGCTCCACTCTAATTACATTAACTTCTTTTGTGGGTTCTGTCTTAGATGATTGCGATATAAGCTGACATAGGCTTTTTTCCCTAAACATGAATGATCAATTGTGTCAATTCATAGCTATTGAGTGGTTATGCAGGGTATCACGATATTCAAGAGTATCTAAACACACATTTTGCCTTTCTTTTCCAATAGGGAAGGTGGAGAAGTCCAAGAAGAAAATATGGGTGAGATAAACTAAATACATTATTTATTACATATGATAAATATGTTAGATATATTTATAATAATTAATGTATTAAATATACAAAATAGAAAAGTGTATTATATGTGTTTACTACAAATGTTTCAATATCTACCATCATGATTTTACACTTTAACAATAGTATTGGGGTCAAATTTTCTAGTAAATATTTTTCTTTTTTCTGGCATTTCCAACTTTATGATAAAAAATACAGAGTTATAAATTTGACAGAAAGAAAAATGTTCATTTATGTAACATTGAGGTCTTACCAAAAATTAAGTAAAATAATCAGAGCGATGGGTCACTAGTTAGAAAGTACCATTTCCATTCTAGTTTTTGTGCAATTATGCATACATAAATTTGTTACCATCTTCCTGTTAATATTTGACCACAATGGCCACATAACAATATCTAAAGGTTACTTTTTACATAAAAGGATTTTAATAGATTTTCTAAACCAAAATAGTCTCTATGTGTCATAGCTACAGTAAATTAATTATTCCTTGAAAGTAAGCAGCAGGAAGAAAATGACAAGTGTTTGCTGCATTTGATAGTCGTGCTTCACTGAACACGCTCAGCCATAAATTAGAATAAGAGAAAAATTAAATAAAATTGTTAAGGGTTTCAGACAGAAAATATTGGAAAATAAGGGGGAGAGATTATTATAGGATGATTGGCAATATGGCCAAGAGACAGAATTTGACTCCTTCTGGAAGAAAAACAAGTAAATCCTTCAGAGAAAAAAAAAAAAATCCCAAACACATTTTTTTCAGTGTGCAAGAACTCAAGTTTAGGAAAGCAAGTCAAGAAGGAAATAAGAAAGGAATGGGATCGCTAGTAATATCAAACACAATGTAACATAGAGACAAAAAATAGTATTCCAAGTGTATGCCTCAAATCAAAACCATTGCACTATTTCCTTATTTATCTTGTTTTTATTCTCTGAACTACCTCTCCAATTTTGTTCAGGTATTCTCCAAGTGCTTTTCCATCCTTTTTGGTCCACTAATTCCTAAGGTATGTTCTTCTGGCAGTGGATTTTGGAAACCAGAGAGGGCAATCCTGATGGCATAAACCATGTGTAAAGCTTCCATGCACCAAGTCTTGTCACATTGTATACTCTCAGCAAATACATAGTCAAGCCCAAAGTCAGCGAGTCAAGGAAGCGTCTTTACCCCAAGGTGGAGAGGGAGTGAATGATAAATTGTAGAACAGTAATAGAATATATCACATTAGGAATTATTGTTCCAGTTTTACAGAGAACTTAACCAAGACTTGGAAAGATTAAGCAGTTTGGTTAATGTTTCACAATTAGAAAATGACAAAGCTATCTTTCAAACATATTGCTATCTGATTCCTGTGCTTATAGTCTTAGTTACTGTGTAATTTTGATACGCCGATCCTCTTTTAATTATGTAATACAACAAGAAGCACACACACACCTGGAGTCTCTAGATTTTTATTAGTGTTTTTTCACCATTCCACTCAATGATATTCAATGTTCCTTACACCATCTCTGAACTACTGCTTGTTTTGAAATAAATGTAAACTATAACCAATAGAAACTTACTATTATGTGTTCCTATTTCTTAATTCTCTGCAAGAGAATTTTGCCCTAAATATTGTTAGTCTGCAAATACCGGTAGAGTCTTCATTATACACATTTTTCAAGGAATCTATCTTTTTGGACTTTGTATCATAAGACTACATATAGACAAAATTTTAACGTTTATCAAAAGGATATAATACATACATGATAAAAATTGAGAATATAACTTAAAATAATTTATTAATTATATAAAAAGAGGAGTTAAATATATTATATAATGATACAATTTAGTTAATTAAAAAATGAAGTATAAAACAACAGATTTTAACTACAGACATGGACTCACATAGATTACATTGGTTTGAATCGCACAGGGACATTTCAACAGTTTAACTGAAACAGCACTGAAGTAGACATCAAAGATTTAGTTTCTATTCTGTTACTAACAAGCTCAAGTAACATGGGCCAAGTAACTGCTTGCTTTGAGTTGCAGGGTTCTAATCAATATATTGAAGAGGTAAGTTTAGCTTATCTATAAATTCTCTTTTAGTACCAAATATTTTTGCACAAAGAATTAATTAGCAAAAAGATAGGAGCTAAGGGGAAACTTATTAAAATAACATTACCAAGTAGAATTGAGCAAGATGTCTATGTACAAAGCAGCAAGACATGCATATCTATCTATACCATGTATTTGAGTTGAGTGACAAGGGTGTACACATGTCAGGGTAAGTAAGAAGGGAAAATACGGGGTTAGCACCAAAATGTTATCTTTCTGGAAATGCAATCAGATTTTATAATAATCTGTTAAAGGACATGAAAGAATATTAAATAGGTGAAATAGGCCAATATGAAGAATGAAAAGAATCAGACCTGCATTAGATGGATGCTATGCTGTCCAATAGCTTAATTAAGCGATTTGCAAAGAATCTTTGTACCATCTATTTTTCCTGATTTTAAACATCACTTAGGAGTTTTTCCTCTGACTTGTTTTTCTCTTTAAATAATGTCTTTTCTAGGCATATGTATTTCTTGAACATCAAATGAAACCTTGACCCATATAGGGATATTTAAACAATTTCTCAACTAGGTATACCTTATTCTACTTGGACGTTTAAGACAGGTCAACAAATGCAATTTCGGTTATTACTCAACATTAATACAATGCTCGTGTTATACAAACAAGGACTACTGACAAAAAGTGATGCTGGTGACGGAGTAACAATCTGTGACTTAGATTTTCATGAACTCCATTTTTGTTGAAAAAAAAAAAAAAAACCTGACCACTTTGATAAAATTTAACGTATACCTAAAGTTTTAAGTTAGTTTCTTAATCACCCTCTCTTTACATATTTATGCATGGAAAATAAAACCTCACTTTTTCTATCATAACTTTCATTGCCCACCTAATACTGAGGAATTTTGTTTGTGCACACTACATCTTAGGGTGAATTAATAAGTGGTCATGTAATTAAAGTATTATACTGATTAATACTGCTTAATGTACAGTTTGTCCAAATGAAGATGGCCTAGGATTAAAGAATATTTCTTCTCTGTTTATATTTGTTCATCAGCTTAAATGGGAACCATCCTAAAGCCATAAGAAACCAATCAGAAACTACACTGTTGCCCTATAATTTGTACGGCTCTTCTGCGGCTTTGCCCAGTAATTTAATTAATCATTTGAGTCTTTTAAATTTTCATATTAAAATCTACTCCATCCATAAGTGCACATTTTTGTCCTTTCCCACATGCATAACTTTTAGCTCAAATTCGGTTGTCAGGGCATATTAATCAATACTGTAAAAGTTTTATTTGAAGGTAAACATTTCTAAGAGTCTGGTTTGCTATTATCTGCTATTATACCTCATTCTAACTAAAAGAAACTTTTTTTTTAAGAGAAACTTTCAAAGGTACTAGAGTTTCCCCCCATTTTGCTAGATGACATCCAATGATAATGGCCTTAACATGATGGGAAATTAATTGAGAAAGCATTTCTACCCTGCCATAATTTTACCATTCATTCTATTGCTGCTATTAGCAGGAATCCATAACCCCATGGGTGTTTCAAGTGAATCTCTTTTAGCAGAGCTAACAGTCTGGAGGTCATACTGTTAGCTACTCCCATCAGCCGGGTGTCAAGTCATTGTCAAAAAGAAATTACTGGTGTATTCATTTTTTTAGCTTCTAGCTTTGCTCTGTGGTATATGAGATGATTTGTAGAGAGCCATTGGGGAAAAAAAGAGACTATAGTCATTGAAGGCTTCCTTCACGTCAGCACTTAGTTGAATCATTACAAATTAACTTAGATGTGTGAGGCACTGCCTGCAATTGAGCTCATTTTTTAGACAGGGTTAGAAAATCCAGGATTCTAATTCCTCTTGGACATAATTTCTTCCTAAATGAATGACACCACAGGGAAGATCAGTGCCATTGTAATATTAAACACGATTGTTAAGAATCAGTAGAGGGTTCCCCCGTCATATCGAAAACACAATTGCATTGTTATACAAAGAGTAGTAAAGGAAGCTTACTGTAGTAATGGTTCATGTTCCCTGTTGTCATCTGATTCTGCACAAAGTGCAATGGCTTCCATACTTGCATTTTAGATATGCTAAGTGTAATTTACAGCACACACACACACACACACACACACACACACAACATAAATAAAATTCAAAGGGGAAAGATAATTTTACAAAATCTATTGTCTCTATTCTGCTGTTCGCCCTCCTCTGATATAGAACAAGCAAACATTCCATCTCCAATATATTTTTATTATACCTGTTTCCACACAGAAGCACCGCAGGCTACAGTGAGTTTTCGATATGCTCGTACAAAATACAGCAGTGTTCTATGTTCCCATGCTTGGAGTTTGTGTAAATTACCTGTAGACTATAGCTGCTGTTTTCCTAATAATATTTTTTCAATGAGATAGTGTAGGAAAGGCCTCTGTCTATCTTGTCTGCACTGGTATTTAAGTAAATGGAAACAATAAGTGAAATATGACATACCATAATGGCATATAAAAGGATTTTATGAACATCCTAAATCAATTGTACTTGGAAAAATAAAGTACTACTTTGACAAGCACAGGCATCCTGGTGTACGGTTACACTTCCTAAAATCTTTCACACGTATCTTAATGGCCTTAACAAGTTTATTATAAAATGGCTGGGCCAAGACTGCAGCTTCCTTCTTTCAAGTGGACTTTCTGAATCAATAGCAATGCTGAATTCTTCAAAGCATGACATATGTCCTAACATTTTTCTTAGAGGTGAGGGTGGGAAAGTTAATAATAAGGAATACATAGTAATAAAGATATTGTTTATTCCACCTTAGAATTGAAGGCAATAATATTCATAATTGAGAAAATAGTCTCTAGAATTTAAAAATAAATGTAAACAACTACATTTATACACACTGAACATAGTTTTCTAGAAAAGGGTCATTGTTTTCTATAGCATTGATAATCATCTCTCAACTCATATATATCTGTCATTCATGAATTTGTCAAAAGTCATTTTGAACATATTCATATTGCTGTCAGTGTGTCCCTGATGTCTATTGATCTCTATGTTTTCTGTCAATTATAAAGTATATGATCATAAAAGGGAACTTGAAAACAAAGATTGCATACACATCAATACTCAAAATGTGTTGCATGTTGAACATAAAAGCAAAGTTAAATATGCTTCTAGACTTTTTTAGAGTGTATACTTAAAGTTTCAAATATAATATTTCCTATGTGATAAAATGATTACCGATATAATAATACCAGCTTATTATTAGAAAATTGTTGTTTCAACCAAGGATAAGTGAAAGGAAAATTCTAAAGAAAATACCTTTTTTAAAAATGCTTTAAGTGACTAAAATATTTTAATTACTTTCTGATTATTTTGAAATTACTGACAACTAAAATAGTATCTAAATTGTTAAATATTTGCAATTATTGATAAGAAGAAATTTTCTCTCTGCATTTTAATCATAATGATTCCAGGACTCAGTGTGTAGAAAGTAAAAAATTTGTCCAGGAAGCAATACAATGATGAAAATCTTTATTAAATGACAGACCATTGGGCTAAATTGAAATGCTAGACCATAATTAAATATAGGAAGTGTGAATAATGTCCAATAGATTTCAAATAAGTTATTAGGAAGGATGTTATAAAAATAAGAAACATATTCTTTTTTGTTTTACATTGAGAAATCCAGGAAATATTTAATTTAGGCTAAATACATATCTATGTTAATTTTTGGTGATTTGATGTGCTTACATTCACCAAACATAATCATGAAAATTTAGGTTTAGAGACCAACAAATTCCAACTCATTTATTAATTCTAAATAGAAAATGTGGCTCGGTTATATATTGTTTTGTAATTATTTAATTTTTGTTATAATCATACTCTAAGACATTGCTTCTCATGTTATCACTCAAAAGTCTTAGAAAATATTGACTCCAAGATAATATGAATATAATATATTATTTTCTGTGCATTTATAACCCCATACACATTCAAATTCTTGTCTATCTAAAAGGAGAATAAACTCTTCGCTTTGAATTAGAATTCACTTGTTTTGTTCTGACTTTTAGTAAAAGTTAAACACTCTTTAAAGAAAAAGAATTATATCTTCTAATTTATCTCTTAAGATCAATTAATTTTCTTTTTCTTCTTTTCTTTTACTTTTTAAGTAATCTCTACACCCAACTTGAGGCTTAAACTCACAACCTTGAGATCAAGAGTTTCACACTCCAGGGACTGAGCCAGCCAGGTGCCCCAGATCAATTAATTTTCTTAAACTAGAATAAAATTATATGTATGGCTAAGGACACAAAATTTTTTCACCGTTTACTATGCATTTTAATACATGTATTATTCTGATTGATAGTGTAATACTTAACTAAATATAATTACATTTATTTTCTTGTTAAACTGCAAAGATTCAGCAAATAAGAAAAATACGACTTTGACTCAACGCAAGAGATCTTTTAGGAGCAAACTTTGCTCAGGAATAACGTTCATGTATTGTTTTCTGCCATGATTTCTTTACACAGAAGCTGAACTTTTGCTTTGAATTACACATTATAAAATGCCTGTTTAAAAAATATTTGCATCATATTTATTAGATTTTTCATTTGTTCCTTTCTAACTGTGTTTTGCTCTGTCAACTGTTTGTTAGAAGATTTCCCTCGAGAGAAAATTGAGCTTCATATCCATGCTCATAGATCACAGTGTGAATACTAACTTGCTGCACTCGGCTTGGCAGGTAGGGATATCCGTGAAAAACACTGAAATATAATTGGCTTCAGCTCCTGGTGTTGTCCCCTGAAATTGCTTCATTCTTCTATCACCTCACCTAAGCAGCAAAGACATATTTTAAATTCAGACAGCCTTAAATTGCTGTATTACAGCCTTTTTTTTATAAGCCTCAAGAGTTACTAAGGTGACAAAAACTGCTTGTTTTTCAAAATATTCTATATATTTTACTGAGGTGTGTATGTGCAGGTAGTTACAGGAATTACAAAACACTGACAGTACTAACTACACGTGGCCCATGAATAATAGCCGCTGGGTTTTGTGTTTATATCCTGTTTCTAACAAAATTGCCTAAGACTACTGCATTCATTATTAAAAGACAAACTGTTCTTTCTTCCCTATTAATCGAAGCGTCGCTTATTGCTTATATTGTTAATACACTAAACATGTGTTCGAATATGGTCCTTGGCCAAATTTCATAGCCAGTGGTTTAAGAACACGGAAGATACACTCCCAGCCTGATTAGCCAGTTTCCCAGGAGAGTGAGGGGGAAGGGTGGTCGGAAGCAGCATCGGTTATTTTTCAGCTCATTAGGTGCGTATTCATCTTAATGGGGCATCAAAGTTTAAAACTATAATGCATTCCCCTCATTGAATCCACCAGAGAATATGCACAGGAACCACATGAAAGCAGAAAGGATTTCAACACTGTGGAGCTGCACAAGCAGGTGTCATCTTTCCCTTTAGGCGGAATGGAATCGGAAACGTGATTAGTCTAATTCCGCCTCGGTAACCCCCTCGGCCGCTCCCTCGCCATCCGGAGCGCGTGTAGAGCAGAGCATCACCTCGGATAGAACACAAATGGAATTGCTTTCAGCTGCATTTTCAGAGGCTGGGGCTGGGAGGGAAAGAAAGATGACCTAAGTCATGGTCTCTGAAATGAAAGTATTTTTATTCATTCTCAGCACACGCATTCATTAGCACTCCTTTTTACATAAGATACTCTGGAGACGCTGCAGAGTGAAGAGTATCAAAATCCAGAAAAGCATTTAAGAGAAGACATAATAGTTCTCTTGTATCCTATCTGAACGTACTCTTGAAGATCTAAACGAAGTTTAAACTTTTCAACATATTCTTCACAATCTAATTTACCTGATCATTGAAAATGTATCTTCACATACTTGTTTTTACGCTCAGATAAAAATAATCTCTTGTATTAGTTTTGCTATAGAGAGTACAGGGCTTATTATTTGTCCTCTACAAATGCACATATGAATATTAACTTGCCATTAATGTCTGATTAAAATGAATGATTGGAATTCTTTCCACCATAGTTCCAGGTAACAAGAGAATACCCCCGCTTTAATTTTGGAAAAAAAGAAAAATGGAGGAAAGGAGGATAACGAATTTTGGTAGACTCTATTCCCTTTGTACAATTTTTAACATTTCCTTCACTTTATTTTATGTAGTTACTTATTTTAAGTTAATCCAAAGTAGGAAATAGGGTAATTCAGTGATGTGAATATGTGTTTAAATTATATAAAGTATATCTTTGCAGTACAAGTAAATTATTTGCATTTATGTTATTTGGCACGAAGATAATATCACAGGAAACTCAAAGTGGAAAATGCAGCTGTTTTTACATGAAGCCGAAAATTTCTAAATGGGAGTGCTGTCCTTGAGGACTTGAAAACATAGAATAGTTTATTAAAAAGAAATGGTCAATCTATTAAAACAAACAAACAAACAACCACCACCATCACTTTGGAAGTAAAGCATTTTGTCTCCATGTCACCTGTGTTCCGTCCTGGACCGTCCATGAGTGACTTGAGGGTGAGCTCAGTGCCACTTTTCCTCACAGCCCTATTCCTGGCGCATAGTAGGTGTCAGTCCGTAAATACAGAAACACAAAAACAGGAAAAGTTAATATGAAGCTAATCTGTGCTAAACATTAGCATGCTTATAATTTTAAATTAAATATCGGCCGATGATGTAAACTTATCAGATTTTTATAAGTTTGTAATGGCTTAAATATGTTAGTTGGTTAAATTTAAGCTCAATAGTTGTACATGTTCTTGAAATGACTTGAGGTTAAGGAAACATAGCCTGAAATGTGCATCTTGAAACCACTTTGTCGAGATAAAAAATTTGTCTTAAGATCATACATTCCTCGTGGGCATATCTCATAATATGTAATGTATACATTCTATTTGATAAAGTTCATTACTTTATATCTGCATTATTTGTGTATACCCAAATATGGAAAACAGGTCCTAGAATTCAAATGGCAAGTGTGGTGTGGTCAGCACACAGGACAGATAGAGTCTGGCCCTTTGTTCCTTATATTTTCTTTCTTCTTTCCTTTATCGTCCCACTGCATCAAAGCCTCAATTTACTCAGATTTGCGTTTGATAGTCTGATTAAATCAGTTGAAACTCAGATTTGAATTAATGACAGATTCATGGTGTCACTCACTGTCCCAAAAGAAGACTATAAAGGATCTCCAGTTGATAGATTTAAGAAATGATGCTTTTCCATGACTCCAGGTGTGTTTCTCCATCCGTAAGGCGACAGGCACTTCCTTCTGTGCAGCAGGCAGCAAGGAACCCTGAGAATAAAACACATAGAAGCAGAGTGTGCCACACACCTGAACTCTTCCCCGCTTCTTAAAGTGATCATGCATTTAAAGGAACTTAGTAAAAACCCTCCACTTTTAAAGGAAAGAGAATCATTTGCAGAGCAATAGGTTCACTGCTAATGGTGAGAAGAACGAGGGTTGTTTCAGCATCTACATCCTGTGAGCACAGCTTAACGTTCAGAATTTCTATCAAGTTAGATAGAAAAAATAAAATAATAGTGTGATAAACTGACAAAAGTTAATCATACATTAACCCCATTTCTGTTTGAAACACACTTTTTTGTAACCTCACAATATGGTCAAAGTCCCTGCCAAATTCTGGGGTTTTGGGGGGAAGGGTATTTTTTATTTACACCCTTTATATTGCTAGTGTAAATTAAAGGCATGTTAATTCGATACATTACTTGAATTCTTGATAATAGTCTTGAAAAGTGCTTTTTGAATTTCTATGATATTATTAAGTTATTGCTTTTATGATTCACTGGTGTGAAATCTAAAGTTTGAAGGGCAAGTTACTCTGTTTCTCTGAAAGCCTGATGATGATAACCATCACATAAGGCTGCTTGGTAATTAAATAAGTTAACGTATGTAAAACACCTAGAACAACGATAGGCACACAGAAAGACTCTGTATAAATATTATTTGTTATTAGTATCCAAACTAGGGTATTCATCTTTGTCATTTCCTTCTTTTTTATCCTAGGACTCTAGCTAATAACCTGGCATGAGTGAATAAAAACCCTATTTTTCTTATCACAGCTTAGGTTCACCTCTCATCCTCTCTCTTACACAAACTTTATTCACTTTATGGTTTCAAAATTAAGCACCACACTCCACCAAGGAATCTATGTTGCATAACACTTCCAAGGCAGTGGTATGAATGACACCTTGCGTCATGCCGTCATCACTCTTAAAGCTGAGAATGGCTCTTTATTTTCAACAGAGCCAGTAACACACTTTTCTCTGGCTTTTAAATTCATTCTTATTTGATCCTGTACCTATCAACCCTGAGCTCTTACTACGCCTACTTTTCGTATGCAAGTAACAGGAGACCCCGCTCAAGCTGGCTTAAAAATATTAAATGTATAAACTTATAAAGGTTTATAGGTGGGGCTGGACTCAGAGATGGTCGGTGCAGAGGTTCACGATGCAATAAGTGATTCAGGTTCTTTCTCTCCTTCACAGTGCTGCACGTTCCCTAAGGCCAGTTGCTCCCGAGTGAGTAGAATGGCCTCACACTTCCATGTTCATATCTGTTCCCAAAGTGGACAACATCCTTGCCTTCCCTTCACTGGTAAGGCAAGAGAATTGGGATTACTGTGACTTGTTTATATTATCACTTGGGGGTAGAGTCAATATTGGTGATTTAACCACAGAATTTAGTAAAGGTGCTAAATTTAGTTGAAACTCAGTAAATTCATATTGATTGATCAATGTTTAAAAGTTTGTTTGTATTGCAAATTTATAAAGTGGAAAAGAACCAATAAAAGTTATCGAGTCCTGGGACCGGTAAAGCATGATTTGGGTGCTTTAGTATGTTATATGAGATATTAGAGGATGGTTATTCTGGGAGATAGATATGGAATTTAGTGCAAGATCTAGCATTCACCAGAAGTGTGAACTTCAGAAAGTTATTTACCCTCAATAACCCTCAGTTTTTTTAGTTGTAAAGGGAGATTGAATACAGAATGTATTTAATAAGATAGTTTTCATATTAAATAAGAAATGAAGTGCTTCCTCCAGTGTGTGGTACATATTAAGCTCATGGTAAGTCTTGGTTATATTTTCCATGATAAAAAAAAATGTAGTCAATTCAGACAAATGTAGAAATACATTCAAAATTAAATGGTAAAAATGTTACTTCATTGATTCAAGTATTATAAAAACAATCAATTAAGGGATTTCCTGGTGAAAAACAATGAGAAACTTTACTATGTGTAAAGGAATGATTTGTAATGGGCAACTTTGCAATTGTTTGTTTAAAAATTGGTGACTTTAGTAATAATGAAAATTTTTGTAATCATAGGAATTTCAGAGTTTATCATGTAACTGACTAAGCAAGGAGTTTTTTTCCACAGGTAGTGCAAGAGAAGACGTCAGATCAGCACTGTTTAAATTATTCATAGATTCTATATTATGGGTCTGAAAGCATTCAGTTCTAGTGTATCCACTTAGACTACTGTTATTCATGGGTTTACAATTTAGACTTAGTCAACCTGAAGCATTGATCAAAAAGAATGACCCCATTCTTCATGGCTTCCCAGCAATCCACATGTAGAGTGCATTTCTTGAAACTGTGATTCTGTTCATCCTTAAAGCATTTCTTCTGCCCTTCCTGCTTGAACTCATCGTCTTCGATTCCAATTCAAAAGCTCCTTGGGAATCCTGCTGCCATCCTCTCTTTACAAATCTCCAGCCCAGTCATGTTTCATTAATCATCATCTCAGAGCTGGTGAAGACATTGCGGATGGGAATCTTGTTCTCTATTTTTGTGCATTTGTTAGAGCTCGCAGGCGATGCCATCCAAGCAGATTGATTCAAAGTCTGTAGATATTATACTTTCAAAGGCATTGAAGAGGTATGACATTACCACCACTTAATAGACCTTTACTTTTGTGTCCAGCTTGATGTCTTTTTAAAATCACTGCTCCAAAAGGAAAAGCGCCCCTCCATTTTCAACTCTGTGCGTGGATACAAAAGTTTTGATGGTGGGTGCGACTTTTATGGAGCAAGCATAATGCCTATAGCTGGGTTTGTCGTCCATACAGGATTTTGCTTAACTTGGAAAAGTAAATGTTACGAAATTTCACCTTCTTAGTCAAAGGTGTTAAGAAAACAGAAACCAAAATTTACCGTGTCTTTTTTTTTTTTTACCTTAATTAAAAATACTTTATTGCTGAAAATGCTAACCATCATCTGAGCTTTCAATGAGTCATAATCTTTTCACTGGTGGAGGGTCTGGCCTCAATGTTGATGGCTGCTGATTTATTGGGTGGTGGCTGCTGAAGGTCAAGGTGGCTGTGGCAATTTCTTAAAATAAGATAACAATGAGGTCTGCCACATCAATTGACTTCCATTCATGAACAATTTCTTTGGAGCACGTGATACTATTTCATAGCATTTTACTCACAGGAGAACTTCCACAATTGGGAGTTGAAGCTTTCAAACGCTACTACTGCTTTATCAGCTAAATCCGTATAATATTCTGAATCTTTAGTTGTCATTTAAACAATCCTCAAAGCATCCTCACCAGGGGTAAATTACTGTCCTTGGAATGTTAGTTAATCTTTTTATGCTATTGAGTTCCCTCTCTTTTGGGAAAATGAAAGAAAATGTACAGTGTTAATAAAAATTTAGAGTTGGAGGGGTCATTAATGAGTACCTATTCTAAATTCTTTTTTTATACAGACGGAAAAACTGAAACCTCGAACTGCTTGCTCAGCATTACACTTTAATGTTATTATCACAGCTATGACTATTACTGAGTGTGCTTTGTTCTGGCAATCAAAGTACGAAAAAGTCTTCGCATCAAAGTGTTCTTAAATGATGTGATTGTGAAGACAGAGAAGAATATAGCTAATCTATCTTCCACGGTGAGTGACAATAACAAAGGATATGTAAGAACGTTTTTCTTTTGAAAATCAACAAAAGACAAGAATGATAAAATTGCCAATAATATTTAAGACATGAAAAATGTAAAATAAGAATTAAAATAGTATATAAAGTATTGGAAAACGCTGTCGCTTTTGCATAGTCTTTCAACTGACCCTCCATCTCATAACTATGTGCCTTGGGCCTGGCCTTCCTCACTGAGAGATGAAGAAAGGGTCCATACCACCTCTGTTGGCTTATCACATGCCGTGGGAGTATCATTCCTTGTTATACACTCAATGAGCATGCTTTGTGTCTCTGCTTAAGGTGTGTGCATCATAGGGCACCTGGGCAACCCCATTGTTAAATCTGTCTTCCCTAGGCCCTTGTACTACAACATAGAAGGAGTACTCATAGGCTAATCCCTAAGTCCACCACCTGGGGAAATGCATTGGCCTTCGGGACTGATGCCCAGTACTGAGGCTGATCTTGCTTTCTCTCTTCTCTAGGTAAGCAAAGCATTGTTTCATCCAGTGCTTGACTATACTCTAGTTTCCTTGGTGACTCTCATACAGAGATACAATGGGCAGAAGTGTTTACAGTCCTCCTCCGGGATTGGTAACACACACCCAGTATTCTGCTCAATAAAGTATGATTTCAATTAGACAAATACATTAGAAATAGAAAGAAAAAATATTAAAGCAAAATTTACTATAGCTAGTTTTGCTTTGGGGGGGGTGGTGAGGTGGTGTACTAGCATAGTTTATATCAATGAGAAAGCAAACCTTGTTATACCCTCCTTCCAACAGAGACTCGTGTGGGAAAGAGAACGGATGAAACTCAGAAGAGGTGATAAATCATTTACCAGACAATTGGCAATTGGAAGAGAAAGCTACCTTCTTCTGTATAGTAATGTAACTTTCTAGTCACTGTCAGGGAGAACAAAGAGGAGAGCAGGAACTGAGAAATAGGGTAAGAGGCCAAAGCTTGAACCTTATTTTAAGTTATTTGCATTTCTGCTACATGACCATCTGCTACGTCCCCAAACGTAAGTAAAGTCTGGCCATGTTCAAATGTACATGAATGGCTATTGGTGAAATCAAGGAAAAAGTGAGTAACTGCCACATGTGAATGGTACACGAGAAAGACATGAATAACCACCAAAGGTAAAATACCAGGGAATTTGCAGATTAGCATAAAATAGCCTGAAAAAAAAAAAAAGAGAGAGAGTTGGAATGAAAAAAAGTCTGACACTTCTTAGGGCTGTTTCCTATTTTTAACACAGTTTTTTCTTTTTTTCATGTTTTTCTTTTTTTTTTTTTTTTTTTTTTCTTTTCTGTTTCAATCCACATACTGAAATGCACTTGGGTAGATTCTGTGGATTGGCCTGGCGCTGCCTGCCTTCCTCTACCATCTTCTTTTAGCTTTGTTTTCTATTTATTGTTGATATTCTTGGTGCTATAGTATTTAAAGCACACGTCCGACCATATCATTTCACTCCTAAATACTTCCATACCCATATTTCAAAATATTTTTCTGTGCGGAAACTGTGATGCCATTATCCCATCCACAAAGTCAACAATATTCTGTTAATGCCGTAGAAAATTATGACCAATTCAAATTTTCCCAGTTCTCTATAAAAAATGCCATTTGGAATCAGGATCCAAGAAAAGATTACTCATTGTATTTGATTGCAATGTCTCCTAATTATCTTTTAATTTAGAATAATCATACCTAATCCACCCTTTTTTTAAAAATTTTTTCTCATGGTGCCTGGATGGCTCAGTTGGTTAAGCGTCCAACTCTTGATTTCAGCTCAGGTCATGATCTCAGGGTCATGAGATGGAGCCCTACACTGGGCTCCATGCTCAGCAGGGAGTCTGCTTGGAATTTTCTCTGTCGCTCTGCCCCTCCACCATGTGTGCGCGCTCTCTCTCACTCTCACTCTCTCTCTCTTTCAAGTAAATAAATACATCTTAATTTTTTTCTCAATGATTTTGAATTGTTGAAAAAACCTGATAACTTGTCCCATAGAATGGCCTTTATTCTGAATATTTATGATTGCTTCTTCTTATGTCATTTAACCTATTTCTTCCTCTTTGTATTTATTGTAAATCGGAAATTAGTGTAACTTTTTATTGCTTAGATTTGGGTTCAACTTCTTGGCAAGAACACTTTATAAAAAATAATATTAATTCTATATGGATACTTCATATTGTATCACATCAGAAAGCATCTAATGTCTGGTAATGTTACTAGTCAGTGCATTCAGGAGATGGAATCAAAGCTTCTAAAACGCACAAGCCTATCTCTTTGACCTTTGCCCTCCACATTCTTTCTTCTTCCCCTTAGGAATACTGCCATGGTATCTGGAGATTCACCATCCATCTTGTGGTCACAAAGACAAAACTCCCAAGCAAAGCAAGAAGATAAAAAAAGCATAGACACATTATGGTAAAGACAGCACTCCAGGGCCAGTCTGCTTCTTGATTTATTGTTGGGTGAAAAAAAGAAAATGGATCCTTTATTTAAGCTGTTATCATGTGAAATTTCTGCCATTTTTAATTACATGCAACAGTGATGCACCCCTTTTTCACATTCCCCTTCGCAAGGCTGGTTCTGTAGCAGGAAAGCCTTCCTGGTGGTATGGAGCCAGCACTGCTCTGATCAGTGAGTGGCCGTATCATGCTGGTGTCTTCATTAAGATTTCATAACTTTCTTAAACTTTAAATAAAGTTTAACTTAATTTTTTTAACTAAAAAATGTAACCATTAACAATACCTACTTTTTAGTTTTATTGTGAGAACTACATCAATTCAAGGAAACTAAGGCAGATCAGCCATAGCATCTGGTATACAGTAAGTAATCAGAGAGTGATAGCTATTGCTTCTTCCCATTCCCTCCCCAGATCATTGGAATGAGCATTGGGGTGAGGTAAGAACTGGTATTTATTACCACCCAGGAACCTCACAATCACATTCCTCATCATTGGTTAATAATCATCTGAGGTACTCTCTTATGAAGCTATGACTGCCCCAACTTTTACACAGAAATCATTTGTTCATGAAAAGAAAAGCCAGCATAATACAGACCTGGAGACAAAAATAATAGTAAATCATATGTTAGTATCACGATAAAAGTCTAAAAAGGGGAACAAGGGAACCTATTATAGGTAGCTCAATAAATATGTGTCACCAACAGCTAAGTTCATGTTTACTCACTCTAAATTTGTATCTTAAAAGGAAGGCCAAATCAAACATGTGGGGGCAGTTGTGGCAGAGCTGGGAGTTGGGAATTATGAGTTTATTAACATGGTGAAAGAAATTGAAGATAAAATCATTTTCTGAGGAATATCTCAAGTCTACCAAAGGCTGGTAAGTCAACAAACCAAACCTGATTTTCCTGAAAGAAACCTCTGGCTTGGCCAAGAAAAAGCAGATCTGGGTCAAATCCACATTGGAAACACAAAAAGTTGGGGGGACAGTAGAACATCTTGCTGGTTCAGGGAATCACAACAAGAGGGCTTTGAAAGGAAGTGTTTAGACCGCGGAAGTGTTTGAAACACTTATGAATGAACTCAAAGGATGTACTTGCTTGGAAAATTAGATTGTCCTATAATCATAGGGCGTAAAAAAGTTGCAATAGAGATTTGGCTTCCTACATGATGGAGTAAGGAGGTTGACAAAGCCACTTGCTAGAAAGCAGTGTAAAGAAGGACAAAATGTTCAAAGCCAACCATTTTATTAGCGCTCTGGAATCTGACCAAAGGTATATAACAAAGTGAGAAGTGTTTATGCCTGCGAAAAAAAACACATTTATTAATGTGAACTTTAGGTGAGAACAGTGCCGGTATGTGGCGTCCTTGCCCATGGCTCATTCCCTTTCTCCCTACTTGCAGCCTGAGTTCAGTCATCACAGTACTTCAGCCAAGGCATGGGCGTGGTAAGCTGTGAAAACTAGCAGCTTTGCCGCTGCTGCTGGAAGACATAAATTCATTTAAGTGTAGTCGGTGTTGGTTCAGTAGCAAGAAAACAGGCAGGGCCAATGGATTAACCAAGGATTCAAGAGAGAATTCCAGAGGTGCGACAGCTACGCATCCAGAAGCCACTGAAGGCTCTGCGCATGTGCTGAAGTGACAAGGGTAGACACAAGCCACCCACACATACTTGGGCCACAGGACTGGTGGGACCAAGTGAACACTCAGAAGAGTCACAGCAGAGCCCAGCAAAGCATCAGTGAGGCAGATCTTAAAATAAACTGAAGTTTGAATATACCCTTCAGCCCATGCACAAACCCAACAGCCAAGGGTTGAAGCTTTCCTGGCTTAAATTTCCTGGCTTAAAATTCTGACCAACCTTTGAATGATCTCTTACTTATGCCAACACAGGAACTGTGACTTAAAAATAAAACCAACCAAAAATTTGAGCAGAGATCAATGACCTTCCATTTGCAGGGACACATGCTTCACAGATTTAGTATAGGCAAGTTTATAAGAAAACAAACCACCCAGGTTGGGGGGAGGTGAGAGCCAAATCTAGAACTGTTAATATAGTTTCAAAATGTCTAGTATTCAACTAAAAATCAAGAGACATGCGAAGAAACAAGAAAGTTTGACCCAAACACAGAAAGAAAAAGGAAAGATAGTCACAGAAATTTTTGAGTGCCCCAAAATACTAGATCAAGAAAGACTTTAAAGCAGCTATTATTGATAGATTGAAATAATAAGAAATGCTTGAAGAAAAGATAGCATGGCAGCAATGTTGTAGTGAATGGCTAATTTCAAAAATGGTTAAAAATTATGATCACATGAAAATTATGGCGTTGAAAAGTACAACAAATAAAATGCAGAATTAACTTGAAGGGCTCAATAGCAGATTTGAGAAGGCAAGAAATAATGAACTTGAAAACAGAGCAATAGAAATTATTCAGTCTAAAGAACAGCGAGGAAGAAAATTGAATAAAAGTAAACAAAGCCTCATAAACCTGGGGAACAATACCAATTATAACAACAAATAAGCAATGAGAGTTACAGAAGGAAAGGAGAGAGTGAAAGATGTAGAAAGAAATATCTGAAGAAATAATAGCTGAAAGCATCCCAAATATGATTTTTCAAAAAGACAATTCACCTAACCATAAATGTTAAAAAAAATTAAAATCCAATTTCAATAAAAACAAACAGATTCACACTAGGATACATAGTCACGCTATTGAGAAACAAAGACCAGAAGGACATTTTGAAAATAGCAAGAGGAAAGTTGCGGAGAACGGCCAGCAATTCCTGTACCGACAGATGAAGGATTACTGCAAACTTCGCCGCAAAAGAGCAGAGCAAGGAAAGCGGGTCAACGTTCAGAAGCAGAGACCCTTTGCCCTTCTTTGCTCCCACTTTTATTGGTCCTTCAGGATAATCACAAATCCTTATCACTGTTTCTCGCGCACAGGAAGTTAACAAGCGGTCTTACTGAAAACTGGGAGGATCTGTTTACGGGAAAGATACAAGAAGCTAATTTGGGCGCCTTCTACAATAGAGTCCTGCTAAACAGAGCCTAAGGGACAATGCCTACATCTCTTAGATCTCAAGGCAGCTGTTTGGCCTAGGAAAGCTTCCGGAAGGCCACTCCCCGAGGCATTCCAAGGGCTGAGTGGTCACGCAGGCCTCAGCATTCCAAAGGCCTACACCCTTCTCTGAAACTTTCCCTGCCCTCAGCAGCCTCCGTGTTGTTACATTTTAGCAAGCCAGGTATTATGGCTGGTTTCATGCTCTAGTTAACCCCAACAGAAAGTGATTCGAAATGTACAGGAGCACAACATTAAGAACAAAGGCTGCCTTCCCTCAGAAACTGTGGTGGCCGGCAGGAAAAGAATGGCAATGCAAAGCACTGAAAAACAAAGTCCATCTACCAAGAATTATATATCTATTTTATTTATTAACTGTTTGAAAAGATTTTATTTATTTAGTTGAGAGAAAGAAAGGGAGAGAGTGGTAGACGGGCAGAGGGAGAGGAAGAGAGAATCTCAAGCAGACTCCTGCCCAATGAGGGGCTCGACCCCACAACCCTGAGATCAACCCCTGAGCCAAAATCAAGGGTCCGTGGCTCCACCGACTGAGCCACCCAGGCGCCCTGATCATTATGTATCTATTTTAAAATGCAAATCGAATAAAAACTTGTCTTTACAAAGACTAAAAGAATGTATTATTACCAGACTTGCTTTATAAGAAATTCTTTACAAAAATCCTTCAGACTGAGAAATGACATTAGTCACCAAATCAAATCCACAGGAAGAAATGAAGAGCACTGTAAATATTAAATATTCAAGCAAAAGATACAACAAAAGACTATAGATTTGTTCTCAATTCTTTTCTTAACTTTTTTTTTTTTACATGACACGATTATACAAAGCAACTGTTATAGCATGGTATTATTGGATTTATAATATATATGGATGTAATATATATGGCAATAATAACACAAAGGTGAGGAGGAAGAAGGGGAGGAAGGAAAAAAGTGCAGACAGAAAAGAAATTAAGAGAAACATGGAAGGGGAAAAGGAAGAATAAAAATTATAAAAAGATAAGAAAAATAGGTAATATCTAAATAGAGTTTCAAAAACTATGTAAAATAACAACATATCAAATTTATCAGATGTTTATTATTGTTTTTGTTGTTCATGTTAATGATAATTCGGCTAACAAAAAAAAGTAATCCACGAAAACACCATGTTAATAGATTAAAGAAGAAAAATATGATAATCATTTCAATAGATCCTGAAAATGGGTTTGACAAAATTTCATTCTTACTCCTGATAGAGACTCCTAGAAAATTTGAAATAGTAAGTGATTTTCCTAAGCTGTTAAGCAAATGCACAGAACTCAAGGCAACAACATAAGCCAGATTAAATATTGTATTTACTGGGAAAACTTTAAAAGCATTGACATTTCAGCCAAGAAAAAAAAAATGACACATTCATTATGATCTCTACTTTTTTACCTTGTTCAGGGAGTCCTAGCAAAATAAGAAGTGGGAGTAGGGAACAAGGAAGTATAAAAATTGGAAGAATAGGGGCGCCTGGGTGGCACAGCAGTTAAGCGTCTGCCTTCGGCTCAGGGCGTGATCCCGGCGTTATGGGAGGAGTTATGGGATCGAGCCCCACATCAGGCTCCTCCAGTATGAGCCTGCTTCTTCCTCTCCCACTCCCCCTGCTTGTGTTCCCTCTCTCGCTGGCTGTCTCTATCTCTGTCAAATAAAATAAAAAAAAAATCTTTAAAAAAAAAATTGGAAGAATAAAACTGTTGGTTTTTACCTAGAAAATACAAAAAATACACAGTAAAAAATTTAAAAACCTACAGTTAATAAGATAGTTTGATGAAATTGATGAAAATATGGTAAGAATGCAAAATTAATATTCTTATACATGTACATAATCAAGTAAGATATTATATTAAAATAACATTCATGACAGCAATAAAAATATAAGGTATTCTTGAAGCAAATCTGGAAAAATAGAGAAGTCTTTATGGAGAAAATTATAAATCTTTCCTGAAAGTCACAGAAGCTTGAACATATAAAGAGATATACATGTCTGTGGGTGGATTAACAAGCTCAATGTTATGTAGATGGCGAGTTTTCCCAAATTAATCTATAAGTTCAATACAAGTCCAATGAAAACACCAGCAGCCATTTTATAGAACCTGACAATTTGTTCCTAAAGTTCATAGGAAAGATAAGAGACAAAAATATATAGGACAATAATAACAAAGGAAAAAATTGTTTAGGGAATGTGCACAAGCGTACATTAAGGCTTAGGGTAAAGCTATAGTAATTCAGCATACAGTAACTTCACAGAAATGTCCAAACACCCCATTGGAACAGTACCTGGAAGTAGACCCACACCTATCTTAGAAATTTCTACATAGAAGAGGTCGTACTACAAATAGGGATGAATGGATGACTCTGGAAATCAGATGATGGATTTGTTTGTTAGAAATAATATATTTCTATCTCAAATTTCATATAAAATAAAATACAGAAAAACAAAACTGTAAATTATTTTTAAAAGAAGAGCAGAAAATATCTTTGGGGATTTTTTTCCTTGGAAAATATTGAAAATGTGATTACTTTTTTTAAAAAGTCATGTATAACTAGGATCCTGAGATCACGACCTGAGCTAAAGGCAGATGCTTAACTGACTGAGCCACCCAGTCCCTCCCTTGCCTTTTTTTTAAAGATTTGTTTATTTGAGAGAGAGAGAGAGTGTGTGACTTTTTTCCTTACTTAAAAAAAATCTAAAAAAATATGCATTTTTTTCTAGAGTTGCTTATTGATACATAGGTATTTGTTAAATTATTCTCTATATTTTTCTATGTAATTGAAATATTTCATGTTTAAAAACACAAAATAAAAGAATTGAAAAATATAGAGCTCTGGTACAAAACTGCCTTTAAAAGACAATTCTTGGAAATAATTCTAGCTATATTCCAAGACTCTGGTCTGTCTCACTAACTCTTCTTCCACTGGTTACAGTTCCAATTTCCCTATCCAAGCTTGCTCATACTTGTCCCACTGGTAACAAGGCCTTGATGCCTTATGCCTACCCATATGCCTCTCTTTGGATGATTTCAATTTTCCTAATACTAAATTCCTGTTTCTTCATTATTGCCCACCTATTCATGGTGAGGTGGCCCTGGCCAAATACCAGGACATGCTCAGTGTCATTTCATGGTCATTCTAGGCAGAAAGAGATCTCAAATAAAGAGAAAAGATGATGATTCCCAAAACTAAGGACTTATCTAAGTTCATAGGTAATATTACTAGACAACTCTGACCCTGAATTTTAGTGTATTAGATATACCTCACAGGCATTGAAGGCACTTGATGAATTTTAGACCATTCACTGGCTGGAAGTTACTGGTTTGGAAATGAGCCATGGGGGTTGAGGCATGTACTAACAAAATAATGACAACTGATACCCTGTTTCAATGGTATATATATTTATTCAACAGCTAAATTTAAAATTTAAAAAGGAAAAAATAAAAACTAAGTCAACTATATAAATGATTTATGAGATTTAAGAAAACTGGCATAAATACAAGAATAGTCTCTTAAATTTTTACCTTAATTAGGAATGAACAAGAGAACAACTCACTAAACAGATTAAGAAATAGAAGATATTCCCCTATTAAAAGTTATTCTAATGAGTTATTTTTGGAGGGATAAACAATCCAGACTGGGATTTGCTTTATAAAGACTAGAGAATTACTTACCCAAACATTGAAAATGCTGAACTCTAAATAAGCTGAACAAAACAATTGAACACATGTCTTAACCAGATGCCTACCTTGATTATTTTTATGAACAGCAATTCTGTATCCCAGTTTTTATGTGCAGTTTTATTTTACATATGCACACAGGAGAGAAAGAGAAATGAGAGAAGGTTCAACATTAACTGTATTTAGTATTCCCTAAGGGCAAAACATATTCACCAGTTCAATCACAAACTGTTTCATAGAAACCTGGATAAGTCGCTGTAGCTGTTAAGCATGTCATTTTGTATTGGAAGCTAATATGAAAGATGATAAAATCCATAAGGATATTATTTCTAATTCCTGAAAAAAAGGAGTAACGAAACAAAAAGTCATTACCACCATCAACAACAACAACAACAAAATGAATCAGATCAAAAGGAGAAAATACACCTCACTAAAAAATAAGCATCCAGAATATCCAGCAGGTAAGTTCAAGCTAATTTTGAAGACATTTATTCGAGATGCAGTCCTGTAGGCTCCATGCAACCAGACAGTAATGCTTGTCATAGTCTGTCTTCAAACTATAAAATCAATAAGTCGTATCAATCATGACATTATTGAATCAGCCACCTGTATTGATTATTAATATGGTCCGGGCACTTTACCTGACCTAGTCTTCCGTATCCTAATCCATTCCATCAGAAGCAGAGAACCTTTGCTAACAGTGAGTTTCCAACAGTGGCAGTCTTTGCTGACGAGCAGGTGCCAATACCATGCTGATTTCAAAATGACAAATGACCTTGCCAAATCTACCTCAGAGGTGACTGAGTTCTTGGCCCCCCAAAGCATCTCCTTCTTGGGTGATTCACAAGGTCTGTGAGATCCTCAGCAAAATTCTGTCTTCTCAGAGATGCAGCAAAGAACTGTACATTTTATATCTTAGTAGGTAGAAAGTTTGATGAAGAGATGAACATGGCCAAGTGAAGACTCGTCCCTGTTCTGAAACATGGGCACGATTCTTTCTAAAACTTGTTACTGAAGGGTAACATACCAAACACAAATATAGGCATTGTAAATGCAGTTTTTTAACTTTTCACAAACAGAACACACCCTTGAAATCAGCATTTAGAGTAAGAAATAGAAAAATACCAGCATGCCAGAGAGCCTTCTTTTGCTCCTTTCCGGGTGCTGACTACACGATCCCATACCCAACTGCATAGATTATGTCTTCTGTTATTTGTACAGCATGTAAATGAACTCACAAGGTTGAGGTTCTTGTGTGTGGCCTCTTTCCCTCAACATTTTTACATCCATGTTTTCTATACCTATTGTTCATGTACATTTTAATAGGTGTGGGTTTTTTTTTTCTTCTGAATTTCATCAGATTCTTCCAAACCCAGGTCATACTAATGTGCAGCTTCCAGAGTAAACTGTCATCAGGGTATATAGACCTCAAAAACACTAATTTTGAGGGATCCGTTGGCAAACTCAAGGGAATTACTCCAGTTTCTTAGGTCCAATAAGAAGTCACAGGAACAAATATTCTGCTGAGTAGGCATGCTATTAGTAAAAGTACTGACCACTGACCACTGAAGCCAGTATGTACGCTTCAAAAGTGACTGACTGAACAGGCTACATAAATGATAATTTTGGGTAATAATTTAAAGATTTTATATAAAAATCCTTGAGCTCTGAAGTGAAACATTTTGTACTTGGGAAACACTTTGAAACTCTCAAAATACTTCTCATTAATTTCCACAAAAGTAAAAAAAAAAATAACAACAAAACTTGTACTGTTTTGCAGATGAATATATCGATATTTAAATACGAAAATAGTTTTTCAACCTTATATAACCACTGAGTGAAAAATACAACTCAAAACTTCGATCTATCTCTGATACATAGATTGTGAAAATAAAGTTAATATTCAGTTAAGCAAAATGGTGAGGAAAGGCGAAAGGATGGGCTCAGGAAGTTTACCTCCAAATATGCATTAAAGACATTTATGTAATCTCATATTTAGCACCAGATATTGCTGTGTTCTTTCTTTCAGCAAACTTGCCTCCATTTTAAAATTTTAAATCCTTATAGTTAATGGCAAATCGCAGGTTTAATACTGCAAATAAATAAGTCATCTTAAACTGCAAGTCGTCACCATATTTTGGACATATTAATTTTTATGAACTGTTTCTCAGACTTCATTGTAACCAATGAAGTCCTTTATTCATTCCTTTAATCTTTCAACAATTAGATAACATATATGGATCAATTCATAGTTAAAAGTCTCTGTGTTAAATACAGTGTGTAATAAAAAAACAAATCCCTGGTGTGTGTGTATGTATATATCGCACATCTTTATCCATTCTTCTAACAAGGACACTTACACAGCTTTCATATCTTGGCTCTTGTAAATATGCCTCAGTAAACATAGGGGTGCATATATCTTTTCGAATTGGTCTTTTCATTTTGGGTAAATACCCAGTATTGGAATTAGTGAATCATATGGTAATTGTGTTTTTAATTTTTTGAAACCTCTGCACTGTTTTCCACAGTGGCTGCACCAGCTTGCATTCCCACCAACAGTGCACGAGGGTTTGCTGTTTACTGATCAATTTCTTTCCTTCCTCCTCTCCTATCTTCCTTCTCACTTTCCTTCTTTCTTTCCTTCCCTCTTTGATCCTTCCTTTCCTCCTTTCCAGAGAAGATTTGTCTAGAAGCCGTGGTGCGGCGCCCCACGAGGTGGACATTAACACGGACAGTCGGCAATGCGGTGCCAGCTGACGGTGTTGGAGCCTGAGCGGAGCTGAGCACGGCATCTGTGCCAGCGCAGGTGGGGGAGGCACCAGGAACAGAAAATGGGTCCCACACATAGAGGATTCTTATAAGTAAATACATTAAAAAGGGTTTTTACTGTTCAGTGAAGGAGTTATAAGAAAGTAGAAAACTACAATAAAGACGATGGTTGCAGATTGTAATTGGAAACATTAGTATAAACACATGATTTTAACATACATATTAAAAGATAAAAATAAAATATAAATAAATAGGTGTCCACGGAGAAGATCTTTAGCAGCGACTCACCTCCTCCACAAAGCATTGAGTACACCTAGAGCCCAGCTCTTGTTTCCAAATATCTTCTCCATGACCAGAAACTGAGGCTTCACCAAAAAAATTGCTAATTACAAAGCGAGGGCAAAGAATAGCTCAGAGGAAAACAGAATAACTCCAGAACATAATACTATGCAAAAAATAATGAAGGACTCAAAAATTAATGTAGTACATCAAAAGAACTCAGAGGCCAGCTTGAAGAAGTTTCTCTCAGCCAAATCTAGGGTGATTCCAGGATCAAAAGAATAATAATGATACTAACAGATGATAATCCATCGACTAAAACAGGAATCTAGGGGCGCCTGGGTGGCTCAGTGGGTTAAGCATCTGCCTTTGGCTCACGTCATGATCCCAGGGTCCTGGGATGGAGCCCTGCATCGGGCTTCCACAGGGAGCCTGCTTCTCCCTCTGCCTGCCGCTCCCCCTGCTGTGGTCGTGCTTTCGCTCTCTCTCCCTCTCTCTCTCTCTGACAAATAAATAAATAAAAATCTTAAAAAAATAAAAATAATAAAATAAAACAAGAATCTACAAGTGCATAGAGATCTAAATAAACAAATAAATAAATGGAAAGAGATCAAAGCTCTCTCTTATAGTAGAATGTCAACAGTAAAAGTCAAATGAAACTTTGTCATCACCATTTAGCAACTCCCATAGCCAAAAGTACCTTAGCCAATAAACAGATGCTAAAACTAGTGTGTGAAAGACTGATGAGAAACACAAGCATACATTGTCTCAAAGTACTACCCCAGAAAATACTTATTAATCACACATTTTAAAGTGTACCGTTATAGCAGAGAAACTTAGAAAATACCACTTAATGTTGTGATGAAAGTAAACATCACCACCAATGGGACCCATCAAAAACACGGACCACTTGACAGAATTCATTAAGGATACAGCATCACTTCTATGGCTTTCTTGCAAGGTATAACCTTTGTTAAGAGTCAAGGCCATGGAAGTCAAAATTGAAGAAGTGTTTCAAACTGAAGGAAATGAAAGACACACAACTAAATGCAATATGTGATTCTCAACTGGAAATTATGGAAAATTGGCAAAACTTGAACAGGGTCTGTGTATTTGATATTAGTGATGGTTTAATGTTTATTTCCTGGCTTGGATGGTTGTGCTGTGGTTATGAAGGAAAATGCCCCTCTATGTAGGAAATGCACTGCAACATAACCTCAAATTCTTCAGGGGAATAAAATGAATACTGTACTTTCAACTCTCCTGATGTTTGAAACTATTTCAAAATACAATAATGGAAACGAGGAGAGGGGATTAGTGTTTAATGGTTTTAGAGTTTCAGTCTTACGTGATGAAAATTCTAGAGATTTGTTGTACAACAGTGTGAATATACTTAACACTTTGAATAATGATTAAAATGGCAAATTTAATGTTCTGTTGTTTTTTGCCACAATTTAAAAAAAATGGAAATGAATCAACAAACAAAAAAAGAGGAGTGTTGGTTAGGAGACGAGGTCTCAATCCTAAACAGTGTCACGTTCAGAAAATACAGATGCCTAACTTCTGGTACTGTGGATTATGGTTCAGTACATCTGGATTATGGTTTGGGATTTCTCGCTCGTGTCCAGGACTGTGAAAGCACTGGTCACACTGCTGTACCTGCACTGAGTAACAAGAGCTACGCCGGAGCAGAAAAAGCACTTGACCCAGTTTGGAGTGTTCCACTTACTAGTTTGATAACCTTGGACAAATCACACAAACACGCTCATCGTTAAAGCTCTCATCTCTAAAATGAGGATAATTCCTGCCTCATAATATTGCTGAGCTCCCCACAGGAGATAATGTAGATAAGAGCACTGCACAAGTAACAGGAAGTTTACAATGCAAGAAATTTATGAGTAAGTTTCTCTACTCTAAAAGGCGTCAAATAAGGGACGATAACGACCATGTCCCTGAAACACAGCAACACTTGAGTGAACGTTCCACAATCTCACATGATACACCTGCGCGACTCTTAGCTTTGGAGCATATCGATTTAGAAGCTTGCGAGCAAATTATGAGAGAAATTCTCACAGTTTCTGGGACCGTGAGAGGAAAATTAAATCCCCTCAGCAAGCTTAAAACAGATGACTTTTTTCAACTCAGGGAACCCCCTATTAAGACTTTTTATTTCTCATACCAGAGGAAAAACAAACAAACAAACAAATAAACATAAAGAGGGCATATTTGAATGACACAGAAGGTCTGGCTTCTCACCATCTTTAGCCAAAGTGGCTTCCACTCGGTTTCCCAAGCAATCCAATGTCTAGAAACTGCTCTTGAGCAATGTGAAGGCTGTTGCTTGTCCTCATGCCATTGCTGACACAGCAAAGCCTTTGGAGGCTAAACTCATAGACTAGATCAGGGAGACCTGAGGTCAGATTTCCTCCCCAGCGGAGCATTCTTGGACATGTTTTTTATCTCCAAGTCTCAGGTTCATAATCAGTAAAATGATTGAACCTCATAAGGGTAAATGAATAAAGTTAGATTGAATGCTTGATAAATGGTAGCAATTACACTTTTTTTTATCAATGGTGATATTCAGCACTGTTCTCCTTTTGTCTATTCTGCAGCAAGTGTTAACACTTAAAATAGCATCTGGGATTAGGGTTTTAGGAAATTACTAATTTGGCCTCAGGAAGTTACCAGATAGATGAATATTGCAAAAATAAATTAAGCAATCAGGCTACCCAAGCTCAAAGTAGGGTTTAGACTTGCAGACAATAGCTTAGCAGTGTTTTAAGAAGTATTACAAATGAATAAAGCACTTTGTTGAGTAGGGCGGAGCGTGAGGAGGCTTTTAAAATTGAAAAATCCCATTTCCAGAAACCAGATTATATTCTTTTCCTTAAGAATCACCCAATGAAGCACCAATTCTTACTTAATATATTCTTTTAGGAAAATTGTATTATATCACTACCAATTTAGACCCAGAAAAAGAAGAAAAGATACAATGATGAGAAAATTCTGTTTTGGGGACAGTTGTCAGCATAAGAACATTTAAGAATAGGGATAAAGAATCAGTTGAAATATTCTGCGGTCTTCTGCCTCATATCAGAAAGCTGAAATTCCTAATGCTCACACGATGGATCAATTGGGACTCCCTACAGTAGCCACTGGTCTTTAAATACTTGCTAGTTGACCTTCTTATAAATCCACTCACTTTCAAGGTAAAAAAAAATCCTTTCAGAAACGTTTTTTTCCATGATCCTTTGTAAAAATTTCATGCTATTTTACACTATAAAATTCAGGAAATATGTTATATTCAAATATAAAAATCAACCCTCCTATTATATAAAGTTGATTGGCTTAAACATACTCAGTTATTTTTTGTAGAATAATTGAAAAGTTCTTATTTCATTCCTATTGAAAACAATGATCTCCAACATTAGTAATCAGTTCTACAGATTAATCCATTAAAATTTTCAAGGAACTTTCAGAATTCAAAATTGCTAATGTATTCAAGCTGCAGTGTTCCTTTGGCCGTTAGGCATCTACAAGGGTTTTGGATCATCAATGAAATTATTATCCTTTTAAATACACAGGTGAACAGATATTTAAAATATTTTTTAACTACTGTGAAAATGTAAAACATTTCTGCTTTTCATTCCCTCACTGTTTAAGAAGACCATGAATTTTCTAATCTTCCTCACTTTATTTCTATGACAAAATGACAGGCACAGAAATGTGTGCAGGGGAGAAAGAAAGAAAGAAAGAAAGAAAGAAAGAAAGAAAGAAAGAAAGAAAGAAAGAAAGAAAGAAAGAAAGAAAACATGCTGATTAGGAAGGCTTCCATGTGATCATTTTGAATTTTTTTTTTAAGTGATTAGCTTTCTTTTGTTCCTTTACAATAGTCTGTTGATTTTCTTAAGTACTGCAAAGGAATTGAGAAAAAAGAAAAAAATCCTAACAGCTAATTCATAAGGTGTACAGTCAATATATTGCTTGGCAAAGATTGTATTTTTATTATGGTAAAAGAATGATGTTAAGGAATGTTGGGGAATTGGAAAAAACGCTTACACATACAAACCATTTGGGTTGATTGCTCTTGATTGTGCAATAATTTACAACACGTACCTCCAAGGTTTGCATATACAATTTTGGCATTTTGGAGTAATTATCACTGTGAAACTTTCACAAGTACACCTTATTTCCACAGGTAATTAAGGTGACCTAGTTATGTCTGCATAAGGCTTAGTCTGTGAATAATACAGACCCAGGGGAGACTAACAGGTCACTAACAGCAATCAATCTAACTGATGGAAAAGAGGAAGAATCTTGTAGATGATATTTGCCCCATACTATTAAAAGGCTATTTTTAAGATGCATTATTTCATCACTAATTCACTAAGAACTTAGAAATCATTTCCTTT
Organism: Ursus maritimus; assembly: GCF_017311325.1. Classification (NCBI taxonomy): domain Eukaryota; kingdom Metazoa; phylum Chordata; class Mammalia; order Carnivora; family Ursidae; genus Ursus; species Ursus maritimus. Next base: position 41,196,547 of record NW_024423343.1, read on the forward strand.
GAACTCTTCTTGGTCTCCTTTCAGGCTTCTTTTAAAATTTGAGGTATTGCTCATGGTCACCATTAGTCGTAAGAGAAGTGAGATTCATTTTTCAAAATGGACTTTAATCTTGTTGATTTTCAAAAGCATGTTTAAAGAATTGTTTCTATTTGCATACAATTAACAAATCCTTAGCTGGCGCTCTCATGTCTGTGGATTATGGTTTATTGCCAAGGCCTTACAAATGCTGCACCACAGCAAAGGGTTGCTTGCCCTTAAATCTTTCCCTCTTTCCTAAGGGCAGCCCTGAACCCAAAGACCCACCTTCTCCATCTACATAAACTCAATACTCTGGCAGCCGACGGATCTTACTGAAAGAGGTAGAGAATCTGGTTTCTCATATCAACCCACAAAATGCAGCTTCTGTCTTTTTTTTCCCCACGACCTTGGAATTTGCTGCCAAAAATCAATGCATCAGTTACCCCACACCGAGAACGCAATCTCATTCAATATAAAAAGGTCACAAGTGTGTTTATTTAAAGCCTGCCTCAGGTTAATTAACGGACACAAAATTTTCAGAAAAAGTAAACCAATAGTCAGCTGAAATATAAAATAGTTCAAATAATCTCAAGTAGATTTAAACCCAGAATTTTTTTTTTTTCCATCTCATGGCACTATGGCTGAAAAGACACGGATAATATAGTGCACATTTTACTTACAAATGAGTTTTTTATCTCCACTTCTGGGAACTACTAACAAATCAAACTCCGTTTCTTAAATGGTGTTGTCTGTGCTCCTAGACATTAAATTTCTAATGGCTCGAACTGAAGCATATATAACACACACACACACACACGCACACACACTATTCAATATGCAAAGTGCTTGCGTTCACTCTTGAATCATTATTCAATTAATGAATGACTTATTATCATACCATAAATGGGGACGATACTTGGATAGGAGCTCTAGTTGCTTGAGGGTGAATGCCATGTGCGTTTTTCCTGGAGTCCTTAATAAGTGACACACTTGTGTCATTACATTTGAGGTGAAGCAGAAGCCTCTGTCAGATTCGATTCACATGGGCAATCCCCAGTGGCAAAACATCTGATTAACTAGCAAAGCCACTGTCGTTAACAGCTGTATCATTGGAGGCTTGGAAGTATTCAGCCTTTTAGTAACCGAATGTATTATCATAATCATTTTCCCTCCCTGGCTCATATCCAGAAGATATTAACTATTACCCAAATAAATTACTATTAAAATGATTAGGCATAAATGAAACAGTGTACGTATAATTTACTTTGAACCCGATAGTCCGTACGTTCTTTTTGACGCCAGTAAAATCTATTTTAGTAATATCGGAGTAATTTCAACACAAGCATTTGATAATTTCTTCATTTACAAGTTGCTGGGTTGGTTTAGCAAAAATCCCTTAAATTTCTATTGTAATAACACCTTACAGAAGGGTCTGTTATTAGTGTTATTATTCTAAATAAAGTACATTCTCCACTTTGTGAGCACAGATATGTGCACTCGAGTGACCTATTGGGCAGCCAGCAGGTTGTGCCTTTTAATTATTTGTAACTATTTTAATGAGACAAGTTTTAAGTCTCTCACATATTTATAAGTCATATTAAAAAAAGCAAAGCACTGGGGGAAGAAAAAAGTAAAGCACTGAAATGACCCAAATATCCAATCTTGATAAAATCTAATCAATTTTGCCACTAATGATCATTCAATCTACAAAAGAAAATTGCCAAGCATAAATATGAGGCCCACAGGTAAATAAAGCCTCTTAGTATAAAATGCAGGGTTGTATCAAAATCTAATATATGACATGTAGGTAACATGAAAATAAGGAAAATAATTTAATCAAATTTTAATTTTATCTTAACTAAAATTTTTTCTCTCCTTAGGTAAGCAGGAACTCCATTATTAATGCAATATGATAAATTTAAATATCGCTTACTATATCTTGTTTACTATCTTATTTTACTCTACCCATTAACCTACTGTAACCTTCCATTATCCCCTGGCACAAAATTTTAATTTAGAACTTAATGAAAAGATTTATGGTGCTTTACTTTGTTATAAGTAGCATGGGTTTGGAAGGAACACTCATAAGTAAAAATGCAATGAATTATAAAGACAATCTGCTTCAATGACATAAAATAATTTAATGAAACTTTGCAAATGTACGTCTACCGCCTAAGCCTCATGGCAACATGAAATGGAAACAGCAAAGGAACATCAAGTAAAAGTGCTGGGTGATCAAGATTTAAGCAAAATGGGAAGAAGATGCTTGAAAGTGTAGTATTCTCCTACTAGGATTAACTCTAGCAGTATATGCTTCCTACCTCTAAAGCATGCTACCTAAATACGGACTGTGAGGACCAAGATTGGTGTGAAGAAACAGAATGTGCTCGCTTGCATATGCCCCAGGCAAGTAGATATTATTATAATAAATGACCAGTTTGCTTAGCAGTTTTAAAAAGAAATATGTCATCTACAACTATCTTTTTAAAATAACAGTTTGTAATAATTTACTCTTTGCTTTTGCATCTGTATCTTGTATTTTCTCCAAAATCAGATTTTTCAAGAAGGAATTACAGGGGGAAAAAAAAAACACCTTATCCTTCTAGTGTCAAAGAATGTACAGTAAAAGCAACAAAATGGAGATATCATCAGCAATTAGTGAAAACTATCACAATTCTATTAATGCTCTATTATATACTCTGCTTTTGCAGGGAAGTGTTCTTCTGATTAAATGTACAGAATGCTCCTCAAAACTATTCAGTGTCTCAGCAAAGGACAGACTAATTACCAACTGTTAATATTAAGAATACACTTGGGGCAGAAAAATAGGACTTCAATTTACAGTAATAATTTTGGGATGGAGTTATTCCAGCAATAAATTGTCACAGCTGCTCAAAGTGTGATGACACTCATGAAAATAAAATAAATACAGTTATAACTTCCCAGCAGATCTTGAGACACTTTGCCAAGAAATGTAAAACATTTAGTATACTTTCACATTATAAACTGAGATTTATACCTTATGTTTGCATAGGGGTTTAGAATTGCACAGTGTTTTTAGATATATCTTGGATATATTTTTTGACAATTGAACAATACTGGCATTGAGCATTTAACGCTCTCTCTGTTGAATATTATTCATAAAATATTTCTTATTTTGAATTACTGATGGCCAAACCAAATAATCCCCAAATTGTTCAAATATAAATGCATTTTTATCTGTGATAGTTTCTATTTTTCAGACAGGCTGAAGGATCTTACCAACACCACTGCCACTCTTACCAGCCCATCCCAGAATCTTTGCTTCTGGTAGCTGAAGGATTTCCAGTTGTCCAGACATCTGTGTTTTGCAAAGACAGACTTACAGGCAAGTAAAAGAAGAGTGTTCAAGTTACTTGGCACAAAGCTAATATGCTTCCTGCCTCTGAATCTTCTGCAAAACCAGACCCCCATGGGTTATGAGCATGGACGAAAAGCTTTCAGGTATGGTCTCACTCTTCATTTGTTAGGGCAGAGGAATTTTTCTGTCTCCATGCCTGTGTAAACTCAATCTGATCATCACAAGGTGGGGAAAGAGACATATCTCATTTCACCATTTAACTCAATGGGTTTGCATGTGATAGAAATACCTGCCACTCATAGGCAGTGTGGTTTACAAAGCCCTGGGTTTACGGTATCACTTCGCACTTGCACCAGACCCTGTGACACTGGTAGCCACATCTTTTCTCTAGACTGAGAATAAGATTTAAATGAGAATCTCCTTTTTTCAAAGTCTTCATATTTTTATTGATCATAGTTGGTTATTTTAAATCGCAATGATGTTGGGTTTTATTAGAAGCTTTCTTTCTTTTTTTGTGACCCAAAACAATTTGCTTTTTACTGTTGCCTCTTACTGTTCAGTGGCTACATGCTATTTTTGCACTATTGTAGATCGATAATATCATGACCAGATAGAACCCACAGAAACTAAGAAAAAAAAATTAATGCTTGAAATCTTTTAAATCACTGCATAGTACAAATAAAAACGTAACACTTTTTAGAACAATTTGTAATTTACTTTAGTCTTAATGTGATGATAATTTATACTGTCAACCCACTTCACATGGATTTTGGCCACTACCAGGGAAAACTACTAAGATACCACCATAATACATAGAAAAAAATGGTTTTATATGTAATGGACATTGATCAAACAGAAGTATCACTACTAAGTTATCTATTAATAACTCCCGCTAGGTTCTTCTTTCTTAACTCCTTCTAATCACACATCCATATTCTTCTGCAATCTTATACTACCTTTTAGCACTTTAACATCCTTGTTTTAAAAGTGAGTTTGCCCATCTGTCTATTGCCCTTTTTCCTTTAACTTGACAAAATGCTCATATTTTAACTAATGTCTCCAACAGGTGCAAAGGGAGCCAAGGTGAACCACAAATCCAATTAGGAGATACGTTCCAATGGAAATGGGGGAAAAAAAAGTGATTTCTTTAACCCACGAAGCTACTATAAACTTTCTGATAAATTGTTTATTCATGCATATATTTATTTCATTTTATTTGCTATGTGTCTCTTTGGGTGTTTTCTCCATTTCTATACCCCTTCACAGAATCTAGGGAAACATTTACTTCCCAAAGGAGCTTTCTATTTTTTCTATGCCCATTTGTGCTTTATGTAAAACAGAGTGTCAATGCCTTTCTTGATCACTACTCACCAGACTGGGAAGAGAAAGACTGGGCAAAGAATCAGAGGATCATCAAGGCCAGATGAGGTGCTGTAACTAGAAATAGCTTTCAGAGAAAACAATTTAACTATAAAAGCTCAGAAAGACACAAGTCACTACTTGTTTAAATGGGCACAACACTGTATTGCGTATAATCTAAGATACCAGCGAAGTTCTTCTGCAATGACTGAAGAAATATCTCTTACTGTATTCATAAGTTTTAACAAAAAAATTTTTTTGAAGCAAAGCCCCTTCTACCTGCAGTTTGGCAGGAAATAAGCCTCCTTTTGAAGTATCCCTATTAAATAGAATGGTCATAATTAAATTCTTAGAGAAGGAAAAATGTACTTCAAATATATCATGCCATCCCATACTTTTCATTTGTGTCTTATAATTGGCATTTTATAGAAAAAAGACTCAATTTGAATTGCTGTCACTGCCATTGGATGGCTTTATTCTCACTTTATCTGTGCTAATAGTGTCTCTTGTTTTATACACCCCTAAATCAGACTGTCAAGTAATCTTGACAAGTTAAATATCCTCTCTTCCTGTCCTCTAAAATGGAAGTCAGTAGGAAACAGAAGTGAAAACTCATGTCTAACACAGAGTTATCAGATGCCATTTAAAGTCCCTGATCCTGAAACTCCACTGTGTTACAATTAAACTGTGTTCCAGTGATGCCAGAGGCCTGAAGTTGGAACCTGAGCTGTGGTAGACGTGAGCGGTGTGAGAGTTTCTCCCTCTGCCACCTATTTTACAGGCTCGTTGTAAGGACTAAATAAGACCTCAATTTGGGGCCGTACCCAGCACTTTGCAGCTCCTCATTAAACATGAGTTTCATTGTATATTTTTTCAAGTAATTTTCATATACATTACCTCTTCTGAAACTTACAGACCCTGTGAAGTAGTGTGGTCAGGTATCCTCTCCGTTCTTTAGATGAAATGAAATCAAATAGAATCATATCTCTTACTCTTGATTTTGGTGTAGTGTTTGTCCCACTACATGACCCCTCATCAGATTTACTAATCTGCTTAATTAGTGAGGCTCTTAGAGAACTTTCTAGCCAACTGTCTGAGCTCAGGCATAAAGGGCAATCTAACCATCATGAAAGGATCCAAAGAATAAGGGCTGACTAATGTTCCATCGATTAAAAATAAGTTATGTTTTTTGAGGAATATAATTGCACTATTTGCCTTGAAACTTTTCAGCAAGTTATAGCGGATCTTGGGAAAAAACTAACAGTTTAAGCGAAGGTATGGAATAACAAGGTAGTCAACCTAGGACTATGAGAGTCATTTGGAAAGTTAGAGAGAATAAGGTCATAGGAATGCAAAACAATATCCAGAGACCCACACAAGTGGTCTGTTTCAGGAAAGTCCACTGGAAAAATGGCAGGGCTATCAAGGCTTGGTCTTGTTTATCACATATAAATCCACAGTCACTTGACATGGTGCCTTGTACATAATAGAAATTCGATACATAGTGAATAAATAAGTGAATTAGTGAATAAATAAATGTTTTATCCCTAATTAGTTGTTCAATACAAGACAAAGGAGTCATTCAATCTTTTTTTTTTACCTTTGAATGAATGAATGAGTAAATGAATGACATTTTGAGGGTCTCTGTGACTTCTAAATAAGTAAAATTAGAAAAATTAATGGAGCAGTAAATTATTTGCAGGAAAGCCTTTTATTTGCACACCTATTTTAATGATCATGAGCTTTTGCTTCACATTACTTTTGATTGTTGACTCTTGATAATCAAGGAGCTATTTGGCAGTGTGCTCAGTGTGCTCTGATCTTGAAGTGGCACAATCTTTGTGATGTGCTTGTTCAATAAATAAAGACAAATAAATATCAGATTGTCACCTTCTAATAGGTCTGTAGACAAAATTCAATTTAGACATAGAAGGATAAGAAAATCACAAGAAATCAAAAAGGAGATTATGAAAGAAAATGAGAGGTTATCATCTAGATATGCTTCAGAAAACCAGACGCTTTTAATTCATAACCAGCTTTTAATTCATAATCGGCTTCCAAAGGAGAAAGCAAAAAGGAAACAAAAGAGCACATTTCCAAAGGATATACATGATAAAATTGATTTATTTCCACTTAGTTAAAGTAAATGTTTAAATCCAGTTTGGTATTATAATGATGTAGAAATTAATCATACCAAGATACAGTGATGTTAGGAACAAAATTTTTCATGGAAAATCTAAAACAACATTTCTTTCATCAAAGTATCAACACAATACTGAAAATACCAAATGATTTATCTTGATAATAATTAGGTTTAGAGCTTTCCTGGAAAGGTTTTAGGGTCAGACGAAACTTGCTGTTAGGGGAAGCCTACTATATAATCTGGCATGTTGAAGACACTTACAATATAATCATTTCCTTTTCCTCTTTTGACTTGACCACATCCCATCCTTTTCAAGGCTCAGTCATCTCCCTATACTGCCAGCTAACATCAGTTCAACAAGAACTCCTTCCTGCCCTAATTGCAGTAAACTCTGCAATTTCACCTTCTATATCCTGATTAATTAGAAAAAAAGTAGCAAATTTGCAAGGTGATAAATTACTGTGTTTAAAAATTACATGACTATTCCCCAAAGAATGTTGCATAGGATTATATCCTCTGAAGGTTTTCTAAAAGTAGGTTTCTGTGAACAAGTACATTTGAAAAATTCTATATTCTCTTTCTTACAGATTGACAATATACATTATAATGCTAAGGAAAGGGGAAAGGAACAGGAGTAGATGAAGAGCTGTCAGATCACAATGCAGGTCTGCACTTGTGAGAGAAAGAAAGAAGGAAAATTGGGTCGGAAAAGACTCAGATCATAGCACAGTTCTGGGAAGGTCTGGGATAGGCTGATGTGAAGCCCCAAGAGCAAAGACTACCCATTAAAGGAATCCTACCTTATACAATAATGGCCTGTTTCAAATAATCTTATCATTCATAATCACCAGCTTAGAGCAGCTTGGAATAAGTGTGGCCTTGGCATGAAACCCGTAGTATATTCAAAGGCGCAGTAGTTGAAGCTGTCAGTCAGTTATGCTCTCCACATCAGGCTCTCTTGAAGAGCATTCCCATGTTATGCAATGGATTTGTTAAAAAGAGGTTGGTTGTCCAAATGTCCATCAATAGACAAATGGATAAAGATGCGGTGTATAAATACAATGGAATATTACTCAGCCATACAAAAGAATGAAATCTCGCCATTTACAATGCGAATGAACCTAGAGGGAATTAAGCCAAGTGAAATAAGTCCAACAGGGAAAGACAAATACCATATGATTTTGCTTATATGTGGAATCTAAAAAACAAAACAAAGAAGCAAACAAACAAAAATAGACTCTTAAATTCTGAGAACAAAATGATGGTTGCCAGAGGGGAGGTGGCTAGAGGGATGGGGGAAATAGGTGAAGGGGATTAAAAGCTACAAACTTCCCGTTACAAAATAACTAAGTCATGGAGCTTAGGGAATATAGTCGATAATATTGTGATAACACTATATGATGACAGACGGCAACTATACTTACTGTGATGGGCACTGAGGAATGTACAGAATTATTGAATCAGTATGTGGTACACTTGAAACCAATATAAGATTGTATGTGAATTGTACTTCAATTAAAAAAAAAAAGATGTTGGTTTAGCTGAAAGTCGAGCATGGACTCACGAGGCAAAGCAGAGATTAGGAGGAGCAGAAAGCTGCTACTACCCTCTGGAGCCCACAGAAGCAGTGGTTCTAGGAGACGCCAGGAGCTAGGGCTGCTGGCAGGATCTGGAACCTCAGTTTCTGCCCGGGGAGAGCTGGTATGGTGAGGGGAGGGACTGCCTGATGAGAGCTGGGCTCACAGCAGAGACTCAGTCACTTCAGAGACATCTCTCTCCAAAGCCTCTTGTGGCAGAAACTTAAATGGCAACTGTTGGCAAGGACCCTGAGAATGTTGAAGGGCGGGCAGCCTGCAAAACAGAGCAGATCGGGGGAGGTGTCAGTAATGGATCTGAGAGGGAACCAGCCCAGGACTGACACAGCAAATCATGCGATTAAAAGATCCTGAATTTATGCTGCATTGACAAACAAATTAGTACTTTGATGATCAAAATTATCAAGTGACGACAAGTTACTTAGGCCAGAACATATTGGGAAAAATGTAATGTGTCTTCATGAAAGACACACCCAACATAAAATCATATTTTTAATTGGTAATGAGAAGAAGATTTAGATATAATATTTTTCATGTTAGATCTTCTTTTTTTGGACTACATAAGAAATAAGCATGCTAATGATTAATAGTTTCAGTCACAAAAACATGTCCACAGTAGTTTGATTGTTTGGAGAGTGCAGGTCAAATGTGGTTTCACAATTATTTGACTTAGACGTGAAATTAGCATGTATATTAATGAAAATGTTGAAAATTGACCATGATTGAGAGCAGCAATTTTTAAACATACTGAATAAAAATTTTGGCATAGGTAGGACAATTTTTAAAAATCCAAGAACATAAAGCCCTTTACTTCACAATTCATGCCTTATAATTATGGATTTGATATATTTTTAAATGATTTATTGCCATAGGTATCACTGGTTCCCTGTGTTCAAATAAAGAAAAGCTTCAGGCATATTGCAAGTAATGGGGTTTTATCAAGGACTTGTTTATCATATCGTGACTTCTCCCAAATTAAATGAGTACCACACCCAAAAAAAGTTTGAAATCTGGCCCCCAAATGACCAAATGTCTCCTTCTCCCCTGCTCTGATCCTTCTTCTGGCCAGGCTCAGAATATCTGCATAGGAGGTAGAGAAATAGTGCAGACATCTGTCCAGAGCTAGCTTACAATTCAGCTGTTACACCAGCGCCCGCCGCCTCAAAATGAGAGAGGGAGGGAGATAGTGAAGTAGGAGGGACAGATGCCCAGCACGCCAGCTTTGTGAGGTCTAAAAATACCACACTGGAAATGATGAGGCAGAGGATAAAAGACTTTCCAGGTGTTGGCGCCTTGGGGGTGCTCAGAGCCGCCCTGGTGTTAATGTCCACTACCCTTATCACAGAGCTGTAATTGAGTGCCTTCGACAAGATTACAGGTTTGTCTCTTCTGGAAAAGGCACGCTGTCCTCTCCCTGTATGTGCACTCTTTCAATTCACCATTGGACAACCGAGACCTGAGATGATGGGGTGATGTTTTAATATGTCCCTTTGTAAAAGTCCATTGTTAAACACTGGCTTCGAAATAAAAATGGGGGAAAAAAGATAATTTGCTGTGCTGTTCAGCTTAAAACAGGCAAGATTATTTTATGTTGGGAGAACACTCCATCCCGATCTCTGGTGCTACGCTATTTAACTATCAGTCACCGACCTCTACTTTGACGGCTGAGCCTGGATGAGGAGAACTTTGATGGAGACAGGGACGTAGCTCTAAGAGCAAGAACAGGACCGCTGCCCATTGCTTCTAGCCAATAGGCACCGAAATACAGAGACTGGCAAAAGCTGCTTTCTTTCCCTTTTTTTTTCTTTTTATAAGAACCTTAAAAGTAACAAGAGATAAGGTTAAAGACAATAAAAGTGTTCCTGCGAATGTTTCAGCGGGGATTTATAGAAATGGGCACTGGGAAGATGGCAGGATCACGTGGAACAAACACACGACGGAAGGCCTGGGTCCCAGGACTACTCTCAATCTCTTTGGGACATTTACTAAGACCAAGTACAATAAATTTTAAAAGCAAATCATTTAAAGCCCCAGACCAAACACACACACACACACACACACACACACACACACACACACCCTTTGATAAGGAAACTTGGCTGGCTGTGACCTTCTGTTGAGATCACTCAGAATCTGCTTACCACAGCAGAAAAGAAATGAGAGACAGTAAAATGGCAAGTGAGTCCCAGAGGACTGAACAACATAATGTCACGTAGTTAGTAAAGGCATGGATATCTGTCACCACAGCCTGCACGAAGGACACCGACTGTGCAAACCTTTATTAATGTGTTCCATTACTTTGGTGTGCGTGGCTTCTTCCCCTACATCCATTATGTAAAACAGCCTGGCATTTGGCACATTGCTTAATAAGGGTTGCAGTCAACTATGCAAATACTTAATTATTATGGCACGCACCTACACATTATAGCTTCCTTTATTAATTTTCTCCTACTTTAAAATTACTTAAACTTAACCCTCCCTCCACACCACTCTGAAGAATACTGATCTGGCAAGATCCAGAAGATACGGCCTATACTTATAAGAATATAGGGGTTATCCCTCTCAACTGAGAGCTCCATCATGGGTTTTCTGAAGTAAACAAGGAAAAGAGGGGCTATAAATTATTTACTGAGAAGTTTATCAGAACATAGACAACACAGCTATTCTTAATGGTAACTGATTTTTTTTAACTCTGATCATAATATTTTTAAAAGATTTATTTATTTATCTGAGAGAGAGAGAGAAAGAGTGCACGTGTGCGGGTGTGCAAGTGGGGGAGGGGCAGAGGGAGAGAATCTCAAGCAGACACCCTGCTGAGTGGGGAGCCTCCCGACCTGTCAGATCATGACCTGAGCTGAAACCAAGAGTCTGATGTTGAACCGACTGAGCCTGCCAGGCGCCCTTGATCGTAACTTTTCAGAGTGATATTTTGTTACTTCGAAAGCAGGCAAGTAATTGATGACAAATATCTTCTAATATCATGAAATTGTAAGTGATGAAGAAAATGAAGATACACATTTCAATACATATCTTCATGTTAAAAAGAGCATGCCGATAACTATATAGAATCATGGCAAATAAATCGCTTTCTTAAAAAATTTCTAATGTGAAGCTGCTAAGCATAGAACACTTTTAAAATATTACATTAGTTTAATTAGAAACTATTTAATATTGATTAGTTTATTTAATTTACTTTTATCTGACCATGTCACAATACATGATTTATCATGGTTTGTAAACATTATAGAAGTTTGATTTTATATTTAAAATGAATGCAATGAGACAAGAGAAAAATAAGACTAGGAAAAGTATGATAAAGCTAGGAGTAAGATTAGGGCATGTAATTCACAACTAAAAAATGGGTCATAACTTTCCTTCTGAGCTTTCTGGAAACAACTCCAAGTGGGAAAGCCAATCACGTATATGATTCTCAGTGTCCATAAAATGAAAATAATTGGTTCAAGAATAACTACTTTTTTTAACATTTATTTTGAGAGAGAGAGAGAGAGAGAGTGGGGTGGGGGAGGGGGCAGAGGGAGAGGGAGAGGGAAAGAATCAGAAGTAGGCTCCATGCCCAGCATAGAGCCCAACATGGGGCTTGATCCCATGACCCTGTTATCATGACCTGAGCCGAAATCAAGAGTCAGACACTTAACCAACTGGGTTACCCAGGTGCCCCAAGAATAATTATTCTTAATTCTAATACTTGAGAACAAAGAGATCCCCATGCTTCTTCACAACAACATCACTTTGTTTAGTGAATAACATGTTCATCCCCATACTTACATAAAAGACAACGAGTTGCTTAGTGACACTTCTAGTTAGTAATGTCTCTCAATAACCTCTAAATGAATTCTATGAAGCTCTAAGATTATGCAGTCTCTATACTGTGGCCTCTGATGTTCTGACTCAATCCAGAAAATATATCTTCGATTCTTTCCTAAGTACTTACGCCAAATTCACAATTGTCCTTTGAAATTTACCTGGTGTTGACATCCGTGGTTGACATGTGAAAATTGAAGTCAGACAATGAAGAATACCTGTATTGCCTTTTGTAAAATTCTGGGAGTATGGGGCTGTGAACACTCCAGGTAAAAAAATCTACTTTAGAAAATAGGTGATACGAGGCCCAGTAACATTTGGTAACCAAGTCCCCAAAAGTATATTGTATTTAAAAGTCCTCATTTTGCTACTATATACAGTGTTACTCTTAACAGTTTTCTGACATCATCGATCAGATGTGACTAGGCAGAATATAACATATAATTCTTTCTACCAAAACCGCCCAGTGGAAGTATATTAGGACTCCTAGGTCATTTCACCAATAACCTCATGAAAAATGTTTTTATCTACATAATTTTATAGCATCATTTTCCCAATTTTCATATCACAGAATAGCCTGGTAACATTAAATGTGCCTAACCCTTTACTGTCCAATCCAGGACCTTCTGAATTACTATCTCTAGGAATCTAACCCTTTTACTTTCAATAAGCCTGGTGATCTTCACGTGCACCAGTCTGATAATTATTTCTCTAGAATAGGATTTTCCATTGAAAATTTCCCAGAAGATTTTGAAATTTAGCTTATGAATTTTTTGGTGTTTATTTTTCCAAAATGCTTCAGTGTTTGTTATTCCGGGGTTAAAATTATGTTATGTTAAAAATGATGAGTCTCCTTCCCAGATATTTAAGCCAAACATGTGAGTTGGAGCCAAGGTATCTGCATCTTTTCTTTTCAGATACATCTTATGCTTACCGATGTCAAAGTGCCATTACCATAACAGACAGCACTAGCCGAGAGATTTAAAAGAAATAAAATTCAAGTATTAGGTGGATAATGCCACAATTATGCTTGTCTCAGATTTATCACAGACTAATTATAGCTGTTCATGTACTCTGAACTCTACCTGCTAGTAAATATACATTTTAAAAATTAAAAAAAAACAAACCTAAAACTGTTTTCCAAATTGTGCAATAATAGTACTGACGAGTGGGTGAAATCATGTATATATCTATTAATCAGATGTAGCTCCTATTGGTCTTCTTCCAGTCTAATGATGCCATTAAAAAAATGTATTCCACAGAATCCGTCACACCATCTGTGTTCCTGTCTCTGCTTTCTTCAATGGCTATTCAAGATAGAAGAAATACTACCACATGTTCTTTTGTAGAGTGTGGAAAGACTGTAGTGTCATGGAAAGAATGGGATCTTTGGAGTTTGATCTAAATTCAAAGTGTGGCCCTTCTATTTGATCTGCTTGACTTGGGGCCCATCTCAACTTTGGTTTCTAATCTGTAAAATTCTTGCCTCTTTGAATTTTACAGATACCATAGTAAATACATGACACACAGTAAGAACACAATAAGCTTTAGCATTCTGTATCTTTGGTGGCGATACCCTGTATTCTCCTATCACCACTTTTAGAAAGGAAGTCAACACCTGCCATTAGAGAATTCAGTTGAAACTGTTACTGAAATCTTCAAATTTAAAAAAGTTCATTTGACATAATATTAAAGGAAAATCCTCTCATAAGACATTGTTGTCCATTGGATAAACTTTATGAACTTGTGAGCATTATTAGATCTTTTAAGGATGAAAGGAATACCCAAAGTAATTAGCAATTATTATTTCACAACAAATCATAGTTGACTGCTTACTAAAGTATTGCACTGGGATTCAGTAGACCTGAATTCTATTCCCACTTCTGCTATTCTCTAGTTTTGTGACATTGGAAAGTCACTTCACCTTTCTGTGTCAGAGAAAACTTATAATTAACTTTCATTGTGTTTAAGTCTTCTGCAGCTGAAGAACTAGAATGATATCTCCTATCAGAATGCAAAATTCCAAATATTTCCCACAAATTATGCATTTTGGATCTATACATATTTTTAAGTAATTGCATGTTTGATTTTATTTTGTGTAACCAAACGTGGCAATTAAAATAAGCTCTCTCTATATGAAAATGATATATGTTGAAACTTTCCCCTATATATCAGCAAGGAGGTGACTGTCAAACCCCCATAGATATATGGTCAGAGCAATTGAGTAGTCAATATAACAGAAAACAATAACACACAAAATATTCAACCTCATTATAAACAGAACATTCACATTAAAGCAACAGTGAATTTCAGTATTTGCCAACCAGATATGTAAATAGTCTAATGGGATATGTTATGGGACAGATTAGGCAATAAATATCAAAAGTCTTATAAATATCTATATTTTCATACTATGTGTTTTCATTTTTAGAACTTTAAATTAAATATAGACTCAGACACACAAAATATTTCTGCATAACAATATTCATAGCACTATTATAAGTTGAAAAAGGTTAAACAAATAAATGTCCAACAAAAGGGTAATGTTTAAAAAAAGCATGCTTTATCTTAGCAATAAAAATATTAAGCAGTCATTAGAATTGAGATTTTCAAATAATTTCAGAATTAATAAAAATAATGACTTGTGTACTCCCAAAAAAGATATGTTGGAGTCCTAACTCTCATTGTCTCAGAATGTGATATTATTATGAGACAGGGTCTTTTTAGAGAGAATTAAATTAAAATGATTTAATAAGAGTGGGCCTTAATCCAATATCTCTGGTGTCCTTATAAAATAGGGACATTTTGGCACTGATAGACACACTCAGTAAGAATGCCATGTGGGCATAAAGGCAAAGAACGGGGTTATGATAAGAAATAGGAAGATCAGTAGGAGAAGGAAGGGAAGAATGAAGGGGGGGTAAACAGAAGGGGGAATGAACCATGAGAGACTGTGGACTCTGGGAAACAAACTGAGGGCTTCAGAGGGGAGGGGGATGAGGGATTGGGATAGGCTGCTGATGGGTATTAAGGAGGGCACATATTGCATGGTGCACTGGGTGTTATACGCAAATAATGAATCCTGGAACGTTGCATCAAAAACTGGGGATGTACTGTATGGTGACTAATATAACAAAATAAAAATTATAAAAAAAAAAAAAAAGAACAGGGTTATGCATCTGCAAGTCAAACAGTGCTAGACATTGCCAGAAAACTTTCAAAGCCCAGGGAGGACACATGAAGCAGAATCTCCCTTACAGTCCTCTCAGCCCTCAGAGGGAGGCAACCCTGCCAACACTCGATCTCAAACACTTAGCCTTCAGACAGGGAGACAAACAAATGTCTGTGGTTTAAGCTCCAGTTTGTGGTACTTGGATAGGACGGCTTTAGTAAAATTGTGCAGCTACTATCTAACATGTAGTGGGAAATCTATGGAAAATATATATAAAGGCAAAAGTCCAGACTAACATACATAAATTTGGAAAAACTACAAAAATAACAGCAAAGGAATGCTTAAAATTGTGTGATTACCTCTCAATAGCAAGATTGTAGTTATTTTTCATTTGCTTGCTTTTAATTCCAGTGTAGTTAACATATAGTGTGATATTAATTTCAGTTGTACAATATAGTGACCCAACACTTCCCTATATAACTCAGTGCTCAGCAAGATAAGTACATGCTTGACCCCCTTCACCTATTTCATCCATCCCCCTACCCACGTCCCCTCTGGTAACCATCTGTTCTTTCTCCATAGTTAAGAATCTGTTGTTTTTTTCCTTTAATCTCTTTTTTTCCTTTGTTCATTTGTTTTGTTTCTTAAATTCTGCATGTAAGTGAAATCATATGGTATTTCTCATTCTCTGACTGGCTATCTTGCTTTGCATTATACTCTGTAGATTCATTCACGTTGTTGCAAATGGTAAGATTTCATTCTTTTTATGGCTCAATAATATTCCATTATATATGTATAATATTACAATATATATATAAAATCTCACATCTTCTTTATCTATTCATCTATTGATGGACACTTGGGCTGCTTCCATAATTTGGCTATCGTACATAATGTTGCAATAAACATAGGGATGCATATATCCTTTCTAAGGAGAGTCTTCATGTTCTTGGTGAAATACCCAGTAGTGCAATTATTGGATCATATGATAGTTCTATTCTTAATTATTTGAGGAACCTCCACACTGTTTTCTTCAGTAGCTGCACCAGTTTGCATTCCTACCCACAGTGCAAAAGTGTTCCTTTTTCTCCACATCCTCACCAATGCTTGTTGTTTCTTGTGTTTTTTATTTTAGCCATTCTGACTGGTGTGAGATGACATCTCATTGTGGTTTTGATTTGCATTTCCCTGATGAAGTGTTGCACTTCTTTTCATGTGTCCGTTGGCCATCTGTATGTCTTCTTTGAAGAAATGCTTGTTCATGTCTTCTGCCCACTTTTTAATTGGATTATTTGGTTTTGGGGTGTTGAGTTGTATCGCTTCTTTATATATTTTGGATACTAACTGTTTATTGGATATGTCATTTGCAAATATCGTCTCCCATTCAGTAGGGTGTTTTTTAGTTTTGTTGATTATTTCCTTTGCTGTGCAAAAGCTTTTCATTTTGATGTAGTCCCGACAGTTTATTTTTGTTTTTATCTCCCTAGATATGCCTCAGGAGACATATCTAGAAAGATGTTGTTATTGTTATTTATTTATTTATTACATTTATTACATAAATGTAAATTCATGTCAGAGAAAATACCACCTGTGCTCTCTTCTAGGATCTTTATGGTTTCAGGTCTCACATTAAGGGCTTTAATCCATTTTGAGTTGATTTTTCTGTATGATATAAACGTAGCCCTGTTTCATTCTTTTGCATGTAGCTGTCCAATTTTCCCAACACCATTTGTTGAAGAGACTGTCTTTTTCTCAGTGCATATTCTTGTCTCCTTTGTCAAAGATTAATTGACCGTAACATCATGGGTTGATTTCTGGGCTCTCTATTCTGTTGTATTAACCTATCTATCTTAGCACTGGTATCACTGATCTGATTACTACAGCTTTGTAGTATAACTTGAAATCTGGAATTGTGATACTTTCAGCTTTGTTTTCCTTTTTCAAGATTGCTTTGGTGATTCAGGGTCTTATGTAGTCCCATACAAATTTTAGGATTGTTTGTTCTAGTTCTGTGAAAAATGTTGTTGGTATTTTTATAGGGAATGCATTTAATCTGTAGATTGCTTTGGTCAGTGTGGCCATTTTAACAATATCTATTCTTCCAATCCATGAGCATGGAATATCTTTCCATTTGTTTGTGTATCTTTCATCAATGTTTTATAGTTTTCAGATGACAGGTCTTTCACCTCCTTGGTTAAGTTTATTCCTAGGTATTTTATTATTTTTGGTGCAGCTGTAAATGTGATTGTTTTCTTGATTTCTCTTTCTGCTGCTTCATTATTAGTATATAGAAATGCAATGAATTTCTGTACATGATTTTGTATCCTGTGACTTCATTGAATTCATTCATCAGCTCTAGTAGTTTTTTGGTGGAGACTATAGGGTTTTCTATATATGGTATCATGCTATCTGCGAATAGTGAAAATTTTGCTTCTTCCTTACCAATTTGGATGCCTTTTATTTCTTTCTTTTCTCCTTCTTCTTCTTCTTCTTCTTCTTCTTCTTCTTCTTCTTCTTCTTCTTCTTCTGTCTGATTGCTTTGGCTAAGACTCCCAGTATTATGTTGAATGAAGGTGGGGAAAGTGAACATTTTTGTCTTATTCCTGATCTCAGGGGAAAAGCTCTCAGTTTTTCACCATTGAGCATGGTGTTAGCTGTGGACTTGTCATATAAGTACTTCATTATGTTCAGATACACCCTCTGCACTCACTCCATTGAGAGATTTTATCATACATGGATTTTGAATTTCATCAAGTGTTTTTTCTACATCTGCTGAGACAATCATGTGATTTTTATCTTTATTTTGTTAAGGTGGTATATCAAATTGATTGATTTGTGGATATTGAACCATCCTTGCATGCCTGTAATAAATCCTACTTGATCATGGCATATGATCCTTTTAAAGTATTGCTGAATTCAGTCTGCACTACTTTTCAGTTTTTGATTCAATTAACAGGACCAAACAACTATCAATAGTTATTATCAAAGTAGTAGTTATAAACATCATAAGGATTTTGCTATCAAAACCTGAGCTCACATCTAAGTTTCCAATATTTCTTATCTGCTTAAATCTGAGCAAACTATTCAGCATCACTTAGACTTGGTTTCTTTATTTATAAAAAAGGGAAAATAACACCTCAGATAGGATATGTGTGTATGTGATGTAAGGCTCAGAGCTTTTGAAAGTCCTAAAGCTTTTAAAGTCCTAAATTAGAGGATGACTGTGTGGTACCCATAGTCTCTACCCAACTGAGAAGTCCCTTTTTCATTCGCGATGATAAATAGCTTCTTAAGACCCATTTTAGGCACTTTGGACCAAAAAGCTTGGAGCACCAACTTCTTCTTCTTAGATCATAGAGCTTAACAATTTTCCCCATTCTGAGCCCCTGTCTGTTTTCCTAAGTACCATTTCATTGTCTTCCCAATACTATTAAGCCACCTTCTTTCCCTTGCCTTATAGTCCAAAGTTTAATATTTACCCTCTAGACAAAACTTATGTTATTATAGCATTAAATATTTTCTACAATTACCTAGGCATTCTAACCTCTAGGAATATAATCTCTATACTTCCTAGATTAACTCTTCCTTAAAAAAATGAAGTTTTTGACAAACATCAAAATGAATGTTATTATTTACAAATTGTAACATTCTATAGTTAATATTTTTTTCATATTTTCTCATTGTTAAGGATTTTATTTACCTTGCTTCCATTTTATATTTCATATCTTAGTGTTTAATTCTTCTCCTACTCAGTTGAGAATAAGCATTGTGCAGGAGAAAACCACATGGGAAAGTCCTAATCTCTTCAAATGGGAATAAAATACTATCACATAGACTAATTGAAAATTAAAATCTCAGAATAAAGAAATGAATAACTCGTTGGCATGTAAAAGGTAAATAATAAAATAAAAATTTTAACATCTTACATCATATATTCGTATGAGCTCCTTCTCTGCCTGATCTCTTCTCCTCAAGTCTAAATTCTCTCAAGATATAATTTCCTAATTATTGAAGCACATTGATAATCATACACATTATAAGATTTTAAGCTCAGGTTATAAAATATTTAAATTTATAATTACCAGTCATGCTTAATTTTATTCTGAAGATTCCTCTTATAAATCAACAATTTATATTTGTTGATTTATTTTTTAATAACTATAACACCTGCTTTCTAGCATTATGTGATTTACTGAATAAACCAGTCATTGGCAAAAATGTGAAAATTTGAGGTAATATATTTGTCACTAAACATCTTTACACAAACCTATTTTGCCAATTCAACTGCCCTCACATAAACCCATATTTGCCTCACTGATGTAACCCACCAGTCATACCACCTCAAGTTCATATGTCCATCAAAAAGCCCTCTTGGGTTGTTAGTTTGGGGCCCTGATTTCATTTCTGTGACTAAGTGATGGTAAAGACATTGTAAGAGTAATGGTATTACTGACAATCTCAGGAGCTAAAAAACTACTGTCCTTCAAGTCAAACATTGTTGGTAATAAGTACCATACAAGTAGTACTTTAAATAGGTGCCCTTAATTAATGAAGTGAAAAATAAGTTTAAAAGGTGTTTTACTATATGATCCCATTTCTGCCCAAATCTACAATGAAATATTTAGGTCGAAAGAGATCTCTTTAATTGATAGAGACATAAAAACTGTCACATATTTATCAAATGAACATCGTTCATGAGCAAATCTTACTGAGCTAGACTTGTTTATCAATAAAATGGCTGAAGACAGGAGTAGAGAGTAAAATGGATTTAATACAAAGTGAGCCTCACATGAAGATACTCATATTTTACTAATAACTACAAAGTACTGAGTAAATGATAAGAATTTTTATCAGACATTGGTCACTGACAGAAGCAGAATACATGTTTGATGGATGAAAGACGTGATATAACGTGACCAACATTTGATTTCGACGAACATCTCATCTCCACGTGAGAATGATAGAGAATTAAAAACAGGACCAGAGCACTTCATCAGAGGGTTTCCCTTACTCTACAATCTTGCTCCCTGCCACCTTGCATTCTCTGTGGTCCTCACCTTCAGAACACTGACACAGTGTGCATTATTTTGGTTTCTAGTTCCATTAAAATAGCGTTCTCTCCTATTTTCTCCAAAGATGAATTCATAACAACATTCAAATATGCATGATGTTTTTAGCAGAGTGATACCAGAAAACGTGGGCTGAATGAACAAAATAAAACCTTCATTCTTTCTCTCCAATTGCTGTGCTAGATCACACATAAGAATATATTGCTTTTAAAATAAAGTATTTTGTCATTATTGATACTGACATGGCAGTCTTCTGTGTCTTCGCTTGGAAAATATTTACATAATTAATTATATTTAATTTGCTCCTCATTGTGTTAGTTTTGGATGCTGGGGTAGGAAAACTCTTGAATTTGTATTACAACAAAACATAGATGTATTCAGGTTTCCTTATTACACTCCTACAGCATAGAAGCAGAACTGCTCCACACACAGGTGACCAATGGGCCATATGCACTCTCGATTTATAATCAGTTCAGCCATTATTACCAGTAGAAATCATTTTAAAATGAGCATGATGCTGAACTGTGCACCCAAAGTCATTCTCCTAAATATAGAGAGCACATCTTTAAACTTTATAACCCTTTCTGTAGATTTCCCAGAAATACAGAAGCAGGCAGAAATACTAGCAGTCACTTGATCACCCATGTAGGGTCAGCACTTTTTTCTTACACAAAATTGGTGAAAGGATTATTATTTCAAATAAACCTGTGATAGGTATTTTATTCCCATTGGAAGAAATGAGCTTTCTACTATACCATGCTGATCCCCAACTGAGTAACTAAATAATGCTAAGAAAAGAAATGCAAAAAAAGGAGAGAAGGTAGATATCTGGACAAATAAATATCCATTATAGGTTACTGCATGAATACACCCATCTCATATTTTAAAGTTATATGTGAAAGGTCGTCATTTAAAAAGAAATGACTATGTACATCTTAGGGCATCCACTATGAAACTGAGATGCATGAATTCTGAACGGATTGAATAAGGTTTATGAATTCCTTGAAATCCAAGGCAGAATTCTGCGTGTATGTACATTTTGTATAAAGAAATTTCTCCCCCCACCCCCGCATACAGGGTTCTTCTATTTGGCAAGCAAACATACTCTAATAACTGCCTCTTAACACAAAAATCCCCTTCATCACCCATGCCCTTCTACATCCCCCCCTAGTTTTCCAGCCTTCCTTCACAATCAAATTCCTGGAACACATTTCATATACACAGTTTCTGCTTCTTTAAGTTCCTATTCCCCTTTCTCTCACGGACATTTGTCCTTCTTCTCCATGACACTACAAAAATGTGCTCTGGGGAGAGGCAACAATAGCCTTTGTTCTGTCATGGCCATTGTCAGTTTTGAGTCAGTCACTGGAAACAGTCAGATAGCATCTTTTGAGATCCTTTCTCTTCTTATCTTCTGTAATGTTAGATACCAGCACTATCTTTCAACTTCTCTGGCCATTTCTTTGCATTCTCCTTTGTCTCACACTTCACTCCCTAACTGCTACGTGTGAGAGGTTTCTCAGCCTTGGTCAGGACCCTTTCTCTCTCTAATCTCTTCGTAGGGGAGCTCATTCATCATCAGGCTTTTACAAACCAGCTTTATGCTAGTAATTCTTAAATCTATATAGAGCTCAGACATCTCTTCTGCATTCCAGACCTGCATATATAACTATGTATTTTTAGTCCACTTGGCACACAGTACAGTGAAACCAGCCTTCTTTTTGTCCCTTTAACATTCTAAGGGTTTTTTCCCCCTATATATAGAATGTTCTTACCCTCACTCTTCGAATGTTTTTTTTTCCTTGTTATCCAGATATGAACTTAAAATGTCATATCCTCAGAGATCTTTAATTTCAGTCTAAATTAGAACTCAGTCTATTACTTTTTTCCATAGCAACCTGTCCTTTTCCTTGATTGTTCTTTATTTTTGTATGTGTTTTAAAATGTCCAATATATATCTTCCAATCCACTACCCTTACTTGATGGTGGTGATCCTATCCACTTTATTTCTTGTTTCTACGTATAACAGAAACTGGCATATAGTAAATGTTCGGTGTGGATTACTTATAGCAACCCAAATAGTTGTTTAATGAGAACATTCTTTCTTCTTTTTTTTAAGTAGACTCAAGCCCAATGCACAGCTTAAACTCATGACCTTGAGATCAGGACTTGAGCTGAGACGCTTAACTGACTGAGCCACCTAAGCACCCCTCAGTAGGGATTACTGATACATGTGGATGAATAAATACATATATTTATTTATTCATTCAAGAAATCCTTGATGCAAACCTACTATGTGTCAGGCAGTGCCTTAAGTACTGGGAACTTGCACTGAAAAAAAATATTGACAAAATCCCTCTCTTAAGAGACTTGGATTCTATCAAGAATAACAACAATAAACCAGCAAATCTATATTTTTTCAAATGAAATAAGAACTATGAAGAAAAATAAATCAGGGTAAGAGGAATAAACACTGACCAGGATTGGATAAGGGGAGTGTCATTTTTCTAGGGTGGGCTGAACGCTTCTCTGGTTAGATCATATGCAGGGGTGACTTAAAAGAACTGAAGGAGAAATACATTCCTATAGTTGGAGAAAGGCATTCCAGAGTTAAATAACAAAAAAGTGCAAGACCTTGAAAGATAAGGTTCACAGAATTTTAAGGAGATCACTGTGGCTGGAGCAGTATGAGTGAGGGAAGCTTGAGGGACTCAGCAAGAGATAACAGGAGTGGGCAGCGGTCAAGTAGTTTGCAGATCATAGAAAAACTAGATTTTACTCAGGGTTGGGTAGGAAGCCATTCAAAGCTATGAATGGATGAATGAATGACTATAAAATATGGATCTAAAAGCCAAATTTTGGATAATGTTCCCCAGGGAAAAAAAGAAAGAAAATCAAGCCTTATTTCTGGCACTTTAAGTCCTCTATTAACTCTTAATGTGAATCTGGGCAAGTCACACCATCTGGATTTCTTCCCATATATAGGACTAAAGATCAATTTGGATCATTCCAGATCTTAGGGATGTTATATTTCTGATTAGAAAAAACAATGTGGTTGCTAAGAACTGCAGCATTGGAAAAAATCTGATTTTGAGACTTGAATCTTTGATCTGACTGAAAGAAGAGTTCAAATCCAGAGATTTTTAGAGGCATCTCAGAAAAAGTTTTTAGAAAGACACTCAATTGTTTTTAGACTCAGAAATAGTGATTGATGGCACAACTGTGGGTTTGAAAGAAGAGAGTTTCTGTCTTGAAATATTGAACGAAGAAGAAAATGAAATATGTATGTGTGTATTTGTAGGAAGTGTGTGTGCGTATAAACTGTATAATGTGTATATATATCTATACACGTATGCAATGTATATATACACATATAAACGGGGACACTTCTCTAGCTTTGGATGCTAATAAATGAGTATTGTTGGCTTGCAACATCACAGCCAGTCAGAAGCCTAGAAGCCTACAGGAAATGAGAAGGCTGCCAGAGAAGTTGACCAATGAATTCATTGTTTTTCTTTGGACTGTTAGCACTCTTCTTTTCAGAGTTGGCTTTTTCACTGGACCCATGTATCAAATCATTAGTTCTTCTAACTCAGACTTGGTGAATCAGCCAGAAGAAAAGAAAGAATTTGCAAAAGGGAAACCTTTAGGACTGGTCTTGGAAAACATTTTTAAGAGTTGTCCTTGCCTGCTTTTTTTTTTTTTTTTTTTTTTTTTTTTTTTTTTTGGATTGTCTTCAGCTTGGAAGTATTCTGGACTCAGACTTTGGCAGCTTAATTTTAAAGTTTCATTCTTAATTTCTTGAAGTAAAAAGGATATTTTTATTATTCAAATCTTTGAATAAAAACATTCTAGAATTTAACATATTATTCAATGTATTTTCTAAAATAAACATACACATTTTATATACATATAAAACTAAACAGATGCATGACAGGTCATAAGGTTTAATTGTGTTTTTTATTAAGAGTTTGTAGAAGGTTACTGTCAAGGTTTCTTAGAGATATTTGCCCTTACATTGCATAGTGTTTTCTCTATGGGGAGATTCTTATATCACTAACGGTCTGGTCTCAGTACTTTTTCTAAAGAATTTGTTTTTAGAAACTGGTTCTGATAACTGATACATTTTTCTCTTGTTTATTGTTTGTGTGTCTAATCTCTAGCCAAGAATTTAGGACATAATAATGTTTATCTTATTTTGTGCTCCTCTTTTTCATTTGCTTAATTTGAAAATATTTTAATTTTATCTTGCTGTATATACAAATCATTGCACCAGCTTTGGAATAAATTGGGTTCGAAATGAATGTAAATGAGTAATTTAAATCTATTTAGGCCGTGCTAACAAAATAACAAAATTAAATAAAATACATAAGAGTGAGAAGTAAACAGACAAAAATGCTCTCTGTAATCAGTAGATTTTGAAATGGATTTTGACATGTTTGAGGGATCCACAATGGTAAGGTATGAAAAACCCCTTCAAAAAATGGAAAAAAAACAATTCCAGGAGTAAAGACGGGCATAAGGAAGTTGTAGTGAGAAGACAACAAGCGGTTTGATGGGGTTCAAAGAACATGGGGGTCAAAATCAGCAGAGAACATCCAAAGCAGTGTGGATAACATAGCACACAAACGAAAAATGACGACGAGGAA
Organism: Ursus maritimus; assembly: GCF_017311325.1. Lineage (NCBI taxonomy): Eukaryota > Metazoa > Chordata > Mammalia > Carnivora > Ursidae > Ursus > Ursus maritimus. The sequence continues at coordinate 41,221,714 of NW_024423343.1, forward strand.
TTAGTTAAGCGCAGAAAGAGTGACTATTAAAATAGCATGTTCCCCAAGGGCAAAGGCAAGTTCAGAGCTAATGAGCTCTGTGAAGCTTGAATGAGAAAGTAAGGTTCTGCTTTCATTTGGGCCGGTGTAAGTCCAAAACGGAGTCGGCTCAGAAAGCAGGTTGCACATTCAAGGATTGGAGTTGTGTCCAAAGAAGATACAGGGCATGAATAAATACAGAGGCAGTAGCATGGCCGGGTGAACATCTAATAAATGAAATTGGACATTAACAATTGAATAATAAATGGAATTCAGAACACAACAGCAAACATGAATAAAACCTCAACATTTGATTGAAATGTGTATAAACGTAGAGCAGTAGAAATCAGATGGCTTTCTAGTCTAAAGACTTGACACATATATTCCCAAAAACCCCTGGGCAGGTTTTTGCAGGTGTCACAGGCCCTCCTCGGCTGGGAGCTCTAGGAAGCAGAGGACATGCAGATTTCCAGAATAGGACGGAGTCCTGTTCAGCATTCAGCAATGAGGCCACAACCTAGAAATGGCTTTCCTTTTTATTAACAAGCAAAGATAATTATGTCAACATTTTCTCCTCATTCTTATCCGTTGCAGTCTACGATCGCTGGCTGTATTGTCTGTCTAAAGCATGCAGTCTCTTCCTTTGCCTGGCTCCAAAACATCTGTCAGATTAATCTTCCTAAAGTGCCCTTTTTTTCACAGCCTTTCCTATTTTCAAGAATGCACAGTACTATTTTATTTTCTATGAAGTAAAAAGCCCTTGACTGTTTTTGCCTCAGTCAAAGACTCCCCACTGGCTATGGAAGACTTTGCTCCCCAGGAGAAGATGGCGCTAATGTTCACCCTTCTTCAGTGACCTATGGATTCATGAGCTCTGTTACCACCTTTAGTTTGTAATTATATGAATTTAATCATTATTTAAAACTTATTTTATCTTAGAATGTTTCATTTTCCTGTCATAGTTTTAACTATTTAAGGGCAAGTTCTTAGTTTGGTATAGACTCAGTAGAAGGTCAGTAAATACGTGGTGAACTAGACTTTGTAAGTTGATTAGAAAGACTTGATTAATTTGCAAATGTTTTATTTTCTACTCTATGTTTCATATAATTTGTCTCTAAATACAATTATTGTCCTAGTGATTTCTCTAAAATTTTAGAAACTTTCTGCTGTTGATTTCTATCTCAATTCAGTTTCTTGCCAGCCTCTTCTACTTGGACAAACCTTTTCATGCTGTTTCGTAAAATTAAGGACTGAGTAAGTTTTTAATCCGAAGTCAGGTTTAACATTTCAAAATGACAGCAGAGAGAATTATACCATGGAAGAGTCTTAGGGGGCAACAGTGAGCAGAATTTTCTCCCAGGACACACCCAGAAGTCTCTTTCCCCTTTTGTCCTTTCATCACAGGACTATGAAGTGAAACTATGGCTGTGGCATTACTAAGTGATTCCTGGGCTTGGATTGCTCAAGTCTGTCAGTATCCAGGTGTTCACAGGGAGAGTAAAATCAAAGGATTAAAGAGGAATGTGTCAAGATCATTTGACAACTCTATCGGTGTTAATATTACAGTCCTCGTTGATTTCAGCATCAAACTGACCTCTCTCTTCTGACTCTTTCACTGGCAAATGGTAAATGTCAAACTCTCCAGGTGATGAATGGAAAAGAGAAATATAAGACCAATAGTAACTAGATCCTGCAGCATAGGGAATGTTCATGTTCTTTTTCTTTTATTGCTAAGCCAGAGAGAAATCACAGTAATACACTGCTGGGTTTTTTTAAAACCTCTTGTTTATAACACAAATGATAATACTATGAAAACTGTATCAAGGCTTGGTCTCCAATGAACTTACTACATTGAAAAAATATATAGTTTTTTTATATCGTTGCACACAATCAAAAGGCCCAGTAGATGTTCAGTGATACGAGACTCTATAGATCATTCTAGCACTGACTACCAAAATACATAGCTACTTTATTACCTTAGTTTTTTCCCTAAAAGTCTATATGGTGTATAGCTTTCCACATAAATTCAATGCAGTAGAAAACAAAGTCAGCAACCACTAGACAAGAATTTATTTTCAAAAGCAATATACATACACACACACACACACACACAATGTAAATTCTTGTTTTTGCTTTAAAGAAATTTTAATGTGATCTGTTTTTTTCCCAGATAAATACAAACTCTGGCCCCCAGCATTTGTGTGTGTGTGTGTGTGTGTGTGTGTGTGTGTATGTGTGTGTACATATATCTCACCAAGATCATGGTAAACCTGAATTTGAGCTACTTTAATAATTAGTTTGTACCCCAATTGTCAGGTGTTCCCTATCCTCACAGACTATCTCTGTCCAGCTCATTCAAATGACTATGCAAACATCAACCCCTTCACTGTTTCATATTTCAACGTTATCACACAAACCATTTCAGGATTCTTGTTTTTAGTTTTATTAAAAATTGCTTAGGGGTTATGAGGAGAGGTTTACATCACACACATTTACTATTTCCTCTTCAGACTCTTGGTTCCCTTTGTTCAATTTTGCTGTGTAGCCAGGCTTAGCTCCTTCTTTCTCTGGCCCTTCCTCTGAACTGTGGTGGTCTCCATCAGCACCTCCTTTTTCTCCATTGAAAGCAAAACACTTTTCCTTAAAAATCCCTGAGCATTAGACCAATACCCAGGACAGAGAAACTCCTTTCCACCCAGAGTGGTCTTATGAGCAAATATGACTCCCAGGCCACAAACTCAAGTTTGTAAACAAAATTTGTTTGTCTTTGTGCCTTATAAACCTCTGTAATGTCACCTTTGTGCCGTATTCTCCCAGCTGGAAAAAATATAAATCTCCATCGTTCCAAAGGTTTTCCGTTTTTTCTAGATTATCCTACCAGTTAATGTCTTACACCACATTAGTGAGGTAGCTCTATATGTCACTGAGACGTCCCTTATCCCTGTCCCAGTAACTGTTCAGGCTTAGTGATGCTCTGCTGTGAGTAAAAGCGCACCGTGACTGGCGCCATAACCCTGTCTGCCTACACGCAGCAGGTCGCTGCTCCTGTCAGGTAGTTAACACACAAGCTTAGCGCTTCTAGCAGAAAACCGACCTCAAGATGTGTTACTCAGGGAAACATCTCTCTACCCTTCTCCTCAGTGCAGGAGAATCGATTTCAGTCTAGGGAAGAAGATTGAGTCACCCACTGGCCCTCCTGTTTCTTCATAAATTCAGTTCCTACTGAGGATTCTTCTTTTCTCATTTAGGCAAACCTAAGTTCCCTTGAGAATTTAAATTTTAGAAAATTAAAGCCAGAAAAAGTTCCAGACACGTAACTGAAGGAGGTAAGTGAAAAATGACACCTATCTAATGGAAAAGGAAGCAAGGATGAGGAATTAAAAATACAAATTAATGGGGTGCATGGGTGGCTCAGTAGGTTAAGCATCCATGTTGATTTCGGCTCAGGTCATGATCTCAGAGTTGTGAGGTAGAGCCCCATTGAACCCTGTGTTCACTGGGGAGTCTACTTGAGATTCTCTTCCCCTGTCCCTCTGTCCCCCCCATTCTACACTCTCTTGTTCTCTCAAACTAATAAATATTTATAAAAAATCCAATTTGATATCTCAAAAGAGAATCTATCCAGAAAAAATATATATATATTATTAATAAAAGTGGGTCACTCTCTCTCTCTCTCACCACACACAAAGACTCTGGTACTCCGTGCTACAAGAATATTATTTTCCCCATATCATTATGAATTCACTCTAATTATCCACTACCATCTTTCAGCAAAACTAATTAGTTATAACGGCAACATGGCATTTTAAAATTTCGGCCATATAGAAATACACCATAAACAATGAGCTCTTTGAGAGTAAAGGCCATATTATTAAATCATTAAATTATAAGCATTAATTTAGTAAAATAATTTAATAATAATTTGGATTTAGTAATAATTTGTTGAATAGATGGATGATGGATGAGTTAAGTTTAGAAGTTAAACACACAGATACAGACATACATACACATTTACACACACAACACACGCAATTATTGGAAGTCTATAAAGTGTCTGTTATATAGCAGATTCATTTTTTCCTTCTCTATTTACTACCTTAAACTCAGCATGAAATGGGCATAACTATTGCCAGACAAATGGTGGTAACTGTTCAAAGCTTAATTGGCCCAGTGGTTAAGCTGTTCTAGAGACTGTTAGAAATGCACTAACAATTAACTGCACTATTTGTCCAAAATTTGCTATTTAAGTGTACTTTCATTCTTGGTCTTTGAAAGGTTAGATAGCCAGAGTCATAGTAAACATCAAACGTGTGCAAGGGCATGATTATGTAATCACATAGATTACCATCTTATGTAATCAATTTAATCAGTAATATGAACAAGGCATGTTTCAGAATTATCATCTTATTGTCCATTTTTCAATTATAGGTGTAACTTGAGCTGCAAATCTTTTTTTACGTGGTTTATGTGTTTGAATCATCAGCCAATTGAAATAAAACTTAAAACTTACGAAACAAAAACATGCATCTGAAAAAAAAATGTACACAGATATCCAGAGAACCATTACGTCTGACCCCAAAATCAGGGACTGTCTGGAAAATCAGATGTTTTCAACAGAGGGGTGGTTAAGCCAGCTGTGGTACATCCATACCAGGAAATACTGCTCAGCAATAAAATGGAACTGACTACCGATGCATGCAACACCTTAGATAGGTCTTCAGAGAACTATGTTGAGTGAAAAAAGTCCCAAATGGTAACATACTGGATGATTCCATTTCGAAATGACAAAATTTAGAAAACAGAGAATTGTTTGGTGGTTGCAGGGAGTTACAGATGGTATAGGCTGAGTATTATGAAAAACTTGTAAAATTACAAGACTTGGATCTTTGTGGTAATGAAACTCTTTAGTATCTTGACTATAGTAGTAGATACATGAACCTACTCACATAATAAAATTGCATCACATGACACATGAACACACACACACACACACACAAATGTGTATAGGCAAAAGTCAGTAAGATCGGTGGATTGCATCAGTGTAAATATCCTGGTTGAAATGTTATAATTTTACAAAATATTACCATTGGGAGAAATGAGTTAAAGTGCACATGGGATGTCTCTGTATTATTTCCTATAACTGCATGTGAATCTATAACTTCCTCAATAAAAACTCAATGAAAGTATAATTCTTAAAAATTAGTCACTGTTATTTTAAGAGTAAAAGGCAATAGGAAATGATGATTGTAAAAACTATTAATTTTATGCACAAAACTATCAGTAATCACTTTAAAAGAGTTAAAGAAATAGATTAACAATGCAATTATTAAGAGTGTGTATGTAAACTAAATTTAAGAAAATGCTTTCATGGGGCCGGTAGAGTATACAATTCTTGATCTCAGGTTTGAGCCCCACATTGTGTGTAGAGATTACTAAAACAGCAACAACAAATAAACAAAAACTTTCGTGATTCAATAATTATTTGTCAAAGAAATCAATGATGAACAAGAAAAAACTAGAAATTAGATAATCATATTTTTGCAAAATATTTGTTTTATAATTTTACCACAATAATAAATGGATCTATAGGAACTAACTAGATTTAGTTATTTAATTAAATTAAGTCCATCAGTTAAGAGAAGAAAAAAGAATGCCAAAATTGTGTATGACAGCAGCCATGATCAAACTTTTTCAGTCTAGATGTAATAAAGACTATAAAGCATATGGAAAAAAAGAATAAAATGTTTGAGGCTGTCCCCATAATACCATGCTTTGCAGTTGAGATCTCCTGAAACTAAACTGTGCTTAAAAAAAAAATATTCATTAAACTGACCACACACTCACACACACACACACACACACACACACGCACAAATGTATCAGTTGAAAGTGTCAAGAAATTCATGTTTCTACTCTGTAACATCAAACTTTATATTTGACTACTGAAAGTTTAAAAACAAACCTGTAATGAAAAGTTTTTAGATGCAGGTATTTGGGAATTTGGAGTGCAAACATTTTAGTAATCCCATGAAGATCATTACATCTTGGTTACTAATCTTGATCAGTTCAGAGATTAATAAAAACCTACAACAATGATTTCACCAGTGCTTTTCATGTGCAAGCCACTATATGTGGCAATGCTTCTCAATCTATAATGTGCATGCAAATCACATAAAGATTTTGTCAAAATGCAGATTCTGTTTCAGTATGTCCACAGTGGGCCGGGCATTGGGCATTTCTTTTTTTCTTTCTTTCTTTTTTTTTTAATTTACTTATTTATTTGAGCTGGCAGGGTGGGGGGTAGGGACAGAAGGAGAGGGAGAGAGAAACTTAATCAGATTCAGTGCTGAAGGTGGAGCACGACTGAGGGCTTGATCTCAGGACCCAAGAGTCGGATGCTTAACCTACTGCACAACCCAGGCGCCCCTCACCCCTGGCATTTCTAACAAGCTTTTTGGGAATGCCAGATATGCATGTCTGGGTATACACTTTGAGTAGCAATGTTGTAGGAGATTCAAATTCTAAGCAGATGTTTTTCCCTTAAGTATTTTGTAGATGTATGGGGGGAGATAAGACATAAAAACATAAAATAATGTTCTGTAAGGACCAAAAGTCTCAGTAATTTAATCTATATTGAAAATTATTGGTGGTTGCAATATTAGTGGGGAGTATAGTTGAATTTGGTTTCTGGGTTCTATTGCCCCAGATTTCCCTTATGGATACTGATCTTTTGTGTTGCTTCACTAGGGTCTATGCCAATTAAAGCCAAAGAAAATAAGCTTAATTAACATGATTACAGATTAATGAATTTTGTGATTTTTAAGAAAAGGACAGAGAAAGAGAAACCCCAAGAAAGTGAATTTCAACTATGCCAACCATTGAAAATCTTAGGAAAATATGGGGACAGTTTCCAAGAAAGGAGAGTTTGAGAGACAAACTAATTCAGGGAAGGAAGACTTTGTTTTAAGACGGGGTACCAGAAAAGGCTACAGTAATAAATAAGAGAAACAGTAAATATAAAAAGAAATCAACTTGGCTAAATTGAAAGTTAATACAATTAAACTTGAGACTTAAATAGGGAAGTAGGTCAGGTTACTAGGAATAAATACAAGAAACGCCTATTACTTTGATGAAAGGACAAGAAAGGACAAAAGTAAATTTAAATGCAACTTGCAAAAATGAAGAACAAGGAAACGAACTCAGAGGAGAGAAGGCAAATAACAGAATTAAAGAAAAGTAAAAGACGGAAAATGCCAACTACAGAAAAAAATAAAGTAACTATCTTTTTATAAACAAAATCTGATATAAAAAAATTAAAAGATGCAGGACCTAGGTCTCAGCATACTTTTTGAATAGTGACATCTTTTGCGAATACATTGTACATGTATTGATTTTCTAATAAATTATTTGTTTTTAAGTGTCAAATTGTTCTAAAATTATACAAAACAATTTGTGGGTATGAAGGATGCCAGGCCAAAATTTTTTTTAAAAAAGTTACATTGAAGAATAATTTTGGAATACATTAGATGAGGAATGTCAGAGTTTGAAACTTTCATCAAAAATTATAGCTGGGAAGAAATTCCTAAATCTAAAATGTAGAAAAATAGAAATAATAGAAATATATGTGCTTGCAAGAAATGTATGTATGGCATACTCATGGGATTAGAAAATACATAAATTAAAAAAAAAACAGTCCCACATAATCTTGGTAAAGTAACCCCCACCTTAGGAAGCACAAAATGTGACTAATGGTTACTAACAGATTAACAGGTACATGCTTATATACATACAGAAAACACAGAAAACTGGAAAATTGGTATAAAGACTTAAGAAATTGTTTCCCTAACATCCATAATTATAAAGAAACACTGAATCTGACTTATTTGGGTAGGTCATGAAATAGCAAATCCAGAGAGAATGTCAGAAAACGATAAGGTATAATAGACTCAAAGACATGACCACAAAATTGGCACATATTTCACAAACTTGGAGAATTCCCGAATGGTGGAAATACATAGACAAAGATATACAGATGGTAGTAGATAGCTAGCAGATAGATAAATAGATGATAGATGATAGAGATAGATGATAGATAGATAGATAGATAGATAGATAGATAGATAGATAGATGATAGATAGATAGTTGGATAGAGAAAAGGATGCCTTCTAGAAGTCCATTTGTATTGCGTGACTGTGAGGGGAAGACAATTTTTGGAGTCCCATCCACACTTTCTTTACACTCAAGGTCTAGCACTTGTCTGTGATGTTGAACTGCAAGCATCTGTGATTCTTCATGCAAGGCTTTCTCCAGGCCCACATACAGGGGGCAAGATGGTAGTGCCAGGCAAGTAATCCTCTTGAGAGCGGCCCTTTGCTAATGATAGATGGAAACTGAGAGGATAGAAATCCCAGTTTCCTGGTCCCTTAGATGAAAAAGCTGAGATAGATTGCACAGTCTTTCAGAATTTCCCAACAGAGCTAAGTTCCAGTTTTCAACAGTGGTAACCAGACTTCCCTGTCTCACTTAATAGGTTTTCTTGCCAATGAATCCTGAGAACACCTCCCAAAGTGATCCCTTTGAACTTAAATTTTTGTTTCAGTGTCTTCTGGAGGACCACAACCTCTGACATAGTGTCATTCTGCATCCAGACTTTTTTCAACAATGGATATTAATTTTTAAGCAATTGTTAGTAAACTGATAAGGGTAATATTACATACCATGGGTATTTTATTAGCATGTTAAAAATTACTGAAGAAGTTCGTATGTTTTCTTGCTTTTTGTTAATTTCAAGTATCTTTTTTGGAGTGCATTAGTCTTTTTTTTTTTTAGTAAAGAATTAATTTATTCTTATTGATTTGAAAGACCCCAGTCTATTAAGGAAATAAGTTCTTTGATTATATATTTCAAAGTGTTTCTGTATGTGCTTGAGATATTTACATTTATGTATCATGCATTTGTCATTCCAGTTTGTATAGTCGAATCAGTTGAACATTTAATCTATAATTTCTGGGTTTTGTCACCAAAAACTGTCTATATGTGTGTTAAAAAGAAAACCACAGGGGGCGTCTGGGTGGCACAGCGGTTAAGCGTCTGCCTTTGGCTTAGGGCGTGATCCCGGCGTTGTGGGATCGAGCCCCACGTCAGGCTCCTCTGCTGTGAGCCTGCTTCTTCCTCTCCCACTCCCCCTGCTTGTGTTCCCTCTCTCACTGGCTGTCTCTATCTCTGTCTAATAAATAAATAAAATCTTTAAAAAAAAAAAAAAAAAGAAAACCACACGCCCAAAATGGCATCACGTCGGTTAAGGCCCCAAGTCAGTAAACAAAGACATACCAAACCTGACTGCAGTGTCAACCCCCCAGAAAATGCCACCTCTAACCGGTCAATATGGGACTTTCCTGGTCAGCACTAGGAAATTACTGATAGACCCTTTCCATTCCCTATGAGGGTGACCTTGCCTAAAACAACAAATTCTTTGCTAATAATTTCCTTTTTTCTACTTCCTCTCTACCTTAAAAAAACCTTTCCTTTTCTGTAGCCCTTCAGAGCTCTCCTCTACTTGCTAAGATGGGATGCTGCCCAATTCATGAATTGGTTAATAAAGCCAATTGGATCTTTAAAATCTAGTTGGTTGAATTTTTGTCATTTAACACATTTACATAATTAATAATAAGCTACTTTACTGTGTTCCTCTGATACTTACAGCTTTTTTTTCTTTTAATTGCTTTTCTTTATAAATAATTGAAAATTTACCTCCTCACTTTGACTGGTTACATATTAATTCATTTTACTTAATGGCCTATGTCCAGAAATGATGAAGATAGACAATTTTATATTTTTTCTACTTTTAAAATAAATGTTCCTATTGTTTCCTGTTAAGCATAACGCTTCCCTTTGGGGGAAAAAATCTTTCTAGCCTTATTTCACTGAACAGTTTTGTCAGGACTGGTTTTAAATATTATCAAATATTGAGGCACTTGGGTGGCTCAGTTGGTTAAGAGTCTGACTTTGGCCCAGGTCATGATCCCTGGGTCCTGGAATCCAGCCTGGCATCACTGAGCCCGCTTCTCCCTCTCCCTCTGCTGCTCCCCCTATTTGTTCTCTCTCTCTGTCAAATAAAGAAAGAAAGTCTTTTTAAAAAATTATCAAATGTCTTTTTGGCATAAAAATTTGATCATGCAGACTTTCTCATTTAACCATTTAATATGTAAATTACAAAAACTTATTTATTCACTAATATTATGACACCATATGACCTCAGAGATACCACGATAGGGATGGGACCAAGTCAGGTTGATTTTGAAATACTGCTGGGATATATTATTTAATATTTTGTCTAGAATTAAATATATTTTATATGATCTTCTACACTATGTAGATATCAAAGTTACATAACCATTAAAAAACAAGTGGAATGCTTTCTTTCATTTTCTATGCTCTGAAATTATTTAAGCAGCAGCAAATTTATTTGTTTAAATATTTAAAACTATCTGAACCTAGAAAATTTAATTTGTTTCACTTATTAGGAGCTTATACATAAGGAGTATTAAAATAGACACAGTTCTATTGAATGTATTTGAGTTTTGCTGTTCAATTTTAGAAATCTGTATTTTTCTGCAAAATGGTTTGATTTATCCAGACTTTCATTTCTGTTAGATACTGCTATAAAAATTATTTTAATAATTGTTTTTATTGCTCCTCTCTCTGTGAGTGTGTACTTTTTTATTCCTAATTACAAATATATGTATTTTCTCTTCTTTTCCTGATTCATCCAAGGAGTCATCTCCTTCCTTGTTTTTAAAGAATTAGTTTTTAAATTGATGTGGGTTCCTTTTTTCCTTTAGTTTTTGGATTTTCGTTTCCAATGTTGTATTAATCCTTCTTCTCTGTGCTAAATAACTTTTTTTTTTCAAAATTTGTGATTTTATTCTAACAATTTCAACTTTTTGTTATAAAAGCTCTAAGGTTGTGATTTTTTAATACAATTATATTTAATGTCCTCGTTGCATTTATTTTCTAGATTCAGGATGAAATTTTAGACTTTTTCATTTGTGCTTACTATATTCGATTTGCCTTTGGTTAACTGGGTCATAGGCTACTCATTTTATTTTGCTTTGTTTTGAAGCACAGAGAGGCTCACAGATTGTTAAGGTACAGCTTCATAAATACCAGCATAGACACAACAGTGTGAGCCACACTCCTGGAACCGTTGATGAAAACTACGGAGCTCTTGCCTATGTAAGGACATCTTGCCATTGGTTTTATAATGTAAATTGACCATTTACACAATTCTCAGAGCTCCCTCTTCCCTTTGAAAGGGTCTAGATTTTGAACTCCTTTCTAGTTGCATGAAGCCTGCATTTGTGTTTTTTAAAATATTCCTGCTGCACAGGCATGAATGCTCGTAGAAATTGATACTTGTCTCTTCGAGTTCAATAATTTTAACAGGAAATGACTTAGAATCAGCCTTTCCAATAGAGATAGTGATTTCCTTTTCATTAACAACATTTCTTTCATTGCCTAAAAATGCGATTTTATTATTTTTTTGAACTTGTGTCCATTTCATTTATTTGGATTTCTTTCATAAACCTACAGGTATTAATGTCTTTCCTACACCACCTATATATTTGCTCTCTGTTTTCTGTTCATTTTCATCTTTTTGTAACTTATCCCTGTATTCTTCAGGCTAAGATCTGGTTCACTGACTTGGTTGTTTTGTTTTGTTTTCCATATATATACTCCATGTCTTGACACTTGAAATGGTTTTAAATTGTTAGTATCATTACTTTCCTATTTATTATCATAACTCTGTGAAACCAGTTTTTCATCTCTTTCTGTTGCTTTATCAATTCCTATCTCATTTAGTCTATGTTTTCTTTGATTTCCTTGCAAGTACAATTTATTTAAGAATAGTATTTTCAACCGCTTTCTAGAATCAATCTTGTGAGATGCTCTCTCTTTTGTGTGAGATGTTCTATTTCTTATGCTTTGCCCTAAATTTTGCATTGGTGCCATATGGTTTGGTTGGGTTTTTTCCCCCCTCCTTATTGTTTATCTTTAAACATGGAAATTCCTTTCCCACATGGGCCATTCCTCCAAACACAGTGTGAGTAGAACATCCTTGAATACTATTTGGATCTTTCCATACACTTTGTTAGAGGAAACCTTATTCTTGCTGTCTCATTTTTTCTGGGAACTCCTGGGCCTTCTCTCTGCTGCTTCAGTCAACCCAGCCTTCAGTAATGCTAGGAGGACAGATAGCTCTGGTCCGCATCCAGTGAGATTAATGAGAAGTTGCTGTCTGTGTGGCTCCCTCTCTGTGAACCAATCCACTGTTAATGACAAATTCTCCTCTATAATGTGTGCTTACCGGTGATGCGGTTTGAAGTAGTGGGGGTCAGAGCTGAGGGCCAGGAAAGAATTCGTAAGACGCCTTCGGTGCAAAAATGTGGCTGTATGAAAGCTCGGGCGCAGGACCCATGGGCAGAAAGAGCGGCACTGGGTTGTGAGGAGTGACTGACTATATAAGATGTTTTATGCCATGGAGGGGAGGGTGTTGTTACGGCTCCAGGAAATTAAGTCCATAGGTTTCTGGAGATGGCTTTTTTCTTGTAAATCATTAAGACAGTTACAAACTGGTGGAGACTCATGTCCTGCATGACTGCGATCTCTATCAGTTAACCATTTATTTTTCCCTTTCCTTTGTTCTGGGGCAGCCAGGAGTCCAAGAGGAATGTCACACAAAGCCCATGCAGGGTGGGGAAGGGGAGGAGGCATTACGGGGTTTAGCTTGTGCTTTGCCCTCAGCTTGCCTTCTGCTCCCTCATCACCAGCACTGCTTTACCTCTGCAGTTCTCCCGCTTCTTCTCTTGCAATTAGGTGAGTAAAATCAGTTCAGCTGAGTAAGTTTTATAAGAGAGCTATTTAATTCTTGGGCCCAAATGTGGTCTCTAATCCAGAGGGAAAAATAACACTAAATTTCCTCCTAGATTCTTGATTTATCATTTGATTCAGAATTTGGAAGGTTATTAATTAGATTTCCTTTAAATGTTGAAGCTCTTGGTAATATAAATTGTCTATTTTCCTTTTTTGATTAAAAGAGATGGAAAGGGAGCTAGGGACACAGGAGGCTAAATTCTGGAAACTTATGAGAATTCTCAATGAATTTTTGTAAACTCCTCAATTGTAAGACATTGATTTTCAGTTGAGAATGTATCTTCTTCGATGAAAAATGGTGTATGGGTGTAAGATGCCTCTCAGAATCCCCTTTTTTCTCCCATTATGGGGTGAGCCCTCCCTCTAATAATTAAACTAAGAGACTATAAAGCATGAAATGCCAAGATACCCTCAAGGATAGTGCTTGTTGGTTACACATATAGACATGAGACATTATTCTCAAAACACTGATACAGCACACGGAGACACTGCCAGTTTTCTGCTTCCTGTTAAGATAGAGTTATAATTATGCAAATTACATCTATTAAGAAGAATAATAAATGCAGACGAGCAATGTATATAGGTGCCAAAAGGAAATAACATTAGATGATTGGAATTGGTAAAATTAATCTGAAAAAAAATCTTGTTGGCAGAGACACGTTTGGCCTAGGAATTTTAGGAGAAAGTGGATATAACCGCTGGAGGAATGGGCTAGAAATTCTGATTAAAAGAAAAGTTCTGAAAAGGAAGACACATTCAATTCTTGTTGGGGAATAATAGAGGTTAAAATACAAGGAGCTTATATTAAGCTTATACAAGTGTTTGTTGAATTGAAGAGCAGTCTTAATCTTCTCTGTCTCTAGAGACTACAGAATAAATTGTTTAAAATGACTGAGATAAATTTAGAATCAAAATAATTAAAATGGTATACGTTAAATCCGTGAACATATGTAATGCTTTATAAGGTACTAAATAAAGGTCTAAAATCCAACATTCAGAAGGAGATACCTGCTCCCTAAGAAATGTATTTTCAAATGAGAATGCAGAAATGTCTAAGCAACACATCAGAAGAATTTGTCCGAAAACAGGTTATGGTTCAAAATTTTGACTGAGGAAGAAGCGTGTGATTTGATACCACCACATCTCTACTCTAAACAGTGATAAATCAAATTTCTCAAAGAACCATGAAACATTGATGTCATCAGCAAGAATAGAGGCAGTTCTGAGAACACCCCCCCCCCCAAGTATCTTGGCATTTCTTCCTACCCCATCTAATGCTGAGGTTTCATTCCCACCACTCAGACTTCCTGGTCATTGGTCTGAGCTTCTCTTATTCCAGAAAGTGGTTCAAGAGCACTTGCTATGATGACATTCCACTGACTGTTTTGACAAAATGAGTAATATCTTAGGATCCAATGAAGTGTATCAAACAGTTCTCAGTGGACCTTTCATTCCGTCACTGTTGTGAATTATGTCAAAATTTTTCTCTACACATTGAGGACTATAGATTTTTGGATAGGCTTAATACTGGTATAGATGAACTTTATTTTTTATCTTAATATTAATACTGCTAGAATCAGAAACCGAACTTTCAAAATGGAGCTAGAGATTCTAAATCTCCTTGAAAATAACTGTGTCTCCCTCATTTCCCTTGGATCAGTTGCTAAGACTGACATGTCAAGGAATCATTGTGATTTTTTTTTTTTACTTTTAAACATTTAATTTTCTTCTTTGGTTAAATCTGAATAAATACTTCATGATTAGGAGGGACAGCTGGATATTTGAACAGGTGGTTGCAGAAGATTATGGAATAGCTTCTCAGGAAAACATTCCTAACTAGATACACAGCCATCTGTCAGATATTGTTTAAAAATTCTTATGTGTGGGAAAATTATGAAATGAGCTCTTAATGGCCTACATGTTGACATTTTCAATAATAAAACTATGAGTCCAGTAAAAAGAAGGAAGTGTTAAACAGCCCAAGCTACTTTTAACAAGACATTGTTCTAAATCAGAATTGTCTAAAGTGAGCTCCATGAATTCTAAAATCAGGATCCTAATATATATTATTAATTAAAGGGAACTTTGGCAAATACTGAGAAATTCTTTGTTAAACAAAGTTAAAGAAGTTTTATTTTTGTTTGTTTGTTTATGTTATGCTAGAAACCCTCAGAGCCTTTAGGAGATTAATGTCTAACATGACTTTCTAAATAAGAAGTAAATTCTGGAGAACATTGACCATTTTGAACCGGACAGGTGGATCTAACCAGAATTCAGAATAAGAAATATCACTTCACACCATTTCCCCAATCATTTCATGAGTCAGAGATTGGGGAGGATGGGACACAGACCAATAGAATAACAGGCCACTGTGGTCTATTCCTCTGTGAGGTAGTTACTCCAAGGTCTTGATCCTTCATGGAACATCCTATCACCACTGTATTTTAAAGAAAGAAAATTTGACAGAAATAACCAGAAGAGAAACAAATATGTATAATATGGACACTGTAGTCCTCACATAGACAGCATTCTAGACTAGCAACAGAGAAAGGAAATCACGTAGCTGAGCATGCATAAAATCATAGTGTGACAGGAGCTCTATGAGATCAGAAACATATGGGGGTGGAGGGGGTTGTCTTCTCAGTAGGGCCCAGAGTACACTGGGTACCAGCCCAGTAAAACAGATGAATGGGACTGGGAGTCATGCAGATTAGCCTAATTAAATTAACATTGGAGACAGTTAAAGCAAAACTAATGTTGAAAAACATTTGATCAGTGACATAGAGACAGGCTTGTTTTGTGTATTTTGTCACTATTACTGACTCTATAAAGATTCTTTACAGGTTAATTTTCTTCTTGGAGTAAATATACTTTAACATATATCAGTTAAATAAACTTTTTGTTCTTAAGATAAACAATTCAGCTTACTTTGAAATATTTTAAATTTTATGCTAGTATTGACATTCATTCATTTTGTAACATTTTTTTTTCTTTCCATTTTTGCTGTGATTTTTTTCATTCCTTCAATTTCATCTTTGTGTCATAAGTTGTTATAAGCATATCTTTTTGTAAATGCAATGTAGCCAGTTACTTCATATTTTGGGAAAATGGTGAAAGTAAACTTGATTAGTACCTGCATTTTTATAATAGTATTTACACATTTGTCCACTAAAATAATAACTAAATAATAACAGATAATTTTTACTTTTTATTCTGGCCGACTTTTTTTTTTTTTCCTTTTTCTCTGTAACCACACTGCTGTTATCTCTGTCCCCTGCTTTTTCCTCTCTCTCACTCTTTCCACCCCTCACACCTTGGTCCTAGGAGAGTTTCTTGATCTTTCCTGCCATTTCACTAGTGGGACTTTGGAAGGTGAATTATCCTCAACATAGGATAATGACTTTAGCATAAATCATTTTCAAATATGATTTGTAAGCATTTAGGGAAAGAAAGTGCTCACTAAATATAAGAGTTCAGGATGATGGGTTGGTGGAGGGTGTTACTGTACCCACAGGCTGCTATAAACATGATTTCTGGATTTAACAATTTGAATTTATTTTTCAAAAGTATCCTATTATATCAAGAGTTAAATGGTTAAAAGTGAGATAAATGAGAGCATGATTCAGTGCATTTCTAATTTATTAAATAGTTCTATCCAAGATTGATGACTAATGAAGGGATATAAACCTAGAGTAAGACATGCAATGGTTGGTTTTTTGCACCATTTTGATAGCTCACCCTCATGCTCACATGAGTGGAAATCACATCAAATTATCAAAGAGCATGATGCTTGTATGAAGGAAAATAGATGGAAGTTTTACATTTAAAAAAATTCAGAAATAGACTGGAATGTTAGACTGAATTCAGTAAGATGAAATTTTGTTTTTATTTTTTAAGTATCCTCCTTCAGTTTATTAATCAACTATTCCATCTTGGCTGCTGAAAATATAGCTTAACAGCAGATATAAGAAGATTTAAGAATAAGTGTGGAGATTAAGCTGGATTTGAATTAATAGTGAATGTCACAGCTAATATATCCAAAGGCTCCTTAGGCTGCTGTCAAAATGGAAAGTTAAAAATGAAGAGGGTATAATCTCCTTTTACTTTTTGCTAGTTAGACCACGGTGGGAATTCTATATTCAGTTAAATGTTCAGCCCATTTCAAGAGGGTCCTTAACAAACTGAAATGTAACCACAGTGGTGAACATTCAAAATCATGAAAGGATATGTAGATTTATCAGAGACTGTAGGTTTAAATATGGACTAGACAATCATTTGGCGGTGCTATTATTTCACTCAAAAAGCTTTCACTGAAGACCTAAGCTGGACTAGCTTCTAAGACTATATAAAACCAATGTACAAGGAAATTCAAATCAAAACCACACTGAGATACCACCTTACGCCAGTTAGAATGGCAAAAATAGACAAGGCAAGAAACAACAATTGTTGGAGAGGATGTGGAGAAAGGGGATCCCTCCTACATTGTTGGTGGGAATGCAGGTTGGTACAGCCACTCTGGAAAACAGTGTGGAGGTCCCTTAAAAAGTTAAAAATTGAGCTACCCTATGATCTAGCCATTGCACTACTGGGTGTTTACCCCAAAGACACAGACGTAGTAAAGAGAAGGGCCATATGCACACCAATGTTCATAGCAGCAATGTCCACAATAGCTAAATCGTGGAAGGAGCCGAGATGCCCTTCAACAGATGACTGGATTAAGAAGTTGTGGTCCATATATACAATGGAATATTACTCAGCTATCAGAAAGAACGAGTTCTCAACATTTGCTACAACATGGACGGCACTGGAGGAGATAATGCTAAGTGAAATAAGTCAAGCAGAGAAAGACAACTATCATATGATTTCTCTCATCTATGGAACATAAGAACTAGAATGATCAGTAGGGGAAGAAAGGGATAAAGAAAGGGGGGGTAATCAGAAGGGGGAATGAAACATGAGAGACTATGGACTATGAGAAACAAACTGAGGGCTACAGAGGGGAGGGGGGGTGGGGGAATGGGATAGGCCTGTGATGGGTAGTAAGGAGGGCACATATTGCATTGTGCACTGGGTGTTATACACAGCTAATGAATCATCGAGCCTTACATCGGAAACCGGGGATGTACTGTATGGTGACTAACATAATATAATAAAAAATCATTATTAAAAAAAAAAAAAAAAAA
>NW_024423343.1:41239858-41296580 GCF_017311325.1 Ursus maritimus
AAAAAAAAAAAAAAAAAACAATGTACCTGGTCTTTTCCAGTCATAGATATATAAATGACAGTGATATGATGTATAATACAATGTTCATTAGATATATTCATGTCTGTGTTTGTGCAACCAAGAAAATCTAAATAAATGTATTTCTTTGAATTTTTTTATTGAATTTATAACAAATGGGAAAAATACTACCATGAAGATTTTTTCAGATTTTTATACTTTTTAACCAATGTTTTTCAACCTATGTTTCATTACCATGCCCCTAAGGAGAAAATTCATTTTAATTTAATTAATTTAAATTGAATTTAATATCTACCTAATAAAAGAAATTATCAACAAAGAAAATCTTATCAAATATGGTTGAACATTAAAGGACCACAAACCATTGAAATATCTAAGATTTTGGCCTACTTTTCCCCACCTCCCACCTAAACAAACTTTGTCATTTTGAGGATGATATTTTCCTCAGTGAGAATGCATGCTTTAAATTATACTATACATATAAACTATAAAACTATTTTCTAATTAATACCACAGATTGGGCTTTAAAGCTAAAACCCAATATTTGCTATAAATGCAACAAAATGTTTTATTATATTAAAGTTATACGATTTTATATTAATTAATTTCTATATTCTAGTTATTTCCCAAAGCATATCAATAATCCCATAATTTCTGACTCCAGTCATTTCACCCTGAAACTTCCTTCCTATTGTCTCCTCCTTAGAAACTTGATCTACAGATATCAAATCATGGCAATATAATAGTAGTTTAGAAGTATACAAGATGAAAAGGACAGATTATGATCAATTGTAGGTGACAGTGGTAGTTTTGAAAAAAATCCCAGTTCAAAACCAAGCCGAGAGTCCAGTGGTTCTACAGAAGATTGCGGGAGATATGCACTTCAGGAATATAAAGGATGAGAGAAGGGATTTTTCTAAATAGGAAATGGCAACTATTACTGCTCAGATTTACAACAGGCTCCACTGCTGTGTGACAGCTTGATTGTACACCTGTGACTTTTCTCCCTCTGGTATTATGCATCTCTATCAGATAACAGATTTTGAAGTCCCTCTGGCTTTTCAAGGTCTAGTTTTAGCTGATTTTTATATATGCTTTATTTGCTTTTGTACCTATTGATATCCTATTTTTATCTATTACAACTGGGCTGACAAAAGGACTTTCCAAACTTTAATCCAAGATTGGATAAAAGAGAAATCTTGTTACAGGTATCATCTGTGTGATTAGTCTTTTCGTACTGTGCATATACGTTACGTATTCAGAAATGCTTTGAATGAAAACGTTAGCTTTTAAGAGTGAAATTAAGAAAATGATATAGCAACTTCTTTTCAAAAGTACATTATACCTATGAAGTTCATGCTATACTTCATAGCCATCTTCTAAAAAGTTTATGTATTCATCATACTGATTAGCTAAAATTAGAGACACCCTCTTTAGCCATATCATTCAGTTGTATTGGAGCCGGACACAATTGTGGGTAACTCTGAAGTCATTATCAACTGTAACATTTATGTGAAAGAACTGATATTCATTTATTCAACTGAATTAACTGGGTAAGAACTGTACTTGTACTATGATTTAATAAGCAACACATGAAAATATTTGATAGACAATTCTACTAAAGGCAAAGTGCAGACATGTGATATACTTAACACAAGAAAGGAAAAAAATTAGTAGCTCATGGTTTTCAGAGTCACAAAGCAACTATCTAATTGAGCTCGCCATTGGAATTCACAAATACTTACATTTTCCTTCCATGCCTCAAGTGTTTTATTTTTTCAAGATGTTTTAAAACACAGAGATCCATGTTTGTTGCCTACAAAACACTGAGAAATGTACTCTGTCCTTCACTAAGTGTTGGAATTTAGAGTATGAGGAGGAACCACATTGGACAGTGCCGTCAGTTGTGCAGGTAGGATCAATTGTAACTTTATTCCCCCCCCCCACAAAGATTTATCCCAACGCACTTCCTCATTGTGAACCAGTTAGTTGTCTTTGAAAATATGGAAATGCATAAAGAACAGAGACCATTCCAAAGCTGCCTATGAACAGAACCATAGCACTTCAGGAAGTTACTTCCTGTCTACATGCCTCTCTCGTCCGTCCCTGTACTTTTTTCATCGTTTTCAACACCAACATTAGCCACAGTTTTTTGTCATCATCAATATCTCACTCCTTTAAGTCTAATTATAAACTCATCCAGTTCAGGACATACATCTGTAAATTAAACTCATTAGAGAACAGAGCAAGCAGCAGTTTTATTTAAATTAGTCAACAGAGAGCTGTAGTTTAAGGCTGATATTTATGAAGACACAATTATCCTGGACTAGGCAAAGATTGCAAATCTCCAATCCCTTGGCAAACACCCTATACAAGTCTTCAAAATTGGGTGAAGCTATATTAATCACTACATCATGCCTTACCCTGCATTAGACATCGTAGGGCATAAAAATACAAGGCATAGACCCATTCTCAAATAATTTACATTCTAGGTAAGAAGAAAGAACGTAAAGGGTTCATAGTGAACAATTAGTGGGGAAAGAACACTAAATAATAAAAAAATTAAGATTACTTGTCCAAAGTAGGCTGGTAAGCAGATGATAGATATACACAGAGTTGTGATTGGCTTAATCAATTTATCAAGTGAGGTATAACTGACCTTCAAATTAAAAAATATAATAAGTATTATAATGGCAAAAAAAAGCAATTAAAAAGGTGGGAAGGCAATGTATAGGTAAGGAGAGGAAAGAAGAAAGAAAGGAAGAAAAGAAATCAGAGCATGTGATTATGGCATCTCTTTCCCCTGCTCACTAAGGATAATTCATTGATATCTTCTTGACCTTTCTCTTCAATTCTGATACCTTCTAAGATATGGTGCTAACCTGCTAGGTCTTATGTTTTATTATGCAACAGATGGAGGTATAAAGTTGGTGGGAAAGCTGTAGAGATTTATATTTGAAAGTAGATTACTTACTGGAGACAGGAATAAATATTCAAGAAAAGAAGGGAGGGAGAGATTAGAAAGAGAGAAAGTAAGCTTTTTGGAGAGATAGTTTGGAGAATTTGAAAGGAGAAAGAGTCTTTGAGATAGTTGGATCTCTATTAGAATATTAAGAGAAAGAGGAATGGAAAAAATAAAAAGAAATTTGGATGTAATTCTCAGGTAAATATACTTTTTTCTGTGTTTTCAAAATACTTTCTTTGTGTGTGTTTTAAGACTATTTCTATGAGATTTTCTTCCCAATTTTCTTCAAGGGTATTGTATATAATACATTAGTATATCATACCTGCATGCATTTAATCTCATCCTACATCCCCACGTACCTTGAGTTACTTTTAGTCATAATAGAATGGCTTTAGAAAGAGGGATGCATGAATTATTCAAATACTGGGTCCTAGATTTTGGTAATATTCAAACAACTAGATCCTGATAAACACTTGATTACTACTACTAATCTCAGGATTTTTCACTACCATTTACTAGAAACAGTGGTTTCCCCACAATTATACACCAATTAATAGCAAATCTAAGTAGAAATCAAATCTCTTACTAGCTCTCCATTACTTGAGTGATTCTTTGGTTCTTGAAGAATGTCTTAGGACAAAATGCAGTTTTACGTGAGGTATAGCTTTGTGAGAATGAGAGGGCAGAAGGAAAACTGACAAGAACCATAAAATGATTACAAATCAGTATTTTCATCTAGAATTTTCTTCTGCAATTCCAGCTTTCTCGACACTTTGTTTCATGAGATGGCAGATTAAGCATCTATTATCACCCCAGCTCATTGCTCATGTCTCCAATCGCATTTGGAAGGGTGTTTAATTTTTCAACTTTTACTCCTAGCCTAAGAGAAGATGAAGAAGACAGAGACAAAGGAGGAAGAAAATAGGAATGGCAGTCGGGTAAAGATAGACAGATGAGTGGGTAGTCTTAGTACCCTCCTCACACACTAGCTCGTGAGAAAGATCTAGCAACTCCTTTAACTTAATCTTTTGCCTTTACTCAGAATAGAGTACTGCCTTTAGCAACCTATCGTGGCTTCAAAGCTGAAAAATTTAAGACACTGGGAGAAGTGAATTATACAAGGGGAAATACTATCCTTTAAAAAAACAACCTATGTAAGGAATTTTGGAAGACAATACATGATTGAAAATGGTAACACCAGTCCTTTCACTAATTATGCAAACAGACAGGATTCATGAAAAGTAAAAACAAAAGGAGTTACATTGTATTGGTCTCTCTGCCCCTTCCAGTAACATCCCTGATTTATCCCAAGCCACATAATAATGATATTATTCATCAAAGATCACCGATTCTGTCTGAATTTCACCACTGTCTTTGCAGGCTTTCATCACTGCATGTGGATTTCTTTGATGCTGTTCACCTCCCTTTGCCATCTCTAGCACATTGAATGATATTCGGTGCATAAACGACAATAACTGATTCAAATTTAATCTTCAGATTTGACCTCTCACATGGCATGGGGTGAAAATGACTGCCAGCTTTCATAATATTTTATTATGTTTTATTTATGTTCATTATTTATTATTATGTTTGGTAAGCTTAGCCTTCAGAATTTCAGGTTAGTTATATAAACACCCAGTAATTTGGAAAGTCATTCACTGAATTTTCCAGAGAACAAAAATGGTCTAATCTCTTCATGTTTTTTTTATTAATCAAGGGGAAAGTGAATGAAGAAAGACAATTAATGGAGTACCTGTTGCAGGTGTTACACTTTACTACTTCTTTATTTCACCTCTATCTGGTGTTTTCAAAAGCAAAGCACCCACCGCTAAAAACATCTGGCCAAATGTATACCCATTCTCATCTGAGCATCTCACTGATGTGATACGGAAAAACACAGGAGCAAAGAAAGAAAGAAAACAATGAGGGATTTCATTTTGTCACTAATGGTTCTTTGAAGTTGCTCATTAATCTTTTAGACCATTTTTGCATGTCAATGTCCAACTCTAGAATATTAATATTGCTAAGAAAAAGTGAAGTTATTGCCTTTAAAGTTCTTTCTGTAACCCAGCTCTGCGATAATTCTTCTTAGTCGAGTCATATTTTAATTGGCTATGACTCTGAGCTTGCTATTCTAGTCCTTTGGCAGCTACTTTATTTTATACCACCTGAGTTTTTCAAGAAGAAGATGGGAGCAAGAGATAATCTTGAAAAGTGTCTAAGTGCTAAACTATCAGGACAAGTTTTCATCTAAGAACAAAGAATTTCCTTTAGTAGCTGATCTTGTATAGTTCACACTTTTCTGGACAACAGCTACAGCCCCTGTTTTATTTTTTTTAATGAAGGTGACTGATTACCATATTAAATAAATTTCCAGGGTAAAGAATAAAGATTTAATCAGAACATTCTTTATTTTGTTGCTTTATTAGTTTCCTATCAATGCTGTTACAAATTGCCCAAAACCTAGTGGCTAAAAACAACACCTATGAACTGTCTCATAGAGCTGGAGATCAGAGGTCCTAGAATCAAGACGTTGACTAGGCTACAGACATTTTGGATGCTCTTTTGCATTGATCAGTTTTGTGGGCTACCAGCATGCTTTGTTTTGTGTCTGTACTCCACCCTCGGCATCCTTTGTCACGTGGCACATCACCTTCTCTGAATCTGCTTCTCTGACCTCCCTTTATAAGAAGCATTGTGATTACAATTACTACCCAAGTAATCAAGTACAGTCTCCCCATCTCTAGGTCCCCATCAATTTGATCACATTTGCAAACTCCCTTTTGCCACATAAGGTAACATATTAATAGGATCTGGGAATTAAGGGACCTTTCGGTCTATGTATTTGCAATCACACAAACATTAACCTTCTATTCACTGTTGGTCTCTCCTCTCAAATATCGCCAAAAAAGCATGTCACGTAAAGATGTAAAAGCACCTATTTACACCTACCAGTTAGTTTGAGGGCAGTAGAAGGAAGCAGAAGAATGAATTCCAGAAGGTCCTTCCTTTCTCCTCCAGAGAGATTACTTACATGTTAATAAATCTTTATAATTAGTATAAAAACATTAAAGCAAATTATTATCATCAGTAGCAACAGCAACACCACTACTGCACAGAAGAGGATTATCAATTGGTGCAGAAACACAGGAACAAAAATAAAACAAACAAAAGAAAAAAGAAAAACACTTGAGCGGAGAACAGTTCGGTGCAGCTCAAGTCCTTACCCAGTCTGCAATAAGGTGGAAATATTCTCAGTACATCAACTCACTTTTTAAAACTTTCATTTCAATTCAAATGTAGGTTCAGTCGTTCCCCAAAAGTGGTATAAGTGTATGTGTGCATTTTTTTTAATAGAATCTTAAGCAAGAGATTCCCTTATGCAGTCAAACCGATCCAACATATAATTACAGTTGAATGCTGAGTGTGCAGAGTGGGCAAACTGAGTCAAATTAGGCCTAACGTGTGGGGCCTTCACAAGATACATTCCTGTCTGACATTTTCACACACTAAAAAATAATTTATGTCACTTCAGTATATACATTTTTAATCTTTAAACAGACGTAGGATTAGTGTCACCAGTAATTACCACTTTGTATAATAGTAGATTAACAAAAAGCTGCTAATTTTGTCTTAAGTCCTGATTTGTTGTTGTTATTGTTGTTTTTTACTGTAGTACTAAACTACTTACTAGGATGTAAAAATAGGTCACTATTAATATTTTCATTTTTTAAAAACTATAATAATCAGCAAAAAAATATGTATTGTAATTGTCACTATTGGTTATATTTTAAAAAGTGAAGCTAATTAACTGTTATTCTAAAAATATTCATACTAACATTCCATAATTGAATAATTTTCTTAATGCATGTTTCACTCACATCTTCCTAACATCTCACCTGGGAAATCCTGACACTAAAACCCTCCTGTAAAATGTACAGGTGAGATGAATTTCTCAAGCTCAGAGTCCATCCTTTATTCATATTTATATTCCCAATGTCTTCTAGAGTATCTGTCACTTTGTAAATGCCCCCCAAATATTCGCTGAACTGAGCTTTATTGTTCATAAGAAAGAGCTCTCCAAAATTCACAGGAACGAAAAAAATCTTTTAATGGCTGACAACTAGAGGAGACATTTACATTTAAACATGTGCCTCCACATTCTAGTGGCTCGATGAAGTGGGATTTTTTATTTATTTGGAACAACGTTCTTCTACAAATTCTCTCTTTCTAAGAACTCTAAGCTTTTTGTGCTTATTAAAATCAGAGAAGTTTTCAAAAGTAAGAATGTTAACCCTAGCCCCTTGGCCAACCACTAATTGTTAGTAAGTATTCTGTGGCTCTTAAGATTCCTCCCCCCAGCTCCCACTAAGTGGAGAATCCTTTACCAGTTGTGCATCGTTTCTGTACTCTGTTAATCACTTGTCATGTTTCACCCGAGAGATGTCTGCATCCCAGAAGCAGGCAGTGTCATTGCTATAATATGTATATTGTACATTAGTTGTCAAAGTTTTTCAAGATGCCTTGAGACGCTTCTGTTTGCAAGGTGATTTCTAAGCACAGCATTACTATAAGATATTTCAGGAGTTGCCATCAGCAGCAGGATTTGTTGTACTTGCTTGCAGCTATTGACCCACTGTTCAGTGAAAGAAATCAGATGCCAAGGAAAGAACACCAGTCCCATTCAGTATACAATGTAAGATTCTTTCTACTGTTGCTTCCCAGCTACCAAGACATCAGGTCATACAATGAGGTGCTTTGTCTTTCCAGAAGTGTTGGGTGGAGTGCCAGCATTCCCAGAGCTACAATGTGTATGCCTAATTAAAACTCTGTCACTTTTTCACATGTGGTTGAGGATTTGTTTCTAAATTTCTTTTGTTTTATTTCATGGATGATGTTTTTAATTGTCTGGTTCCTGTGTAAATACAGTGATAACTACTATTAAAATTCTCAAATCTATAGTAAATAGGTAACATCTGCAAAGCCAGATGAGGTGTCAAATTTGATGACCAAGTTAAGAGAAAAGAATGAAGTTAAATGTTTTTTATTTGTTTTAAACTGAGGAACAAAAATGGGGAAAGCCTGAGTTCACTGCTGTGTTGTTTGTGTTGTTAAAAACAGTAAAACTTTAATAAATGAAAAGAGACCGCAGTCAGACCATGAGAATATTAATTACAGATAATATTTTAAGTTTTACAACATTCTAGGATTAAGAAAATTATTTTAAAATTGTAAAGACTGACTGCAACTAGTGTTCGTTTCTTTTAAATGACTAAGCAGCTCATTTTATATTAATAAATATATCCTACTTAAAATCAATGCCTCTGTTTTCCCATAAAAATATCAATAAGCTATAGTGATTAAAACAGTTAAGTTTATTATCTGGTATAGCTGTTGGTGTTGCAAAACAATTTCTTATGAGTCTCTCACATTTCTCCAAATCTTGTGTGTGAGGCACTGAGTAGATTTGTTCTGGACTATCTTTTCAAAGATGTTTGTATAGTAAAGTGCATTGGAGATAGAATACTTTCCTCGGGAGCAAAGGGTAGGCATATTTACTGCCCATTAGAAAAGATTCAGGCTCACTAAGCTACCAGATCATCCCTTGTAATGCAAACCACTGCATGCACGGCCATCACTTTGCCCTCTTAGTGTTACCTTGAGGAAACCATGGATGGGAGAACAAGCCCCAAAGTGCTAATACACTGGCTCCTACAACAGCTGTGGATAAGAAAGTGTAGCCTCCGACCTAGGAGTCATGTTCTCCCTCAGCGTGCATGAAATGGTGACAAGCTAACATGTTAACAAGTGGAACATCTCAGAACCATAAGATATATATATTGTTTCAGGCTCGCCATTGATGAAGTGGCCGTAGACACCATTGTGTCTTTAGAATTCCTCCCCACATTCATCTTTCCAGGTATACGTATCCTCAGGCCCAAGCTTTGGTTCTTCAGAGCTTTGAATTAAGTTCTAGCACACACTGTCTAACATATTGCTCCAATATTACCACCCTTTAGATTTTAGAATTTTAAACCTATGTAAGGAGTTTCTTCAACACACTGACTGCTCAGTTCCTTGAATTCTTTCCCTCAACTCATCATGTCCTTTATATTATCTCCCCCATTTATCCCCTTGGTGATAGGCTGAACCATATTATTAACAATAAATGTTAGGCTTCCATAATTTAATTTCATGAATTATTTTTTGACCACCAGCTTCTGTTTGTCTAGTAAACTCCTTCTAGTATTCCAGCTCCATCAACACCTCAACTCAATCGGAATCTATAGTCCATTGAACTAACAATCTGACAATCTCTCTTTTTTTTTTTAAACATTCACCCACCTTATGGCTTCTCATCTTTATGGCTTAAGTTTGATTACCCAGTACTTACAATAACTTCTCTATATGTACTCTCAACACTGTGTCTCCTCTCACATTAAATACATATTTTTTTTCTTTTTCAATTGTTATACCACGAAGGTTGTTAAAGGAAAAAAAAATCACAGCAGGCAAGATGAGCAGACAGAGGCTGATTTTATTAGGATATTATCGCTAGCAATAGGTAAGAAAGCATAGATTAAATCTGAATACACAGCTCCATGGAGACACAAAGGGCTGGAGAGTTTTGTTTTATTTTATTTATTTTATTTTATTTTATTATTTTATTTTAATTGTTTTATTTTCTTAGAGATCTTTTACCTATTTATTTGGAGAGAGAGAGAGAGCCAGAGTGCATGTGTGTGAGCAGGGGTAGGGGCAGAGGGAGAGACTCAGGCAGGCTCCACACCCTGCACAGAGACCAACTGGGGTCTCAATTTCACAATCCTGAGATCATGACTTGAGCTGAAATCAAGATTGGGTCTCTTAACTGACTGAGCCACCCAGGCCCCCACAAAGGGCTGTAGAGTTTTAAAGAGCAGGAGGGAGTGAGGTGGCTAATAGGCCATCTGTTTTGCTAATATTGACCTTACTCAAAGGAAAAGAAACTTTCCCCTATCTTCATAACTAGAGGTAGTTTCACAACTTGCTCCTTCCGAAGTTCAGCTCCTACTCTCCCATAGAAACTGAGACATACAGACTCTATCTTCCTCAATGATTAAATTTCCAAGAGATGGTTCACATTTCCTGGGTGGTAAGATGGGCAAGAGTCTGGGAGAAGATTTACATACATTTCAAAAGGTCAGAGATAGTATTTTCAAATTTTCTAAAATAAATGCTCTAAGAGAAGGTAGGTGTAGGTCCTAGAGTCAGGAAGAAGCCTGTCTAAATTTCAGTCATGCTGCGGGGATCTTGAAGGCTGTCTTGGTCAGGCCCTATAAGATTGCCTGGCACATAGTAGGAATGCAATAAATAATTGTTGAAAAAATGGCACTTAAAAAAAAAAAGGATGTTAACTCTAGTATTTTGAAAATGGATACTTGTTTAATTCATGTTCTACTATCTCCGCCTTATTGCCAGATAGTTTCCCTTATGTAGAGTAAACATGGCCATTGAAGGGCTACATATTGGGGTGAAACAACTGACCTCTCTATCTGGAGTCTTGCCATCTCCATCCATATAGTACACAGCCTCCAGAGTAATTATTTTACCAATAGAATTGGATAACTTTCTGTGTCCTTCCCCAGTGTCACAGTTCCCATGTGCACCTGGTTTAAATTTTTCATTTTTTCCGCCAGCAATTAAAAGATAAAGTCAAGCCCCCTTGCCATGGTCATTCAAACCCTTTTTCATGCATCCTGAATATCTCTCCAAACTGTACCTTTGACACTATCCTCATGTACAACATTCTGGATTTCTTACCTGTTAGCAAGAACTCAGAAATCTTGCCTCATGCTGCCCTTGGGCCATCAGACCAATTCCCCCCACACACACCCCCGCCAGTACTGCACACTCTTTTGTTAGAGTCACTGATGCTCCCTCATCCTTAGGGAGGTCACCACAACACCTTCCCTGTCCACCTTCTAATCCTCCAAGAGTAGAGTTCATCGCCCTTCTGTGCTTTCCCACCAGGCGTTTCTTTTCTCTTAATCCCTAGGTTACAATGTATTAAACTCTATATGTTTTCCCCATTGGCTTATCTGGATCAGCTACTTCACTATAAACTCCAGAGAATGAGGAAGTCGTTCCTTTTTAGTCTTTGTCCCTGGATGATAACATAAGGAAAAAAATGAAAAAGAATGGATTTTGGAGACAAAACAGAAGTGGGCTTAAATCACAAACACTAGAATTTTGCAAAATTAATTGACTGGTCATTCCTCAGTTTCTAAGTTCACAAATTAGAAATCATAAAATCTGTGCCATAGAGGTGATATGATGATAAAATGAGGTAAAACACTTAAGGTGAATGTTGCCTGGTGCATAGTGACCACAATATATAGTTCGGTGTATGTGACAGGGAAGAAATCTGTTGAATCCTCCCAAGTGTTTGAGCCAGAGGTACTTTACAGAATATATGTGTGTCATCAGTTATCAGTGTTATGCTATAAATTGGTATTTGCATAGTGTGCTTATCTCAATTTCAAAATTCCAAAGGGAAAAGGATGTACGTTATGCATTATTCTTTCACCAAAAAGATTTATCATAAATTATATTTAAAAGTCTATATTAAAATTACAATTATTATAAAATACTAACAATTTGGATATTTCCTGTAGAAAGTATTTATTACTTACTGACTGCTGAGAATGTAACAAAATATTTTTGAGTATTTCCATTTCTGTTGAAAATGTTCATTCTTTGTCATTTTTCAAACTCAAAAATTACAGTATCCTACGAGTGGTCAAACCCTGACTTCTCTACTTTTTTTACTTCAGAGAAAAATAAAACATTTATAATCTTAAAAATCAATTTAACAGTAATTGTTCAATGTCATTTATTTCCAACAATTTATACTAGGTTTCTCAGATGTTTTTTTTTTTTATGTGTCCTCTGCTAGAATAATGATTATTTATAAAGTAAGTCTGTTTTGCATGAAAATTAGCTAAAAGACATTTCTCCGTAGGGCATTTATTCAGAAATTTATTAAGTCATTCCTTGATAATTTGATTTAAGTCTTAGACTGGGAAAAGAGGGAAAAAACCTAGATGTTCAAATGATTTGAAGCTTTTTAAAATAGAGATTTGGTAATAAATATGTTGAAAAGGGTTACTGTATTGAAAATTCCATCCCTCATGAATATTAAAACTCTTAATCATTATTAACTTGAATTGGAGGTGAACCAAAAATATAAGTCAAAATGCCCCTTATTGCATGCTTAGTTAAGTGAATTTTTATGTCTTTATAATTATGAGAAAATAAGCAGAATTTTCTTAGTTTTTTAAGCACTTGTTGGTATATCCAACAATTTATGGCTGGTGACAGTGTCCCCACATTCATTTTGCCTCAATACTTAAAATTCACTTTGTGTACCTCTATGAAAAATACTCCATAATTAATCATTATTCTCAGAAAAAAATATATCTACCCATGAAAGAATACATTTTAACTAGAAATGAAAAGCCTAAAGCATAAATTTGTTTTGTTTTGTTTTTCAGTAAGTTATACTGAGTACAGCAAATACCTTTCATGTGTAAAGGAGAGGTTTTCTGAAACACAATAATAAAAGCACATTTTTGGAATAAAATTCTTTGCAATCTGATAACAATTATCATTTGCAATAGGCCCTGGTTGTTAAAAAAAAAAAAAAATCCAAGAAAGACATAAGAAGGCATAATACATAATATATCTGAATATGCCCTTCCTTGACTTATTTCATTATTGTTCACTAATATACACCAATATATTTCCACTAATCACAACATAAATGCTTCTGAAAATTTTTTTTTAAAGCCTCTATTTCTGCCAATAGTCTCATTGAAATTTTGGCGCTATCAGTGCTGCTATCAGAGTAATTAGGGAATAGAAATAACTAAGATTATCAGGGAAATCTGCTTTGGCTTTATTTTCAAGTTTGAAATTCAAATGGCTAACATAGTTCGTTATAGGTAACTTCAGGGTGTTTATGTTTAAATTTAGCATGAGACAGGCAATCATACAATATGTATTATTAGAAAGTTTTCCTCCACCAACATTTATCTTGAATAAAGCAATACGTATCATTTAATCTTACACATCTGGCCAAAAAAAAAAGAAAGAAAAAGAAAAAATGAATTGGGGCTCTGCTTTCCTTGAGCTATCCTGGTTTTTTGGATGTGATATTTTATCTTAAAATTTTAATAGTATGAAGTGAGATCAGAAATGAACATGATAAAATTAACATAAAAATGAGATCAGAAATTAATGATGTTTTCTAAAAAAATATAACTATAAAACCTAAATTTACAATAATTTTATTTATTTTCATTGACTCAGTAAATTCGTGATTGAGTAGAAGAGTAACCAAGACCCTAACGGTGCTTTCTTTTTCTATTTATGACATCTACTAGATTCTTCCATTTTGCAGCTTTGATATATTGAAACATCTATAGAAACTTAGTGGCTTTTTAAATTTTTCTGTATAATTGACATACAATAAATCTCACATATTTAACTGGTACCATTTGTAAAATTTTGCATATGTGTGTCATTATCACAATCAAAATATTGAACATATCCATTACCATAAATGTTCCCTCATCTTCTTTTGCAATCTCTCCTACCCACCTCTCCTCCTGCCCCAAACCCCAACCACTGAATTGCTTTGTGTCATTACAAAATAGTTTGCATTTTCTAACAGTTTATAAAAATAGAATCGTACAATATATACCTCTTTGTATGGCTTCTTTCATGCAGCATAAATATTTTGAAATTTGTTCATGTATTTTGAGTATAACAACTGTTCATTGATTTTTATAGCTGATTAATATTTCATTGTCTGGATATATCACAAATTGGTTATCCATTTACTTGCTGATGGACATTTAGATTGCATCCAGTTTGAGGCCATTACAAATAAAGACTTATAAACATTCATGTATAAATCTTTGTATGGACGTAAGTTTGCCTTTCTCTTGGAGAAATATTGCTTGGGCAAATTCACTTGTAAAAACAAGATCGATACACAAAATCAATTGTATTTCTACATAATAGCAATGAGAAATCAGAAAAAGGAGAGTTTAAAAATACCATTTATAATAAAATATTTAGGTTTAAATCTGACAAAAGATGTGTAAGACCTATACTGTACACTTAGAAATACAAAACATTGTTGAGAAAAATTAAAGATAAACAAAGAAAAAGATACATCGTGTTATAGCTCCAAAGATTCAATATCATTAAGACATCCCCATAGGGCACCTGGGTGGCGCAGTCAGTAAGCGTCTGCCTTCAGCTCAGGGCGTGATCCCAGCATTCTGGGATCGAGTCCCACATCAGGCTCCTCCGCTAGGAGCCTGCTTCTTCCTCTCCCACTCCCCCTGCTTGTGTTCCCTCTCTGCTGGCTGTCCTTGTCAAATAAATAAATAAAAGCTTAAAAAAAAAAAAAAAAAGAAGACATCCCCAAATTGGCCAGTAGAGTCAACAAAATGCCAGTGAAAATGTCAGTAGGCTTTTTGTGTAGAAATTAACAAACTAAAACCACTTTGAAAAAGCATCTTAAGATTAAGGGACCTGCATCACTTAATTTCAAGCTTATTCCAAAGCTACAGTAATCAACTGCAGAATTGGTGTTATTATTGACAAACTTGATAATAGAAGAGAATGAAGAGACTGGAAATGGTGCCATTGTTTATAGTCACTGATTTTTCTTTAGAAAGATGAAAAAAGCTTTCAGTTGGAAAAGATAACTGTTTCAACAAATGGTATTGGAACAGTTGAATATCCATAAAAAAATAAACTTCAACCCATACCTTGAACCATAAACAAAACAATAACTTAAAACGGATCATAAGTCTAATACCTAAAACTATAAGATTCGAACTGAAAACATTGGGAAAAGTATTTATAGCCTTAAAAAGGTGAACATTTTTAGATAGGACACTGAAAGCATAATCCCTAAGCAGAGACAAGTAAAAATTGTTGAAAATTAGTCATTTTAATTCATATTAACTTAAAATCATCTAGAAGATAGTGAGTGAAAGGGAGGGAAAATGGAAGAAAGATGGAAGCAAAGAAGAAACATTTAGATGTTTGTAATATTTATAGACTTACTTTATACGATAAAACGGACATTAGACCCAAATGTAAATGGGATAATTACAAATGAAATAATAATTGAATTAGTTCAGTGAAAAATTATATCAGATTAAAATTTAAAAGGGTCTATGCTATTTCAATTGCTGTAGAAATTTAACTCCGTGTGTCTTTGATGAACGTATAGGTGTATTCTTTAAAATTGTATTGAAGTATAACTGAAGTACAATAAACTGCACATACTCAAATTGTGTAATTTGATTAGTCTTGAAACATAGATATATCTGTCAAATAATCACCACAATCAAGATAAAAAATATTTCAATCATTTCCAAAACTCTCCTCATGTCTCTTTGTAACCCTTCCTACCCCAAAACATGTTCTGTTTTCTGACATGGTTTACTTTGCATTAAAAAATTACAATAGTGCGGGGCGCCTGGGTGGCACAGCGGTTAAGCGTCTGCCTTCGGCTCAGGGCGTGATCCCAGCGTTATGGGATCGAGCCCCACATCAGGCTCCTCCGCTATGAGCCTGCTTCTTCCTCTCCCACTCCCCCTGCTTGTGTTCCCTCTCTCGCTGGCTGTCTCTATCTGTGTTAAATAAATAAAATAAAATCTTTAAAAAAAAAAATTACAATAGTGAAAACATATAGCATGTGAACTTCTTTTGCCTGAATTCTTTTACTCAACATAACATTGAGGTTTATCTCATCTGATTATGTACATTAGTATTCACTTTCTTTTTTTTTTTTTTTTTTTTTTTTTTTTTTTTTTTGCTAAGTAGTGTTAAATCATTAAGATATATTATATTCTGTTATCTATTTATCTATTGATGGACATTTGGGTAGTTTTCAGGTTTTGCCTATTACCGGTAAAAATATGAACATTTTTTAATATCTCTGTGTGGATGTGCCTTCCTCTCTTGGGATATGGAATGGCTGGGTGGTATGGAAGATGTGTTTCCTTCTTCCTTTCTTTCTCACGTGATATTTCTTTTTCTTTTTTTTTTTTTTTTTTTGATATTTGATAAAATTTACCAAAGAAATCATGTGTAAGACTGGAATTTTTTTTGGAAAAAAGTTTCATTAACAAGTTCAATATCTTTACTAGATATAGAGCTATTCGGGTTTTCTGTTTCTTCCTGTATCATTTTGGTAAAATTTTTCTCAGGAAATATTTCATACCATCTAAGCTGTTAAGATTGTTGACATAAATTTGTCTATGCAAATTTCCTCTCATACTTTTAATACCTGTGGAATCTGTGGCTATGACATCTTTCTCATTCATGATATTGGTGATTTATCTTCTCTCTCTTTTTATCTTACTCAGTATTGTTACAAATTTGTCAGTTATGTTGACCTTGTCAGATAACTAATTTTAAGCCATTCTCATGTTTGTCAGTATTTTTTTTTTTCTATTTCACTGATGTCCACTCTATTAGTTATTTTCTTGTATGTGCTTTGGGTTTCTTTATCCATCTTCTATCTTTTTAACAAGGAAAACTAGTTCATTGATTTTATATATTTCTTTTTAACATAATCATTTAAATTTATACCTTTCTCTGTAATAGTGTTATAGCTTCATCCCATAAATTTTTATATGTTCTATTTTTATTGCCATTCAGTTCAAAATTAATCACTCCTTATTTTTGTATTTGATTTAGGAATTATTTAGAAGTGTGTTGTTTCGTTTCCATGTATTGGGGTTTTCATAAATGTCTATTATTGATTTCCTGATTTCATTAGTTTCAGAGAATATACTCTATAAGACTTCAATCACTTTGTGTTTATTGAGAATTGTTCCCTGGCCCAGTAAATGTTATATCTTGGTGAATTTACCATATACACTTAAAAATGATATAAATTCTTCAATTATTGGAAATAGTGTTCTATAAATGTCAATTAAATAATAGCATTTGATGGTGGTGTTCAATTCTTCTATAATTTTACTAACTTTTTTCTCTGTCAATTTTAGATAGAAGGATGTCAAATATACTATAATTATGGGCTTATATATTTCTCCCATTAAATTTACCGGTTTCTTCTTGATGTATTTTGAGGCTTTATTATTATATACACATTTATTTTTGTTACGTCTTGCTGATGCACTGTTCATTTTCTTATTATAGAAAGTTCTTTTTGTTTAGTAAAATCCTCTGTCTCTAAGTCTGTTTCATCTGATACTACAATAGCTACTCCAGCCTTCTTATATTTAGTTTTCATGATACAGCATTTTCAACCCATTTACACTCAACCTGTAAACTTTATATTTATATTATTTTTATATTTAAAATGAGTGCCTCACAAGCAACACCCAGTAAGCCACCCTGAAAATATCTGTCTTTTAATTGGGGTGTTGAGGTCATCAATATTTAATGTAATTATTCATATGGTTAGATATAGCCAATATCTCTCTCTAGCGTTTCCTATTCAAAGGCAACTTCAGGACAACTTCCCTGGGTGGCCCTGCAAATCAAGTTTTACTACTTTCTAAATTCAAGCAATGACTATTTCTTCCTCTAAAAGAAAACAATATTTCTTTCTTCTTTAAATTAATAATTATGGTTTAAGTATTTCTTCTTGAGGATTTTGTGTCTTTTCATCATCCTGCTGACATATATGACAGTTTGTATATAGTACCTCTAAAGTGAAGTCCTCCAAACTGAATTACCAGGGTTTCTATTTCTCTGCATCTTCACCAACACTTCTCTCTCTCTCTCTCTCTTGTAATCATTTCCATCCTGACAGATGTGAGGTGATATCTCATTGAAGTTTTGACTTGCATTTCCCTGATGATTAAATAAATTGAGCATCTTTTCATGTACCTTTTGGGCATTTGTATCTTTTCTTTGAAGAAATGTCTAATCAGGCCTTTAACTCATTTTTAAAAAAAATCAGTTTATTAGCTTTTTGTTGTTGTTTGCATGTTTGTTTGTTTGTTTATTATTGTATTATTGTAGGAGTTCCTTATATAATTGGGAAATCAATCCCTTATCTGATACATGGCCTGCAAATATTGTCTCCCATTCTGTAAGTTGTCTTTCACTGTTAATTGTTTCTTTTGCTGTGTAGAAGTGTTTTATTTTGATGCAATCCCACTTGTCTATTTTTGTTTTTGTTGCCTATGCTTTTGGTATCATATACATGAGACTGTTGCCCAGACCAATGTCATGAAACTTTCCCTTTACATTTTCTTCCAAGAGTTTTTCAGTTTCAGGTTTTACATTTAAGTCTCTAATCCATTTTAAGTTGATTTGTGTGTGTGGTGTAAGATGAGTCTAATCTTTTTTTTTTTTTTTGGTATATGAGGATATCCAGTTTCCCCAACACTATTTGTTGAAGAGAATATCCTTTTCCCAATTTGTATTCTTAACACCCTTGTAGAAAATCAGTTCATCATGTATGTGTGAATTTATTTCTAGGCTCTCTATTCTGTTCCAACAGTCAGTATGTCTGTCTTTATGCCAGTATTATACTGTTTTAATTACTGTATCTTTGTAATATATTTTGAAATCAGAAAGTGTGATGCCTCAAGCTTCGTAGAAACTGGAACCCTGGCACACGGTGGGAATGCAAAATGGTATATCAGCATGGAAAACATATTGTGCAGCTGGTATAGAGAGTCCTCAAAAAGTCAAAAATAAAACTGCCATAAATCCATTAACTCCACTTCTAGTATTTAATCAAAAGAAATCAGGTTCTCAAAGAGATATTAGCACTCCCATGTTTATTGAAGCATTATTCACAGTAGCCTAAGGGTGGAAAGAACCTAAATGTCCACCAAGGGTGAATTGATAAAGAAAATATGGTATATACCTACAACAGAATATTATTTAGCCTTTAAAAAGAAGGAAATCTGCAATATGTAATAACAATGATCAACCTTGAGAACATTATTATAAATAAAATGTCAGTCACAGAAGGTCAAATACTTCATGATTCTCCTTAGATGAGAGATCTAAAATGGTCAAATTTAAAGAAATAAAAAGTGTAATGGTAGTCATCAGTATGGGGGGGGGTTAATGGAGATTTGCTAATCAATGGGCATAAAGTTTCAGTTAAGCAAGATACAAAACTGTTAGAGATCTGCCGTACAGAATTATACCTATCCTTAACAACCGTGTGTTACACACTTAAAATTTTAAGAGGATAGATTTCATGTTAAGTGTTCTTATCACCAAAAAAAGCAATGTAATTAACTGAGATTTAATTAATGCAACCCAAAGCATTATAACAATTTTCTGGTTCTCAATATTATAATTGTGTTAATGCAGACCAAATTACATGAGCTTTTGTGGAGATCACATGCTATTTTCTCACATTTAGCATTCTGAACACTCCAGCCTACAGTGGCTAACGGGTAACAAGATATCGGGTGTAGGCATTTCGCAGAGGTGCAACAAATCCAAAAGTCAGGTCATAGAGGGTTTTTTTACCTTTCTACTCTGGCATCGTTAGTTTTGGGGTTTCATTTTCATAGTTCAGAGTCACAGTTAGCTCTTATATCTCTGATCATAGCATCTAAAACCCAGGAGAAAGAAAGCAGATATGTCAAAATGTTCTCCTTGCCAACATACTCCCCAGGGATTTCGGCCTTCATCTCACTGAACGTACCTGCAAGCACTTGAAGCAGTAGTGTTTTTACCGCATGCATGTTTCCCGCTGTGTGCCGGGCTCCTCCAGTGTTAGTTGGTGGGGAGGGCTGACTTCCAATCTATAGCTGCCCACGATGTTCTGGCGCACTCCGCCCAATTTGAAGAATGCTCTCCGTTCTGTCTGGGTGCTTATAGAGCTTCATAGAGCTTCCTTTTATGAGTCTATTCTACAATCCTTGCTGTGTTCTCGGAATTCTTATTTCCGAAAGAAGAACATTTTTTTAAAATCCCAATCTGCCATAACCTTTCCTATCTTTTAGTTTCTTCAAGGATCGTCATTACTATTTTTAAGTAAGTAGGGTATAAAATTAAATAGAGAGAAATATCTGTGCTATGAAATATCCCATTGCTTTGAAACTAGTTATATTTCAGCAGTTTAAATCTCAACTTTTATTCTCTAGCCTATTTTCTTCCAGAGGCAAGGAGAAATGAAACTCACATCTATTGTTTGGCTACAAAGATAAGTAATATGCTAGGCACTTAAAAAAAAAAGTGTTCAATAGCAACGTTGATTTGCACTGAAATTTAAAATTAGAGTTAATACAATGGATGAAAGAGAAAAATGGTTATCAAACTAGTGTTTTATTTATGATTGCTTTTTTAGCTATGCCATTTTATGGTTCGTTTGTATATCAACACACATAAAAAGTATTATGGCAATATTAGTGACTAAATGGTTAGTATGTTTGAGAAAATAATATCCAACTTCCCCAAAATTAATATATTCATGGGGATAAATGGGAGATATAGAGAGGACCCAAAGTCCAACAGGGAAAAGACTCATTTTTTTTTCTGTATTTGTAGCGATACAGTAGTTATAGTAATGAAATGATAGGATGAATCACAGGTAATCACATAATGACCTGCCTGAGAAGGTCACAAAACTATTAAGGATGCCTATTAATACAGACTCCAGAATAATGGTATTTCTCCTAAAATTTGAAAAGAGCTAGTAAACACTGGTTTTGAGCAGAAAGCTTAAAGATTGAAATCAAGTAAACACATTCTGTAAAAAAATGGTTATGGGTATATTATTGTCTAATGATTTTCATCATGACTGTAAATTACAAGATATTGACAGCAAATAGTTCTATTACTTTATGACATTTGACATGAGATTCATTTTTCTTCTTTATTGATAGGCAGAATGATTCAGTTTCTGAGACTATAAGGAAAAGAAAATCTCTCCTTAACAAATACAGAGGAGAAATAGATAAAATTAGCCCCTCCGGTAATGTTACTCAGATGCCTCTTTCCAGGAATTTATCAGGGCAAACACAATAGTATTTATTAAAAAACTTTAAACTCTTGATAAGCAGATACTATGTATATGCAAATACTGCTATGGTTGTTATTTCTCTCAGAACTCTAGGCACAGTCTCCTTAGAAACATAATTAAAATTTGCATACTCTTATTAAATGAAACTATTTGAGGGCAGTCATTTGGTTGCTCTCAAAATAGAATTTTGTTTTTGGAAGTGGTTTATGAACTTTATTTAATGCATCCCCAAGGCTTCAAAAGGAAAATGTTAAGGGACCTCCTGCAGGAGCTCTGTCAAAAATTCCCATGTGTCAGCTTGGTTTTGCAAAGCATGCTTTAAAATGGAGGAACATTTCATAATTGGAAATCAACGACCTTAGGCCAATACAAGAGGACCCAAGGGGATTTGAATTGTATGAACTCCTGCGTGTGTGTGTGTGTGTGTGTGTGTGTGTGTAAAATATATATTGGCTGAGCTGGCTACTTATAAGCTGAAGACAACTAAAAGCAAGATCAGTGACCTTAAACTGTCACCTTCCCATACACTTGGGGCCAAATTGCAATATAGTGCAGTACAATAACCTGTGAAAAATTGACTCTTGACTTGGGAGTCAAATAAATAAAACAAAAGGGTAAGTGAGTATAATGGTAGGTAAACATACTTCCAAGGTGGTTTCCAATTATAATTTTTTTGTAAATCTTTATCTGGAAAAAAATTGTTCAATATAGCAAACTGGAGGGTTGTCATGGGTAACCTGGCCAGCAGAAAAGGTGCACTGATATAAAAGGAGTATAAATATGGTGTCCTTTTAGATTTAAAAGGAATGAAAAGGAACTATTTTATCTTTAGCTAAGAAAAACGTAGCCTAGCAAAACGGTTTTCCCCAATGTATTCCCTTATTGTAGAGTGGAAAAGTAGCATTACACATACAAAGAAAGAAGGAGCTTTGTCATTGCTTCAAAAACCTTCAGCAAAAGTGAAAAGAAAGAAATAGAAATCAATTTCTGCATAACCACCCTCTGAGGGTTCCTATGAGTTTCCCAAAGCAAGGAGATGTGTACATTCAGCTCACTTGACAATTTAGGCAAGCCATGTAGCCATCATTACACTTGCAAAATGCTCCCTTGTTTGTTTGGTTTTTTAAAAGACATTTATTTATTTGAGAGAGAGTGAGAAAGAGAGTGCGTGCATGCACACAGGGGAGGGGGGGAGGTGCAGAGGGAGAGGGAAAGAGAGAATCTTAAGCAGGCTCCACACCCAGCACAGAGCCCAATGGGGGGGATCGATCTCATGACACTGAGATCATGACCTGAGCCCAAATCAAGAGTCTGAGGCTTAACTGACTGAGCCACTCAAATGCTCCAATGCTCCCTTGTTTTATTTCATAATCTTCACATCTGTGTGACTTAACTAAATCCTGAAAGCAAAAGATATGGAAGAATTTCAATGAGGTAAAGAGCAAGTAAAATGGGAGAGGAAACCCCACAATTTAGAAAACAGATATAAAGAAATTAAGTTAATAAGGTATACAAAGATTTAAAATGTGAAAACTGATCCACAAGAGAATCAGACAACTTAATGAAAATAATCTTTTGCAATTATGGTAACTTCACATATAAATAAACATAGGGTTTTTCCAGCCTCTTAATGTCTCCTATGGTTCAGTTCATAAAGTATTTTTGTGTGCTATACTTTGAAAAAGCCTATTCAGTACAGAGCCAGTTATGTAATGTCTTTCTGCCTTGTGAATATTCCTTTAGCTTATGTAGGGTAGTGCCATTCAATTAAATAAAATGTGAGCAAAATTTATAATTTAAATTTTTCTAGTAGCCACAGTGAAAAAGTAGAGTTACATGAAATTAATTTAAATAATGTTTTATTATATCAAATATGTTCAAAATATCACCATCGTTTTTTAGAATAATTGGCTTCACTAAGAAGCAAAAGTATGTCAGTTTCAAACCTATGTCTGTCCAAGTAATTTCACCAACTCTTATGTCAACTCAGTACATTAACATTAAATTCAAAGAGTATGAGGAAGTTTAAAAGCAATTCTAAATGTATTAATAACTGTTATTCAAAAAATTGTTGTAGTATTTGAAGTCAATTTACATAATATTTCATTATGACTTAAATCTTCTGCACACACATTCATGGTAGAAAATATAAAATCTTTAATATTGATTTGTATTATGAAAATTTTAAATTTTAAGACAAATTCTTGCACCTACCTAGCTAGGTCACAAATAAGTTTTGCCCTTCCTGGGAGCTTTGCAAGTATCTTGTTCATATATAGTGTGATACTTATAAGAAAATGTAAGTCATGCTGCCACTTTCTTTGTATCTGTCATTATTGAATATTTGGAAATCTTTCCTTTGTCCTGGGAAAATCTTGAAATGAAAATAACAGTGCAATAATTCATTGTAAAACTTTCCCATGGTTCAATCATTAAGCATTAGCAAAGAACAAGATCATTAATGTCACTTATAAACTGGTGTAGAACCATAGCCTTCATATATTCTGAACAATTTTTAACAACCATAACCATGGCACACAGAATCTTCCTCAGAAAACTGAGTGGCAATATTTAATGTGTGTCATATAGTGGCATGAAGCAGTGAAAGAAATCTCAATCTCTTGCTAAAAAATTCCAGGACATTTGGATTTATTTATTTGTTTATTTATTTTTACTTAATATAGCTGAGACACTGCCCATCAAAATAGAACTATTTTTTAAATATATAGCTAGGTAAAATTCTCCATTGTTATGTTGAAGATTCAAAACATTTACTCCATAAATTTGATTTTTTAGGCTGCAAATTTACATGTCGCCATACATTTGTAAGACCTCTAAGACAAAACACAACTAAAAAATTAATTGAGCAATATCTCTAATATTGCATGATTCATCAAGTATTTGTAAGTTCTAAATTTTTTAGATCAATTGATCTTTGATATGGTTAGAAAGGATTTATATTCCACAAGCAGATGTTTGGTGGCTTAATTGAAGATCTTTCATTTTATTTTTTTCTTAAAGATTTTATCTATTTATTTGAGGGAGAGAGAGAGCATGATTGGGTGGAGGGGCAGAGGGAGAGGGAGAAGCAGACTCCCCACTGGGCAAGGAGCCCTATGCGGGGCTCGATCCCAGAACCCTGGGATCGTGACCTGAGCCAAAAGCAGATGTTTAACCCACTGAGCCACCCAAGCGCCCCTAAGATGTTTCACTTTTTAAAAAAATCTGTTTTAATATTTTCCTTATAATTTTGTAATAAAACCTTTAAAACTGAAGTAATAATTTGCCATCTTTCGATCAAAAGCTGTGCGTGTCTGTGCGTGTGTTTGTATGTGTGTCACTGTGTGGCTGTACACATGCAAGAATCTAAGCAATTTTACAGATGGTCACAGTGGAAAGATCAGATTCTGTGAATAATTACATAAACTGTTTTCTGAGAAATTTAATTTGGATTTCAGATGAATCATTTCATGCATTCTTTTTTGACAGTTGAGAGAAAACTTCTTTTCAAATTCATTATTTGATGAAAATAACTCTATTGTCCACTTCATTATCATTAAATATTTTTTACCCCAGCTTTTTCATTTTGTTCTTCCATAAATCACAGTCATTCATCATTAGATTTGTGACATACTTTCTACTAGTCTCTTTTTATTTTTTCTAGTTGAAACTATCAGTTTCTGTATCTCCACTTGATTCTGCATAAGTAGGGCATAATTATTCTACAGTAATTTTTAATTACTTAAAAAATTCAATTATACTATAATAATAAATATAAATAATGAGTATTTTCTTTTTTTATTAATTTTGATTTACTTAGGTATCACTGTAACTGTCTGCATAAAATATTCAGTCTACCAGTGTGACCTTAGAAAAACTGCCTAACATCCTTAAATTGTGCTTTCTTATCTCTGAAATAGAAATCATAAGAAAAAACACCTCATTAGCTTATTTGTGATGATGAAATAAACTAATATACATAAAGTGCATAACTTGATATTCTGAATATACATGCAAATGCTTATATTCTTATCATTTCATCCCGTTGTCCACATCCCTATTTCTTCCCTTTCTACGGCAGAATCATCTATTCACTTCTCTAGCACACTATTGCAAATTGGTTGAGATCAT
Source organism: Ursus maritimus (assembly GCF_017311325.1). Lineage (NCBI taxonomy): Eukaryota > Metazoa > Chordata > Mammalia > Carnivora > Ursidae > Ursus > Ursus maritimus. The sequence goes on from NW_024423343.1 coordinate 41,265,016, forward strand.
AATACAATATTTCAGGGTGAGATGATAGTGTCCATTTGCATTTCTAACTCCACCTACCACATATAAGGATAAGTTTCATAATCCTACCAAAACTCAACTCTATTATCCAAAGCATGATGTGTTGGAGGAGAGGTAATTAAGAGGATGTGACCACAGCTGACCTGTGAGCTGGACACTTTCTTTGGTCTCTTCCTGCCCTCTGTGTACTGGGCTAGTTTCAGATTTAATCTGGGAAACTCCAGAGGTTGCAAATCAACATAATGATAATTATACCTACCTGTTAGAAAATTAAATGAGAAAATATATAAAAGTCTTTTTTAGTAGAATATCTTATATATGATAATTCAGAATAAAGTCAATATTATTTTTCTAATTTTCAATGCTAACATTTTCTGCTAAGTTTACATAAATATGTAAACTAAAATACTGGTTTAACTTTATTCTGTGAATGACAAATATCTCAAACCAACAAGTAGATGCAATTTTTATCTTGAGTAAAAGAGCATTTTATAAATGAGTTATTTAAGATAGTGGACTAGAATATTATATTCACATAAATCACGTTTCTAAAATATTAGCATTGGACCACCTGGGTGGCTCAGTTGGGTAAGCATGGGACTCCTGGTTTCGGATCAGGTCATGATCTTAGGAGTCTTGGGATGGCACCCCATGTCAGGCTCCATGCTCAACTGGAGTCGGCTTGAAGATTCTCTTTCTCTGCCCCACACCCATTCATGCCTGTGTGCAAGCACTCTCTCTTCCTCTTTCATAAATAAATAAATAAATAAATAAATAAATAAATCTTTAAAAAATAAAATAAAATATTAGCATCAAAATAAACTTATTTACAATATACTGCATGAAAGCCATTTTCTGGTTTTCGATGGATATAAAATTAAGTATTAAATGTTACTTGTACTTCTGGGTTCTGCACTTTGGGATATCAGACACATGTTCATAAAGGTTAGAAATGATACTGATCAAAATTAAATCTGTGGTATAGAGTATTACCTTAAAGTCCCGAAATTCAGGAAAAAAGGAGAATGATAACTAACACCAAAACCCATATCAAACCTCTAGGTCACAACATCTTTTACCAAATGTCTTCTGGAAAGGTTTAAACAATTTCAGTTCCCTCTAGACGTGTAAGAATAATAAATTTATTAAGCCCCTAACAGCACTGATATTTTTAAGTCTTTTCAAAACTAATAAAATGAAACGCTTCCATTATGAAGTGTTTCCTTTCAATGAAAAATGTTAAATCATCTATATTCTTTTACTATTCATATATTTGGTCTTTTTCTATTTTCTTGATTATTTATATTATCTTGTTTACTGTGTCTTATGTCTAATTTTCTATTTTTTATTTTTTCTTGTCTTTATTGTATTAAATTGAGAGATGGATATTGATATTTTGTCTAGTAACAAAAAGTTCTTCGAAAATTTACCTATGTTTTGTCTACCAATATGCCATATTGTTTTATTAAAGCTATATAGAATAAAAGAAATAAACCCTTATAATTTACTATTCAATTGTCTTAAATAACCACGTAATTTTGTAAAAAGTCATGATGATAAATATATTTGCATATTTGTCCTTAAACACTTAAAGGAAAATAACAAACTGCTCATAGAAAGCATCTGTAGATGCTGAGTATTAGTCAAGACCTTTTCAGGTGTACATGACAAGAGCAATCTGAGACTTGCTTAAGCAAAGGTGAGGGAAGGTAGGCTTTATTAGCTGCAATAACTGACATTTTCAATTATGTCATCAGTACATAGTTTTCTTTCTTCTCTTCATTCTCAAACCCTATGTGTTGGCCCCACATAAGAAAGGAATAAACTTCATTAGCTTAACCTAGGTTGAATGCCTACTCCTCCAACATATAAAATGAGAAGCAGGAAGTTATAAGTTTCTATAGGAAGCCCCCCCAAAAAAGAGGAATGACTGCTGGACAGAAAATCAACCAAACAATATGTATTCTACAGTGAAATTATACATGTATTTAAAAGAATTATTTTCCTTTATGTATTATTCCAAATATTTAAAATGTACACATACTTAAAATCAGAAAAGGGTATAGATGAAAAAATATTATTAGTAATTATACAGCAAGTTCTTTTACACATGTAAAAGGAGAAAGGCTCTGTGAAAAAATTAGATATGTGTGTGCACTGGGCAAGGATCACTATTTCCTAGGTTCTCTTACTATGATATTCATCCATTTCACTGGATTCAATATAATAATTGAATAATAGTTCACATTGTTGAATTATGTGTATGATTTTTGAGTATATTGTTAAAGATATTATAAATTAGACTAAGTAGGAAACTGGCCATCGAAGTATCTTCACATTTTTGTGAATGTAGAAAATGTCCATGGGCTATGCATACTCTTCTATTTTGTTTGGATATGCCTAAAGTGTTTCTGCCATGATAATAGTCTGGTGTCATAGATGAAAGTGATTTGTTGCTAAATGGCATCAACTTTTTGCAGATTTATAGTCAAACCACACCTAAAGAAAATAACATTGATGATGATTTCAGAGAAAGTTACATAAATTCAAAAAATTCAATGCAATAATTACTATTTTGTGCCTGTTACTCTGTTCAAAATCTCTGGGAGAATTAAAGTATTTCTCAAAAAGTTGATAACCTTGGAAAAAATGAAAACTAGAATAATAAAATAAAAAATCAAATTAGATTAATCTCAGGACTGTAAGCATACACACATACATCACAAAAACATTTAAAAAATGATTATTAGAATTTGCCAACGTCTAAGCATTTCAAGTTTATTCTACTTATAAAATGTTAATATCTCAATAACATATTATTCCAGAGACATTCTTAACTGCTCATGTACATTATTCCAAAACTTTTTCCTAGAAATTCCAATGTTTCCATTAAAATGAACTTAAGATCAGATAATAGCATAATGATTAATAAATTACAGACTGTAAATAGGTGTATGTATAAAAATGCATATGCTATCTCAGAAATATGTTTTTTATTTTTACTGTGTGATCCAATTTCATCCTTTATTTACCAGTTTCATTTTCCATGAGAAGTTCTTGGCTAGAAACTATTAAATAAAGGCATGTGTTGTTAAAATTATTCCTAAAGGATATAAGTAGTAGACCAGAGTTTTCCTTGCTTTGGAACCATTTAAGTATTTGACAGTCATTAAAAAACGAAAACAAAAAAATAACTGCTCCCTTCACCATCTAGAGCAAAGGCCTGATTGGTTTCGTAAATGTTATTGGAACAGAGGTATGCCCGTTTGTTTATGCGTTGTCTATACAGAGTTGAACAGTTGTCAGAGACTATGTAGTCAACAAAACCCATATTATTTTGTCTCTGGTCCTGTACGGAGTTAAAAGCCTGCACTGTTCCCTTAGTTTCATACTACTAGTGGAATGGATATCATTGATAGTCTATTTTAAGATAATTCAATCGTAAATTATATTTATCCTAGATACCTTTAAATAAACAGAAATGCAATCAGGTAAGCAGTAAGGAAAACATGGGTAACTGGAATCTAGTAGCTTTGGTGGATGTAAGTTTGCTTTATACAAGCAGTATTTAACCAGTGATCAAAAGATGTATTTCCTGTGTTTATTCTTGGCTTCCTTCTATGTTAGGCATATGAAATTTGTTGGGTATGTTATCTCTGAAACATTTATTTATCTACAAAACAGAAATCAGAATACCACCGTTCCTTCTTCTTTTTTTTTTTTAACGGATATTTTGTCAGAATCGTAGCAAATACATTGCAATATCTAAGGCACTATACAAATATGTAGCACCTGCTATCTATTTCTAAGCGAAAGCATTGTAAACATATTATATCTTGTGTGTAGAAACTTATCCACTGTAAGATAGATTAAACCTGTTTAAGAAGGATCAGTGACCTATTTCGAATTCAAAGTAACATGTAAGGCCACTCAGGACCACTAGGCTTATTAACTTCTACTGAGCCAGATATTTGCTATAATTGTTGAAACAGTATGGCCATCCCATCTTTGTACTTCCTAAGTGTTTGACTACACCCCGCATAGAGATTGCTTCACTCAGTATTGGCACATACCTGCCAAGCGAGTTACCAATGACCAGAAGTAGGTGGCTCCTAAAATACTAGAAATAATCCAATCTGTTTATACCTCTAATAAAATGTTTTACCTAAATTGAATATAAAATTTTATTTTAATCTTGTTTTTGCCAACCTCTACTGTCTCATTCCCTGTATGAAAGTTTTGTTTATGCCCAGACTCTGCTTTTATCCTCTTACAGAGGGAGGGAGGTAAAGCTGACTTGCTGATTTTAACCATCTATCCTCTATCTTCATGTCTGATTAGATATCCCCTACCTTGGATTGGCTCTCTATATGCATAATATTCACCAACCTCTCGTCCTATTGTTCTCCATGGTAATGACCTTAGATACAGACATAGGCATTGATATATGGATAGAGCTACAGATGTAGACATAGTTTATAGGTCTCTCTATCAGCTGGTTCCACCTATGGGTTCTGCCCATCTTGCTCTTCCTTTATTTGCTGCTTCGGGCATTAAATGCAACCTTCCACAGGACACTGAATCAAAATTTCCATGATCTGATTACTGCAATGTACCTTGAAATGAATTAAATTAAATTGATTCAATTTTGGCCTATCCCAAATGAGAACTTTAAAATGTAGTTTTCTGTAAGTCCATAATGGGGGGGCAGGGGAGAATGAGTACAAGTAGGGAGAAGGGACAGAGAGAGGGAGAAAGAGAATCTTAAGCAGGCTCCGTGCTCAATGCAGAGCTTGATATAGGGCTGGATCTCAAACCCTGAGATCATGCCCTGAGCTGAAATCAAGAGTCAGGCACTTAACCAACTGAGCCATACAGGCGTCCCTCTGTAAGTCCGTTTTTAAAGGGTTGAATTTGATCCTATTTTCCCATCCATGAATAGGTCTATTTTTGTAATGATTGGTAGCCTAAGATTCATCAAAGATAAAAAAAGTAGATAGATTATTGGATGATTGCAAATTCCTATTCTCCAGCAGTAAACCTTGTCCACAGGGCCTCCTACTATATTAAGGTGGCATGAATTAAGGCAGCAGGTAACCTCAGGAATCAAAACCTAAGTATAAAAAAGTTAATGCTCTGGAAAGAACAATGATGCCGTACTAAGACCCACTAAATAAAGTTGCCTGCTCAAGAAAACATTAGATTAAAACTGAATAGCCTTTTCCTGAAAGTTTTCCTTTGTATATGTTAAAGATAAAGAAATCATGTTGATGTTTCTAAATAGGAAGCAAACATCATGACTAAGGTAATTAGGATCCTGACTGTGATTCTAGTGTGAAAGACAATTGTCTATAGACCAGGTAAAGTAAGACTCTATTTAGGTAGTGAAAACTATCATTAAAATTCAAGTGCACTGGAGAAGATCCAAAGCACTAAAGAGTGGTGTGCAGACTTGTCTCCTTCGAAGACACACATGTGCATTGGTGGTGAAACATCTCTTAAAATGATTCCCTTTCAAACCAGGAAAATGGAGAATATGTTTTGCTTTAGAGAGAAGCTCCAATATAATCTCTCTGCTGAACTTAGGGGAAAAAAACTGTATAAATATGACCTTAACTAATTAACTCAGTAATAAGTGGTACTGATCTATAAACTGAGCATTGTTGTGCTCGATTGCCTTTAAGGTAATTAAATGGTGGAGTATCAGTACCTCCTCCCAAATAATAGAACAAAATACTTCTCAAAAGATTCTCTTCATATAGTTTATTTCTACTGAAGTTATTATGGTAATGTTTTTGATAAATACATTTCTGTTTTCTATTAATGAAGTATAATAGAAGTGATATATACATTAAAAATATGCCTTGGAAATAAAGTATGGACCACTGAAATTGTGAAACTCATAACTTTCTGATTCACATAATTGGTGACAAACGATACGGTATGTAACTCATTATTCTTGAAACCTGTAAAAGGACTTCACAAAGCTGCATATTACCTCATAAAGAATAGGTTCCAATCTCATTTATCTAGCCCATAAATAATTAAAATTCTTATTCTTCAAATTGGATTACTTCAATACAGATGCTTACTATTTCCATTACTGCACACGTTACCTAAATATTCTGCTCAATCAAAATATGCTAGATGTCTTAAATAGTTTTTATAAACAATACTATATGCTAGCATGGAATTTCTAAAAGGAAAGCAATATTTCTGTTCTCTGGGTAACTTTCTTTCTATGGAATCACAGCTAAAAAAGATTTTTCAGGAAAAAAAAGTATTGGGGGAAAAAAAGGTTTTTCAGAACGGTTAGTGAGCCCTGTAAACTTTTCAACCCATGATTGTCTAAATCATGCCTTCACTCTCTCCTATGTAATTCTGGGTCCAATTCCTTGCATAGGGGCATATAAAGATATAAGGGAAGCAGAAAGGAAGGAATGACAAGCTATCCATGCATGCATGAGGCATGAAAAAATAAATTGTGTCATTTCAGTGATTCGGCCTGTGTATTAAGTGCTCTTATGTATGCTTTTAAAACAGGCATTGTGCAATACAAAGATTAAAATTCATGCTGATAATTTAAACGTTTAATTTTTCTTAAAATGACATCGAATTTAAAAGATTAAATTAAATTAAAACAAATAAAAAACTCAGACAAGTTGAGTTGAGAGAGATTATTTTTTTAAAAAAAGGTAAAAGCTTTATATTTTAGTACCTTTAATGGATTTTTTTTTTTTTTTTTAACAAGGGGCTCATGTTTTCACCGCCCTGGGTGCCACAAAACATGTAGCTGCTCATGACGTCGGGATCAACACCGCGGGAGAAAGGGAAGAAAGCAAGCAGGCTGGGCAGGGGGAGAAGGCCAGGCTCCAACAAAAGCTTCAGCCAAATCCGCAGGGCGCCCTCAAGTGGTCACAGCCTTCAGGGGCGGGCCCAGCTCGGTGGAAGGGCCGGCCTTCGTACTCTGTGTTTGCCAGTTCTCAAAGGCAGGCTGTCTGGGTAGGCAGCTCTCCCAGTCCAGGGCGGGTCCCAGGGATGAACCCTGATGCAAGCCGTGAGCCGGGCAATGCGTGCCTCAGTCCCGCAGGGAAGCTCTGGGCAGAACAGCACAGCATCCGGTTGAGTAAATAGGGGAGTCTGGACCATGCGTCGGATGTTATCATGCTGTATGTCTCTACCTAACTTCAAATGGTCTTGTTTTAATTCTGTGCTATTTGTATGACGGCCCCCTGACAATAAATTCTTTGCAATACAGTTTCCACATTGCAAGGGAATAGCCATCAAAGAGAAATTGGGAGGTATCACATCTGGCAGCTTGATATCTCAAAGAGTAAGCCTCCTAAATCGAAGCTTCTAGAGAGAGGAATCTGAAAATCTTTTGGACATGGCATCCTTGGAGTAGACTCAGGAGAAAGAGGCTGAAAAATGAACACTTGACTAGGAGAACAATCGTTTTGTGTTTGTCTGTTCTGTTTTGCCATGTGGGCTTTTACCCCAAGTTCAGGTGGAGACACATGATCAAAGCTTTAAGATTCTCACTTGCTTTCAGCATCATCAGGGCTGTGGCTTTGGTGTTGCTGGGCCGTCAGTCTAATGCAGTACACATGATTCATAGCTGTGTCTGCATTTAAAAATAAAGAAAAAAGGAACATGAAGCAGCAGTCTGCTGGACACTCATGCTCAAGTGGCTTTCTATTAGGGTATAGGTGTCTGCCAGGGTCAAGCTGCCCAGTTTTAGATGAGGGCTTTAAAGTATTTTATTATTTTTTTAATGAAGCAAAGAACACTTTAAGAACATATGTAACCTACAAACAGCTATTCAAATACTTTCCATTTCTCTTAGTGTGACACACTAAGTCTGATTTACTTTCCATTGTTTTCCGGCAGAACAGGGCTATGGTGGGGATGCCTGGGGTGGCTTGGTTGGTTGAGCGTCTGCCTTTGGCTTGGGTCATGATCCCGGGGTCCTGGGATGGAGCCCCGAATTGGGCTCCTTGCTCAGTGGGGAGCCTGCTTCTCCCTCTGCCTGCCCCTCCCCCTCCTTGTGCTCCTGCTCTCTCTCTCTCTCTCTGACAAATAAATAATAAAAAGAGAAGAGAAGAGAAGAAAAGAACAGAAAAATGAAAAGAAAAGAACAGGGCTATGGTGGTACGATTTTCGCAAATAATGCAGGCATGTTGGTTAATGGCTGAGAAGCTCAGTAGTACTGAATGGCAGAAGTGGGAAGGAGAAACTCGAAGATTCTGATGAGCTCTTGGCAGCAAGACGCCTCCTTCCTATGGCCCCACATAGAATACTGTACATGGGTGTCTGCCTGGGCCTCTTCCAGTCCCATTGTCAGGGCTGGCTTCACAGGTGTGAAACCCACGTGACAACACAGGGCCCTACACCTACGAGAGCCCCCAAAGCATTTTAATACTTTGATGTCACTGTCTTGAAATCCTAACCATTTTTCGACAAGAGGCTTGGCACTTTCATTTTGCATGGGCCCACAAATTGTGTGGTTTCTCCTGCCCATTTTCCAAAATCTCTGATAAGGTCAGAGTGTTGAGAGACCAATCTCAGACAAGTTTTGACATCTGGAGGCAAAATAGCAGCCACCTAAAAATAACAAAATACTGTCTCCACATATAAAGGTGGAGCTGCTCTGGAAGGGAAAGGGCAGAATCAGAGCCATTTGGTCTTTGCTGCTAGGAGCCCCTGAATTAAGTCTGCAGAATCTTCAGAATCTGTGAAACACTGGTCGGAAATCGTTGCCTTAGTTAGCATTTATCCTAACGATGACAGAAAAATAAATATCCAGTTGGTAGTCCACTCATCTAGCGACTAAAATCTACCCATACTTCTTTAAATAAACCATTTGTTTCGGGGAGGTTTTTGTTGGTTTGTTTTTTGGGTTTTTTTTGTTTCGTTTTATTTTTTTTTCATTTTCTAAAATGTGGTTTTTGGTCTCCTCCCCCAAAGGATGGCAAACAGAAGATACTGCAAGTATTTAGATAACTTATGGAGCCACCAGTTAGTGGGTGAGTCCTTTCTGCCATCCACTATGTGCATTGCCTTTTCTGATTGTATCATGGAGTCCTCACGGTGTTGAAGCTGAGAGGTGTCCCGTGTCACACAACCACGAGATTACACAGCTAAAAAGTGGTAAAGATGGGATTTTAACCCAAGATGATCTGACTCCAAACTCCTTGAATTAAACATCAACAAAATACTGGAATTTATCATCTGTTTGAACATGCTTAAAACCTCTATTTGTTTAGTGAACATCTGTAGTACAACTAATTATGATTAGAAAGACATCATTGCACTGAGTGAGTAGAAATGGGAGTCGTTTAAAATGTGTAGGACTATGAGAGAAGCCATTAGAAAAGAAAAGTGAGTGTCACGGATGTAATTCTAAAATCTAACTCATAGACTTGGGCTTTTGAAAGCAATTCTTACTCGCTTGTGAGAGGGGAGAAAAACGTTAAGTAAATATCTTTAGAAATTTGGTCTGGGTCCAATGTTTGTTGGTTAGCATGAGCCGAGTAGAACAGAAAAAGAGATTAGAAAGAAATAAAAGGATATTGAAATGTCAGTGATGAAAATACATGAGGCAATTGCACAACTGGACTCTTTATATAATGTGGAAGAGGAAATTTGCATGTGAAAACTGACTTTTCAGAGATATATAAATATTTTCTTCTGAAAACTCCGTCACTAAAAATAACTCTTCCTACTGAAATCATTATGCTTTTGGGAATCGAGCAAGTCACATCACTTAGAATTCATTTCCCTGGGTTCTTTCACAAGAAAGTAATCAATTCAGTTCAAGAAAACAAACCATCTTATGGTTGGCACCATCTGTATGATCAAATGAGTCACCGAAGATTACCAGTTCTGCCTCCCTTTTAAAATATATATGTATATTTATATTATGCCTATATATAAAAGAATTATGCAGTGGAATCGAATGGACAAATTATATAAACAGACATTTTATAAAAGAGGAGAAAAGAAATAATGAATTACCACTCATTTTACTAATGCAAATGAAAAACACAATACAACACAATTTTTTTGCCAAACAAATTGGCAAAGTTTTTGTTTGCCTTTAGTTTGTTTTTGAAAATACCCAAAGATGAGAGGGTGCAGTGAAAAATCTATTTTCATATAGAATTTGTAGAAGTAAAATTTAGTTCGATCTCTTATAAAAGTAATTTGCAATGAGTATTAAAATGCCATAAAAACACCTAATTCCTTCGAATCAATATTTCTGTGTCTGGGAATCTATCTTTAGAAAATAAAAAGAAAGAAAACATTAAAGAAAAATTTTAATGTGAAGATATTTGTGATGTCACCCTTTTTAGGGAAAATCTAGAGGAAAAGCAAATTCTATTATTAGAGAATGTCTTTAGGAAATCATGATACATAAATAACAGTTACATAGTGACTAAAAATTATTTTCACAAGGAGTTTTTAATTAACATGCAGAGTTATCTTAAAATGTAAATGGTAAAAAAGTCATCAGTTGTAGATATATTCTGATCTCAAATATATATATATATGAAAATACATACAGGTCTAAATGTATAATTAATCTACAGAAGAATATATATATAAATTTTAGTATATTCATAAATAGAATATATGTAGTGAAAATGAATGACATATAGCCACAGATATCACATCAATAAAATTGAGAGAAAAAAGCAAGTTTAGAAAGATATAGTATAGTTTCATTTATATAAAGTTCAAAATGATGAAAAACCTAACAATCTTGGCTAAAATATGTGTTCACATGTGTGGATAGGGGTGGGGAAGTGGGACTGTGAAGACATAATGCAAAGAGAAATATAGTATTTAGGATAGTATTATTTACATAGGAACAGAGGGTCATAGGAACATACGATCTGGAAAGACCTAGAGAATTTCAACATTATTGGTAATTTTCTCTCTCTTAAGCATAGTGGTAAATATTCACATATATGGATTTTTTCATATACACACGTTTTTCACGCACACGTACACATGCATAAAGCATCTTCAAAATTGAATATAAAAGTTTTCTAAGAGTAAAAGGAAGTATGGCAAATGGCTTATCATAAATGTTCTCAAGTATTTTGATTAAGAGTAATGTATTTTCTTCTCTAAAATTCATCTATGATTCAACTTTGTCATTATATTTATGGTCAGAAAAACATCTGCAAATTAAATCCAGAAGCAATTAACCAAAAAATTTGGCCTTCAGAAATGGCCTGGTACTGGAATGCTTTCTCAAGGAGAAAATGCAATGTAAGTATTCCTAGTAGTCTTCAAGTGTGTGACTGAAACAAAATACATTGGAGGGTTTTATTTCTTTTATTGGCAAATCACAATATTTATCACAAAAGATTACTGAAAGGACCAGATGAAGTATATAGCATGTAAGCACATTTTGCAAGGGCACAGAGTATTAAACAAAATTAGTTATTGCCATCATTCTTAATTTTTGTCTACTGAAGAAGGTATTAGGAAGACTAAACTTAAAATTATTTAAAAAAAAAATTAGGAACCCTTACCTAAGTATTGAGAGACCATGTACATGAAACAAAAGATAATGTAATCTCTCTATAATCTCTTTCCCTAGAAAATGACCTAAGTTCTCAGTCATTTCAAACCTTACAATTTTATACAATGTGCTAACACAGAATAAATAATTACATACATATACATATATATGGTTTTAACAGCTCTTTACAGCTGTGTATATCTGGAAAGCAGATGTTAGAGCGTGTACTTGTAGTGATCCAGACAGTACACAAATTCGGAAAGATAATCATCCTTTTAAAATATTTATTTAGTGGCCCTTAGTCTTTCTCCTTGTAATTTCTCATTCTAGAACCCAGGTTTAGGAGAACTGGTCACTTTATCCTAGCCCTCTGCAAAGAGCATCAGGACCTTCCAATCTTGTCAGTACCCAAGATTTGATTGGAGTAGAGCTATGATATTTGACATAAGATAGAGATATTTCATTTACAGAATAGGAATTCTTGACAAAAAAAGGCTATAGTTAATATTGCATGTCTTAATATAGTAAAGAACTTTCTCTGACAATTGAATTTTCACAGATGTAATAGTCCTCATCAAATATAAAATCAAATTAAATTACTTTGAATACATCAGCAATGTGCTTGGAAGATGAGGAGTATGACAGGTCTTTATATGATAAATCAACAAAATATAATATTTTTGTTAATGTCTGAAAGTTGCTATTATAATACTTGTGAGCTGTTATTTTGTAAGCTTTTTTTTTTTTTAAGTCTTTGAAAACTTGAGCCATGACTAACTCTACATTGGAGAAAAACAGGAAATCGTGGTAGGATCCCAGTCTTTATTATCACATCATTATTGTTGCTGTCATTTTCCTGTAATAGGCACATTGTGATCATTTGTTTTAACATGCAAAAAGTTGGCTAACAATAGTCCTAGGAATTTTTCCTCCTTTTAGCTTTTTATTTTAATTCTTGTTTAGGGGAATTATGTTTTCTCAAACATAAAATTTAAGTCTGAGATCACACTTCACAATAGGGTTGATATTTGGCAATAGTTTAGATCAGAAAATATTAACCTTCTCTCTTTACACATAACTTGTAATAAAGAACAAGAAGCTAGGGCATTTCTGGAAATGTGGCCTACAGACTCCTCCAGATTGCAACTTGAGACGAAATGGTAATACTGTATTTTCTCAAATCTCTCATCGTGGCTGCTCACCCTAACCTTCCTTCTAGATAATTGCTGTCTGTACCCTTTGAGGAGCACATTTATATACTACAGAATTCTGTACCCTCAGCCATGATGAGATATACATTTGGCCCCAAATTGGACAATCTGTTGTCTTAGCAGTGACTTCTCAGATTCCTTCTTTCAAGATTCAGAAATAAAAGACACAGTCGATAGTTAGCCAGTATTTCGAGCTGACGATGTAAAATAAAATTGGGGCTGAAGCTGCCGCATTTGGACACATGGAATACAAGTTACTTACTCCAAGAAGCAGATACACAGAAGATAAAAGATAGAGACAAGGTCAGAAGAGATCTAAATGTGTGAAAGATAGTGTAACCCCTGAAAGAGGGAGGAAGAAGCTTTCATTCAGGACCTTTCAGCTCAGAGTTCAGTTGGACTTCATTTCCTCCCCATGAATGTTTGTGTTTAGCTCTTATATCCTTTAATAAATCTCTTTTTTTTAGCTTCCATGAGAGTTTAAATCGCAACCATAAAACCCAGATTAGTATAGGATAGATAACTTATCTCACAAATTAAGAGAATAATTTATCTGACAGTCCCTAATTTTATCACTTTTCAGTTTAATTTATTCCTCTGGAAATTACACATTGTGCATTCTTTAATATTATTTTTTTTAATTTAAATTCAATTAGTCAACATATAGTACATATTTAGTTTCAGAGGTAGAGTTCAGTAATTCATCAGTTGCGCATAACACCCAGTGCTCATCACATCACGTGCCTTCCTTAATTGCCCATCCCCCAGTTACCCCATCCCCCCGTTACCTCATCCCCCCACCTACCTCCCCGTCAGCAACCCTCAGTTTGTTTCCCAGAGTTAAGAGTCTTTCATGGTTTGTCTCCCTCTCTGATTCCTTCCCATTCAGTTTTCCCTCCCTTCCCTTATGATCTTCTGCATTCTTATATTCTTATATGAGTCAAACCATATGATAATTGTCTTTCTCCGATTGACTTATTTCATTAACATAATACCCTCCAGTTCCATCCATGTCAATGTAAATGGTAAGTATTCATCCTATCTGTTGGCTGAGTAATATTCCATTCTTTATCCAGCACATCTTCTTTATCCATTCATCTGTCGAAGGACATCTAGGCTCCTTTCACAGTTTGGCTATTGTGGACATTGCTGCTATGAACATTAGGTTGCAAGTGCCCTTTCATATCACTACATCGGTACCTTTGGGGTAAATACCTGTACATATCCTTATGTACATAACCACACACCACATACAAAAGCTTTGCTTCGATATTAAAGTCGGCTGAAAGCCTGGATCACAAAATTGTTCCTTTGATAAACCAAATCAAGTTTTAAAGTGCATTTACAAATAATACACAGAATGTGATATAGAAATAGATGTAGGAGCTATTTAAGAGTTGCATTACAGGGGTGCCTGGGTGGCACAGTGGTTAAGCGTCTGCCTTCGGCTCAGGGCGTGATCCTGGCGTTCTGGGATCGAGCCCCACATCAGGCTCCTCCACTAGGAGCCTGCTTCTTCCTCTCCCACTCCCCCTGCTTGTGTTCCCTCTCTCGCTGGCTGTCTCTATCTCTGTTGAATAAATAAATTAAAAAAAAAAAAAAGAGTTGCATTACAGGTATACTTTCTCATGTACCAATTTTATCATTTGCAGCCATTTTGCTCTAAAAGGTTCAAATGAAACTTTATAACGCAGGAAAAGATGGAGTACACAGCCCTCTCTCGGTGCTTTAGGAGAGTGTTAAAAGTTGAACAGTGTTTCTAAGGACTGCTGTCACTATAGTATGTTCCATTTTATTAAATTTGCTGCTTTCCACCAGGAAAGGAGATATCTAAATTAGTTGCGTGCCCTTGTTGAAGTTACTTCATTTCTCTATGTCTCAGTTTCCTCATCAATAAAATGAGAATAACAGTAATAATAACAATTCATCAATATAATAGCATTGCTAGGATTAAATGAGATTAACACATGAAAGGCATTAAATAGGCCTACTGCATTTAGGACACTGGCTGGGACGTATAAAGCATTCCACATTTTTTAATTATACTTTTCACTAGATTTTTTTTAAAGATTTTATTTATTTATTTGACAGAGAGAGAGAGTGTACAAGCAGGGGGAGGGGCAGAGGGAGAGAGACAACCATTCTCTCTGCTGAGCAGGGAGCCGGATGTGGACCTCAATCCCAGGGCCCTGGGATCATGACCTGAGCTGAAGGCAGACAATTAACCAACTGAACCACCCAGGTGCCCCACTTTTCACTAGATCAAATATTTTCTGCAATGTGTCTGGAAAGAGGTTATTTTTAACACCTTCTCAAGATACAGTTCATATAACACACTCATTCACCTTGTACAATTTAATGGCTTTTAATTAACATAGACACAGAATTGTGCAGCCATCACCACAATCAATTTTAGGACATTTTCATCACCTCAAGAAACATTGTACACTTTAGCTATTGTCCCCCAATCCTCCATCACCCCCAACCCTAAGCAAGCATAATCCATATTTTGTCTCTGTTATGGTTGCCTATTCTGAGCATAAGCCATGATGACTAGGCAAGAAATGCATGAAGAAAATAAAATTTTCAACCTGGTATAATATTTACCTCAGTGAATTTAGAAATAGTGAACCTTAAGGGATTTCTTAGAATTCTTAAAGTAGAGCATATAATAGTCTGTTGTTTTTGGTTTTTTTCCCTTAGAATCCTCCCTTTTGACAGAAACAGAGCAGCAAGCACCAGGGACTTGAGCAGCCCAATGTGCTATGCATAGCACACAATTGCCTCGTTGACCCATATCCCACATACAGCTGATAATGTGACAATTAGGTCCTTAGTTTGTTTAAGACTAGGCTTACTCCTCTGTGCACAGTGCAAAAAAAGAAAAAAATAAATAAAATGGAAAGATCCTTTCTAAGAAAAATGCTCAGGAAACCCAGTCACTGAGATCAACTGCGAAAATGGATTTTATGAATGGTTTACAGGAAAACATGTAAAATGGTAAAGTCAGTTCAAATGTAGCATTTGTATTGTTCCTATTCCAAGCCCATGCAGATGGGCAATTCACTATGTAAGTAATTTTCATGGCTAAGATAACAAACCATCATGTTTTCCTTGGACATACTACCTTGTGTAATAACAGTCTCAATCGGTTATATTTCACAAAGTTTCCAGTACAGCAATATTACATACAGTGCAAAGAATTGAAAATCTGGAAATAATGTTCTGATTCTTCTTAAGACAGCTTCCTTGGTGTCTTACACCTCTCAAATTTGCAGGCAGGATTATGACACCCTCCCACTCTGTGATTTCAAAACTATATTTAGATAATTTTTGTATATAAGTGATATTTAGGCAACAGGATTCTCTGCAACTATTTATTTCTTTAGATGTTTTCTAACTTAATACTGAAGAACTAAACCTGACATGTAAAGCCAAGCTGTGGGGAAAATATCCTAACTGTTCTGAAAAAGAAGAGCAGCTTAGGCTACAGAAATTGGGACTTCATAATGTGTTTTTTGACAACCAACAGAATCTAAATATCTAAATGACATGTTTTCTTGTTTTTCTGTTGCTTCCTAGATTTCTATAGTTAATCTATATGGCAATTTTGCAACCTATTACATCTGCCATTTGATTCAACAAATTTCTGTCCTTGTCCCCAAATTCCAACCAATTCCACCACTTAAGTATGTGTTTTTCAATTGTATCCAACTGCAATGATAACTTCTACAATAAGGTAGAACAGAGTATTTTCCAAGACCTTGTACGATTTGTACATTAATATAAAATGTGAATTGTGTTATGACAGAGAAGACATAGGAAGCTATGTTTTGTTTTACGGATCTTTCTTCATTATATGGTGAATTATCTATAAAATTGTCAGAAAGAAGTATTACACAGAATTTGTCCAACTACTATGATAAATATATTGTGTGTCTACCAATTACTTAGATTTGTTCTTGATATTATGTTATGTGAAAATGTGTAAAGTAAATATAAAACATCAGTCCTCACTGTAAGACACTCACTATGCTTAACTGCCAATATAGAAGTCACAGCTCTATCCATAGACAGATAGATATACTTTCACTGATAGATGATAGATGATAGATAGATGATAGATAGATAGATAGATAGATAGATAGATAATAGATAGATGATAGATAAATAGATGGATAGATGATAGATGATAGATAGATAGATAATTTTGTTGTGGATGATTCAGTCATTCTGTTCATTTCAAATACCAAATACTACAGCTATTGTTTGTGTGATAAGTTGAGCACTGAGCATATTTAAATAGCTAATGTGATTATATCAATTTTTGCTATTTATCTGTGGATCATTAAATCACCCTGATTATGAAGGTATTATGATCAAAAAACATTATATTCTCTTGTAATTATTACAATTCTCTATAATTTTAAAAGTGGCCTTTTTATTTGCACCAACAATATAAACATAGCAAAATCTCTATGGCTAACCGATGTTTGTGTCTTCTCTGAAAATAAAACTCTATTTCCTTTCAATGACAGCATCTTGTGTTTAACTGCCTGAATAAATATGATGAGGTCAGTTCTTACTACAACTGTCACTTCCTGGTCACAGAAAGTAAAACACTATCTATCTTAACCATCTGTGATAGACCATCCTAAATTGTTAGCATTATCCAATTTTACCAATAAACAATCTGGAGCGATAAGTTCTTGTCTCACCTTGCTCCTGTGAAAAATAAGAAATTCTGGTTTTACTTTCTTGACAAGGAACCATATACTGCCACCTTTGCTATCAATAAAATTTTGATGTGTAACTGTGGTGCTTTGACTAGAAATGTCAAAATACATTGCAAGTAAATTCAAAATTCAATTGCAAAGTGCTCTGTATTCATAAGCTCTTATTGATGCAACCACTTTGAATATATGTTTCTATGCATCTCTGTTGAGTCCTTATCAGGGTTTCTTAACCTCAGCACTATTAACATTTGGTAAGATAAATCTTTGTTGTGGGGAGCTGTCCTGTGTATTATAAGATATTTGGCAGCAAACCTGGCCTCTCCTCCACTAGATGCCAGTAACATTCCTTTGAGTTGTGCAATTTTTCCCTATCCTCTGCAATCTTTAGTACTGCTAATCTTTTTAAATGTTAGCCTGGTAGATATGTAGTAGTATAGTATTTCCCTCATTATCTTTTTCCCTTACTCCATTTAATTTAGTATCTACATCACATATTTTTCAATCTTTCCATATTCTTTATACTTTAAGTGTAATTATTGAATTAATGTAAATTAACACTTAGTTTATAAGTTAACATTTATTGAGTTTGAATATTCTAAAATATGACAATCTATTGTTATACTATATTATACTATGCTATGTTATGACAATCTCTATTTTTAATTTGCTAGTTTAGTCCATTTACATTATTTGTGATTTTTTACATCCTCTTAATTAATTACGAAATTACATAGACTTTGAGTTACCCTGCTCCAACATTATTTTTCAAATAAGCTCTGTCATTTGTGTAGGTTTGTGTGGGTGTGTGAATCTATGTTGAACTTTATTTAAATGGAATCAGAGATGTGTATTTTTTTATTATGAAAATGAACATGAAATTTACTTTAACCATGCCCTGTCATTTTTCATGAACAAATTTGCAAAACATAAATTTTATCATCATGTTATTACAAAAATGCTTATACCTTATTTTCAGACTCATTCACAGATTGGAATGATATATCTTGCCTCCATGGATTTAGTTTTTCTATATGCTTGTATCTCAAAATATTATCTTGCAAACAATTTGTAGCTGGATTTTAATCTTATACAAATAATATGATGTATTCTCCACTTATTGAAGTTATTGATATAATTGTACCTATTTTATATTTTCTGTTTATCAGATATTTTCACTGCTTCTTCTTTTCTTTCTTTCTACCACATTACATTAATAATATTTTGCATTGTGCCTCTGTATCCTTCTAATAGTTTGGATGCTGCAAGTGTATTTCTCTGTGGTTTCTCCCAAATTTTTAAAACCTGGAAAAGACTTTTTTTAAACTGCATCCTTAGTTATAGATGTTTATTTTTTAAACTCTTGAAGTTATTCATTTTTTTCTAATGTCTTTTCTAAGACAATATGGATCTTAACAAGTTAAATTATTACAAAACTCCACACTCCCAGTCTTTTTATTGTTGCCTAAAGTTTTAGTTTTACCTATTTTTATACACAGATTATGTTGTACCTCTCTATAATGAATAGTCAGCTTAATTCACCATCTTGTTATGCCCATTAATTGGGTTCTTTGCTTCCTGTTTCTTACATCCTATTCTTTCCCTCTGGGCTTGTTTTTTTTTTTTTTTTTTTTTTTAAAGATTTTATTTATTTATTCGACAGAGATAGAGACAGCCAGTGAGAGAGGGAACACAATCAGGGGGAGTGGGAGAGGAAGAAGCAGGCTCATAGCAGAAGAGCCTGATGTGGGGCTCGATCCCAGATCGCCGGGATCACGCCCTGAGCCAAAGGCAGACACTTAACCGCTGTGCCACCCAGGCGCCCCTGTTTTTTTTCTCCTTTAAAAAAAATACCCTGTTTTGTGTCAATTTTATCTCAGTTAAAGAAGAAGAAGAAGAAGAAGAAGAAGAAGAAGAAGAAGAAGAAGGAGAAGGAGAAGAAGGAAAATTTGGTAAGGTTCCCACCCCCTGTGGAACCTGTAAACAAATAAACAAATAAAATTTTTTTTTGAAATCTACTTTCTCTCCTGTTTGATTTGCCTAACAGTAGCCCTTGTCTTATCTAATATGTATGTGCATATATATAATTATAAGTCTTGATACTAAGACATCACAAACACTCAGATCCACCTGAGTCTTTTGGAGTGCTATTTAGCAAGTACTATGTATGGTAAGATTAAAAAACAAACAAACAAACAAACAAAAAAACTAAAAGGCATCAAATGGACTATGTCTACCCAAGTAAACTCCCAGAACCCCTCCCTGCCTGCTTTACTTGCTAATGTTTCTAATTCAAAAACAACAACAAACAAACAAACAAAACCTTTATTAATTCTTTTAGTGGTGACCTGTGTATGGTAAATTCTCTTAATCTTTGAAACATCTAAAATATTTTAATTTTTTCAATCTATTGAATCCTAATTTTGGTACGTACAATTTCTGTTTTCATCAGTACTTTGCAGATATATCTGCTGTTATCCAACATATGTTGTTGCTGATAGAAGTCTGCCAATATTCTACTTGTCATTCCTTAGTAGGAAATGACTGTGGTAGGTTTTTTAAGATCGTCTTTTTATCCTTGGTGTTTGCAGTTTTGCTCAAATGTAACAAAAATGGGTTTATTTATTTGCGTTGCTTGGTTGTTGGCATGCACTTTCACCTAAAAACCCAGGTCTCTTTTCAGTTCTGAAAAAATTTCTACTGCTACCTCTTTAGCTGTAATTTTTCTGCTATTATATCTCTTTTCTTTCCTTGCATTCTCATTCATTGTATGTTGAGCTCTCAACTTAGCCTCAATACCTCTTAATTTCTATGTGAATATATACACATTTGTACACACACATACCTTTACGCCTTGGAGAGAACGCCACCGTATTACCTTCAAATTTATTAATTCTCTTGTATCAACTGTTGTATAGACTTTTTAAGTCTACAGAATTTCAACTATCCAGATATATTTATGTTCAATATTTTGTTAGCATGTTTTTGTTTCATTTTTCAATTTTTGGCTCATAAATTCATGGTTTTTTACACTTTATATTACTACTTTAAATATCATGTTGAAAATCCTGACTATACTTGCATTCAATTATTTTGCAAATTTTAATCTAAAGCCATTTGAAAATGGAGTGAAATCATTTTTATTATTGATTTTTTGCTCACATTCTTTCTTAACAGTATTTTTTTCAAAAGATTTGTAAGAATTGCTCATTCTGAACTTGAATCATTTGCTGATGCCGAAAGCTGTGTCTCAGTGCACAGAAAATTCTTTGAGTTGCCCCTTTGAGGGAAGATGACACCCACAACACTAATTCAGGTGTATTAGCTCTAGTCCCCTTCTCTAAGGAAGACACTGAACCTATTTTATAACCCATGTTCACCTAAACAACTAGTAGTTGGTCTGTAGGCTTATTCTTGTTCTTTTTTTTTATATTGCTATTCAACTTCCGCTCCACAGAGAAGTTCATTTGTTGCTGTTGTGTTTTTTTTTTTTTTTTCTTCCAGGTATAAGTTTTCAGCTTTCCCTTTTTTTTTTTTTTTTTTTTTTTTTTTCTCATGCTTAGCACTGACCAGAGAATGTGCTGGTTCTATTTTGTTAGCAACCTCTCTTCTCAGGTTGATTATCTGCCTTCTCCATCCATATACTTGAAAAGGCTCAATCTTACACAATCTATTACCCAAGATCCTTGGTTTTGTTCAAGGCAGACACAAGAAGGACATGAGAAAGCAAAACAGAGAGAATTTATATCTTCTTTGCTCCCACTCTGCTCTGAACTGCACTTCTGTCGGAGGCTGTATGCCTCCAAGGCTAAGCCTCATTCTACTTCTGTCCTGAGGACACTCCTCAAAGACTTCAGTTTCCATTATTTCATAATTTCTTCCTATCCCTCCTTTAGGGTTAGGGATGATAATAACTTCCCCTACCGAAGTTTCCATAAAGAATTCCTTAATTTCAATCGCTGTTGTGACTCTCTCTGAACTGGATTCTGCTTCCTGAGAGGACTGACGTACAGAGGTGTGACTACCTTCTCAAATAGTATCCCATTTTGACAGGAAGCCCCTTGGTGTCACTCTTAACCACTTCTGAAGTGTTGTAACACATTACTGTATTTGCTAGTTCATGAAGACACATTTGTTCCATGAGCTCAGCAGCACTTTACAAATATTTCAGTATTTGAGAGCATCAGCATAGATACAAACCTCTTTCTGTAACAACAGGGTCAGTAGTTCTGAGAACCAAAAATAAGCTTGGTTTGATTTGGCTCTGTTTGACTAGATTTGGCTTCTTCACATAGGCATTCCGTATCAAATTTCAAATTCAGTTCCAAAGGAGGTGCATTTGAATTGCTGCCAAGCTGCTCTTCTAATAATTCCTGCTATTTTTTTGGTTAAGATGTTTGAAAATCTGGGCATACTCTAAGTTAGCTTTACATGGAATAAAGAACTAGAAAATTAAATGCCCAACAGACTCCTTACAAGAATTTCACCTTCTGAGGTGTTCCAGGAGTTTCCCTAACAAAATTGAAGAGTGTCAACATTTACCTCATGAAACAAATGTTCTATTTCTTAATACATGCTATATACTCTCCTGTTTGACACATTCATCAAATCCCATAAGGACATTGACAGCAAACAAAATTATAATGGCATCTTGTCATTTTACACCCATTGCAAAATCAGAAACTGGCAGTAGGACAAAAAGATCTTTCCTGGGGTGCGTGGGTGATAATCAGCATGTCTAAAGATATCCCAGTTCCTGAAAGGTAATTCCCTGATTATATGCATTCACATTCACATGACACATCTGCACGTTCACACATTGTTTTGAATATATCTAATTGTTCATCTTTGGTTCATTCTTATGTGAAATTTTCCGTATGGATATAAGCCTACTTAAGAATTAGGATGGGAAATAAAAAATTACAAGGAAAACAAGAGAATAGTTTTTCACCAAAGGGGAATAGATATATGGCTTGGGCACAATATTGTCCCTTTTCAGATGTTAACATCAGATGACAAATAGGAAAGGGGCTATAAAATATGTTCTAGTAGAGGCTTTTGTTCAATTAGATCCAACCAATTCACATCGAGTCCATATCTATGTCTACATGTTGACCTAGGTCATGGATATTCAAAGACAAGCACATTCTAGTTCTACCACCAAGCAGTTTATAAATTGATGTATAAACTTCAAATTCTCATAGGTTGTATGATACTACTTGAGAATAAGTGGATATAATTAGTTTTAATTAGAGACTTCAAGTGAGATTCATATAAAAATTGACAGGGGTGAGGGTCTTAAGGTGTGAAATTATTTCAGTAGTAGAAAATGTCAGACCACGTATTGATCAATTGAATTCTAGAGACTAAGTATAACTAGTTCAATTTCAATCTCTGTTATGAATCTATCAGAACTGGATTCTGCTTCCTGATAGGACTGACATACAGAGGGTGTTACAATGTCATATAGTATAACTAAGAACATGGGAACAAAAGAGCATCGTGTGTCCTGGCAATGAGCCTAAAAGCTAATTCATACTTCAGTGTTCTATAGTGATTAAATGCAGGCACACTGGATTCAGACAGACATGGGTACCAAAGGGTTCTTCCACTTACTATAAATGTAGCATAAATCCCACACCCTGATTTTTGTATCTGAAAATGAGGACTAGAATACAATCCAACTTGTAGGGCTACAGTGAACATGGAATGGAATAATGCATGTAATGTGGTTAGCACAAGACCCAGTATACATGTAAAACGGCACATTCGACAATGCTTAGATGGCTTGGGTGGGTTTGAGTCATAAAATTGGATAACAAGTTGCAAAGTTAGAGTGGAGTCAGACTGGGAAGACTTAAAAGATCTCAGATGGCTCATCTGCACATGCGCCCAGTTAAATTCAGTGCTGGAATATTATATTGAGTATAATCCCATAAATAGTCAACGATTTTATGCTTGGAGAATTCAATATCTTAATAATCTTCCCTACACATATTAAACTTCAAGAGAGAATATTTTTTATCTCTGTGTCACTGCATAACTGGCTACTGCAATTCTAGAATAAATCAATAAATTTCCAAAAAATGCCTTTTTAAAATTAAGAAAGCATCTTACGTATAGAATAAGTAAAATAACAAACATTCCCTTATGCTTAAAAAGAGTAGCGACTCAACTAATTAGCTTGCAGATCTCGAGAGTTTCAAAAAATATTTGTAGCCACTTTTCCTGGAATTTCAAAATAAATTGCTTGCAGTAAAAGGAATTTAAGGGGTGAGGTATAGGAGAGGAGACTTTTCATTTGCTAATAGGACACATGAGATATGCAAGCCACATGATGTAGTAGGAAGGACTCTGGAAGTTGGAAGACAAAGAGCACCTTCCTTTATGAGTTATGTGAACTTGAGCTCATCACTTGATCTTTCTAGGTTTCAGCTTCCCCTTGGGCAAAATGATCCAGTTGCCTTGAAAAGCTGACATTTGATGATTTTCTGTTCCTCCTCCCTCCACAGATTCTCTTCTGCTGACAAGATTTTAGAAAATTCTGAACCTCCATAGTGGCATGTATTCTTTACACAGCCTTGCTGTTGATGTTTGCCCAGCTACCAACAGAAACGATTGGGATGATTTGAATATTTTATCCTTCTCCACCCTCTCCAGTGAGCACACCCCTATTCTAAGGGAGCACGACTGGCTGACTTTGTTGTAACAACTGAGCATTTTTGGCTATGTTTTCCTGGCTCCTGTGAGGACAAAGATTTCAGCCTCTTCTAAAGCATTAGGTGGGACTCATAAGGTCTGTGGTTCCATGCCAAATGGTTGGTTCTTCATCAGCATTTAAAATAAAGTATTAAAAAATTTCAAGGCTTAAAAATAATTTCAAATCTTAACCATTCAAAAACCACTACACTGATAAATTTTTTGCTATTCAAGTGAAATCTTTGGTAGAACATTACACTATGAACAATTTATCTCTTTTTAAATAAGTGTCCTTACTTTTACTGGGATAGTTTTATGTTGTCGTTTAGTTTGTTTTTATAAAAAGAAGTTAACAAAGGCTTAACACGAGTGCAGTAAAGTCTACCACAACTCCCCCTTCTTTCTGATTGAAATACCACTAACTTAAGTAACTTATGTTAGAAGGACTTCACAGATTATTTGGGTATAATTGAAAATGAGCTGAAGAAAGCACATGTAGAATAAAAAATACTTTATGCAAAGAAATAAAATCTTATCAAAATAAAAATTCTCCACTCTAAATGTTATTCTTGTTCTCCTAGTAAATTTCATATTTTAATTTTCCAAGTCTAATATGACATCTGTACTTATGAATGTGTTGGAAAATATGGCTTGGAGTTTAATTATATATAATGTAAATATTTTTATATTAACTTGATCACTCAATTAATTATTAATTCTTTGTTCTGGGGAATGCATGCTCCCTGACCTCACAGGGGAATGTGCCTCGTTTTTCACATTCTGTGACCCAGCTAAGTTAAACCTAATTCCTGTATACATAAGCTTTGTACAGGAAATGAGTAATTTTGATTTCATCTCTGTATAGGGAATTAGTCAGATATTGGCAATGAAACACAGCATGTCATCAGCATTTAAACTGTACAAGATCTCTGAGTACAAAAAGCAAACTTCTGTATTAGAAGATCAGATCAAAGCAAGCAAATTCCAAGTTAATACAATTTAATTACTATATACTTTTTATTGTAAAATATTAATCCATCAAAAATATTTATTAGGGGTACCTGGCTGGCTCAGTCAGTAGAGCATAGGACTCCTGATCTCAGGGTCATGGGTTCAAACCCCATGTTGGCAGAGAGTTTACTTAAAAATAATATTTACTAGACTCTAACTCTATGTACAGCTCAAATTAGTCACTAGGCAATATGGTATACAGGAGCGAAGTAGAGACTAAAATTACTGGTGTACTTCTAAATTTTGAAATAATTTATTTGAGTCAAAAATTTCCTTAAGTGTAGAAATGGCATATTATATGATGGTTAAGAGTATGTCAAGCTCTTATTACCTAGGGTTCTGGACAGATTACTAAACTCTATTTCTAGATTTCTTCATCTGTAAAGTGAAGGGAATAATAACACCTACACCTTAGGTTTTTGGAAGAATTAAATGAGACAATCAGTGTAAAGTGCTTAGAAAGTTGCAGATACATAGTAACCACTCAACAAATATTTGTTCTTACCTATTATATGTGTTTGTTCCAGCATCTAGGCTATGAAAAGGCATACAGCTTTATAAATGTATTTATTGTTCCATCAATAGTAAAGGAGCAATCATAAGAAAAGAGACTAGGAGGAAGAGAAAAATAAAGATCAAGAGGACAAGGAGAGATACTAAAATGTCTAAATATCCTGGCCCCGCTCTCAAGTAATTCATGTCCTCCCTAAGGTAATGATGATACCTTACTAGATAGTAAGATAGTACATAATGGTACTCATTCCAAGTATAAATAATTTCAGAGAAAGGAAAGAACAAAGCGAGCTGGAATTGTCAGAGAAGTCTTCTTGAAGAAGTTGACCCAGGTCCTATAATTTCCAGGTGTTGGCGGCATAATAGTATTTGCTTCTCTAAATCTTCCATTTCTCCTGAAACACAGAACCAAAATAAACTGAACTATATCACACAACAATTGTAACTTGGTTAAGCTATCTAGAGATTTTTTTTTCTTATTTGTAAATTGAAGTATTCTATTTGTGAAGTAATTTCCTAGAGAAGGAAGTAGGTTCTTATTTTCCCAGAATTATGACAAATGACAGTGTTGGATCCTTTGTGCATCTGTATAACAATAATTCTGCAACAGAATTTTCAGTTAAAAAAAAATAATGACTTCAAGTTGAAGGCAAGAAACACCCGGA
This sequence comes from Ursus maritimus, assembly GCF_017311325.1. Lineage (NCBI taxonomy): Eukaryota > Metazoa > Chordata > Mammalia > Carnivora > Ursidae > Ursus > Ursus maritimus. The sequence continues at coordinate 41,291,402 of NW_024423343.1, forward strand.
CAGGTTCTTGGTGACCTCCAGACATGAACCTGAAGTTTCATTTAAATATTTTAGTTTTCAACAAACATGTGTGTGTAATTTTCTGCCATCGTTAAGTAAGTTTTTTTTTTTCCTTTTAAAATTTTATTACTGTAAACTAAGTATTTTCTGCCCAGCCTTTCCTTGTTCTGGGAACTGCCCCAGCCTAAGCATACTCATGTGGTTATAGGAGTGATTCTTGGCAGTCTTGTTCCTACAGCATGATACTACATCCTGGTTTCAGAGTGATGACTGAGCCAATGATCTAAGGACAGGCATCCAGCTCCTTCCTAGGAATCTGAAACTGGGACCCAGTTTCTCTTTTAAGGTCTGTCACCTGACCTGTAATACATTAACACCTTAGCTGTAGTTATTGTGTTTTTCACTATGTGAACTTGAGGCTTACAAGTTTGAGAAGAGGAAGGTCTAAGGAAATACAGGAGCAAATGAGAAACAAAAAGAAAGTCTCCTTGTCTTTGGTTCGATTCATCTTAAGGCTCAACTTCACCCTCCATTGCATTTGCTCCAGTGAGATGTCCCATGCCATTATACTAAAGGACTAAAGGATTGTTTTTCTTGTTTGTGCTACCTTGAATTAGTTTTTCTTGCTTGCAACCAAAAAACAACAAAAAAGCAAAAAACAAATATGAATGATATGTAATATAACACTTGAGATTTTTTACTTTTGTATTCCAGTTTAGTTCTGGTTTGAACAATATATGAGGGGGTCAGAATTTTAGTGAAAATTCTCTTTGACAAAGTACAGTGAACATAAAACAATAGAGCAGAGTGTCTCAGATCAACTAGAAAGGATTAGGGAATTAAGGGATACCTGGTGTAATAGAAACTAAGCTTGGACCTATTTAATAAAAAAAAAGATCGAATCTAACCTTCTAAGTATAGTGACCAACTGATCCTGATTTGCCTGGAATTTTCCCACTTTCAGTATTTAATGTACCATTCAGGAACTCTCTGAATCCTGGGCAAATTGTGATGGTGGTCACCCTACTTCCAAGATTTGATTAAAACCACATTATTTCCTTAAAAACAAGGACCATTGTTTTTTGGGAGGTTGTTGATCACTGCTTCAATTCTGTTACTGGTTATTGGTCTATTCAGATCGTCAATTTCTTCCTGTTTCAGTCTTGGTAGTTTATAGGTTTCCAGGAATGCATCTATTTCTTCCAGGTTGCTTAATTTATTGGCATAAAGTTGCTGATAATAATTTCTAGTAATTGTTTCTATTTCCTTGGTGTTAGTCGTGACCTCTTCCCTTTCATTCATAATTTCATTAATCTGGGTCCTTTCTCTTTTCTTTTGGATAAGTCTGGCCAATGGTTTATCGATCTTATTAATTCTTTCAAAGAACAAGCTTCTAGTTTTGTTGACCTGCTCTACTGCATTTCTGGTTTCTAATTCATTGATCTCTGCTCTAATCTTTATTATTTCTCTTCTCCTGCTTGGTTTAGGTTTTATTTGCTGTTCTTTCTCCAGTTCCTTTAGGTGTAAGGTTAGCTTGTGAATTCGGGATTTTTCTACTTTTTTGAGTGAGGCTTGGATGGCTATGTATTTCCCCCTTAGGACTGCCTTTGCTGTATCCTATAGGTTTTGCACTGATGTGTTTTCATTCTCATTGGTTTCCATGAATTCTTTAAGTTCTTCTTTAATTTTCTGGTTGACCCAAACATTCTTTAGAAAGATGCTCTTTAGCTTCCAAGTACTTGAATTCCTTCCAAATTTTTCCTGTGATTGTGTTCCATTTCAAAGCATTGTGGTCTGAAAATATGCAGGGAATAATCTAATTTTTGTTATCAGTTGAAACCTGATTTGTGACACAGTATGTGGTCTATTCTGGAGAATGTTCCATGTGAGCTTGAAAAGAATGAGTATTCTGTTGTTTTAAGGAGGAATGTTCTGTATATGTCTGTGAAGTCCTTCTGGTCTAGTGTGTCATTCAAAACTCTTGTTTCTTTGTTGATCTTCTGCTTAGGTGATCTGTCTATTGCTGAGAGTAGAGTGTTGAGGTGTCCAACTATTAAAGTGTTATTATCAATATGTTTCTTTATTTTGGTTAACAGTTGGCTTATGTAGCTGGCTGCTTCGATGTTGGGGCAAAGATATTTACAATTGTTAGATCTTCTTGTTGGATAGACCCTTTAAGAGTGATATAGTGTCCTTCTGTATCTCTTACTACAGTCTTTATTTTTTTTTAAGATTTTATTTATTTATTTGACAGGGAGAGAGACAGCCAGTGAGAGAGGGAACACAAGCAGGGGCAGAGGGAGAGGAAGAAGCAGGCTCCCAGCAGAGCAGGGAGCCTGATGCAGGGCTTGATCCCAGGACTCTGGGATCATGCCCTGGGCCAAAGGCAGATGCTTAACGACTGAGCCATCCAGGCACCCCAATTACTACAGTCTTTAGCTTAAAATCTAATTCATCTGGTATGAGAAATGCTACCTAGCTTTCTTTTGAGGTCCATTGGCATGAAATGGTTCTCCATCCCCTCACTTTCAGTCTGGATGTATCTTTAGGTTCAAAATGAGTGTCTTGAAGATGGCATACAGATGGGTCATGTCTTTTTATCCAATCTGCAACCCTGTGCCATTTTATGGGAGCATTTAGGCCGTTCATGGTGAGAGTGATTATTGAAAAATATGATTTTATTGCCATCATGTTGCCTGTGAAGTCCTTGTTTCTATAGATTGTCTCTATATATTTCTGTTCTAGTGTGTCATTCAAAGCCCTTGTTTCTTTGTTCTAGTGTGTCATTACTCTTGGGGTCTTTCTCCTTTATAGAACCCCCCCTTAATATTTCTTGCAGGGCTGGCTTGGTGGTCACATACTCTTTCAGTTTCTGCCAGTCTTGGAAGGTCCTTGTCTCTCCATCAATTCTGAATGACAGCCTTGCTGGATAAAGTATCCTTGGCTGCATGTTCTTCTCATTTAGTACCCTCAATACATCCTGCCAGGCCTTTCTGGCTTGCCAGGTCTCTGTGGACAGGTCTGACTACTAGGTATTTACCCCAAAGATACAGAGGTACTGAAAAGAAGGGGCACATGCACCCCAATGTTCATAGCAGCAATGTCCAAAATAGCCAAACTGTAGAAGGAGCTGAGATGCCCTTTGACAGGCAAATGGATAAAGAAGATGTGGTTCATATAAACAGTCAGAAGGGATGAATACCCACCATTTGCATCGACATGGATGGAACTGGAGGGGATTATGTTAAGTGAAATAAGTCAAGCAGAGAAAGACAATTATCATGTGGTTTCACTCATATGTGGGGCATAGGGAATAGCATGGAGGGCATTAGGAGAAGGAAGGGAAAAACAAAGGGGGGGATTATGAGGGGGAGATAAACCATGAGAGACTAGGGACTTCAGGAAAGAAACTAAGGCTTCAGAGGGGACAGGGATGGGGAGATGGGTTAGCCCAGTGATGGGTATTAAGGAGGGCATGTACTGCAATGAGCACTGGGTGTTACACACAAATAATGAATCATGGAACACTACATCAAAAACTAATAAAGTTCTATATAGTGACAAACATAAAATAATAATAATTAAAAAACTAATGGTCCTTGAAAAAAATTGATAATTTCTATCTCTTCTCTTCAATCTGGTGCATTAGTTGAATTTAGAAGAAGTTACCTTCTAGTAGCTCCCTTATTTTTTACTGGAAGAAACTGGAGCTGAGAGTGCCTTGTTTGAGATTAGGGAAGAATCGAATTCATTTGACTTCCCAGTTTTTTTTTTAATTCTATTATAACACATTACTTGATAAAAATAGCTCTCAAATAACTTGAATCTCTTTATTCAGAACATTTTAAATCTGTTAAGGATGGGAGCATGAGTGGGCAAATCCTCTCAGCCACTGCAAATGTCAAGAGCATGGACTCCTACAGCACAAAACCTGTGATCTAGTCTTGGCTCCACTATCATTGTATGACCTGGAAAAGTTGCTTACACCCTCTTAAGGTCTCTTTCTTCACTCATAAAATGAGATAAGCATAAAACATACCTCCTAGGGTTGTTCAGAGGTTTAAGAGCGATCAGACATGTGAAAAAATACCACAGTACCTGGCCCCTGTTAGGCACCCAGTTAATGTTAGCTATTACATGTTATTTCATTCAGTCTGATATTTGCCATCACCCTGTGACATAGGAGATGCTTGACACTACAACACTGTCTTTCAGTTGAGAAAATCGAGAGTTAGAGAGATGGAGGGAATTGAGGGAATATACCTAGAAAGTGACAGCCTGTCCTTGAAATCCAGTTCCTCTGACTTCAGGTCTGCGACTTGTTCCTCCACACGAGATTCCCGTGTGTGTAAAAGCATAGAAGCCCTAAGTGTTCTGTTGGTTTTTATTTTTGAGGGAAATAAGAGTTTAGTAATGGCCTTGTCCAAATAATGCCAAATAAATGAAATAAACATAAAAAAGAAACTCACCTGGGGCGCCTGGGTGGCACAGCGGTTAAGCGTCTTCCTTCGGCTCAGGGCGTGATCCCGGCGTTGTGGGATCGAGCCCCACATCAGGCTCCTCCGCTGGGAGCCTGCTTCTTCCTCTCCCACTCCTCCTGCTTGTGTTCCCTCTCTCGCTGGCTGTCCCTATCTCTGTCGAATAAATAAATAAAAAATATTTAAAAAAAAAAAAGAAATTCACCTGCTTTTTTAAAAATTAGATGCCAAGATCTCTGAAAAGATGCATAAGATTGAATTTTTCACTTTTTAATCTCTGTTGGGAATTATAAGGAAACAAAGTGACAATTGTCACTTCAATTGCCAGGAATTATTCAAAATGAGTCACCATCTGGCCATAAAACATTATCTGGGAATCAAAGAATATGTTACTCAGAACGAACAAAGTAAGTGGTGATACTACTTATTAAAAACAGATTTATTGAGTTTATTTAATGTAAAACTATGACTTTCATGTGAATAAAACTTATACAAATAGTGTTTTGAGGAGATAACTGGGGTAGGTATTGAGCTTTCATTATCTGAATTGCTCCCCCCTGAAAAAAAAAACTTCACATGTTTCAAAAATCATTTAGAAAGATATAGAGAAAGAGGTGCCTGCGTGGATCATATGGTTAAGCATCTGCCTTCAGCTCAGGTCATGATCCCAGGGTCCTGGGATCGAGTCCCATATCGGGCTT
>NW_024423343.1:41296588-41408760 GCF_017311325.1 Ursus maritimus
GCAGGAATCCTGCTTCTGCCTCTGTCTTTCCCCATGGCTTGTGCTCTCACTCGCTCTCTCTTTCTCAAATAAATAAGTAAATAAATAATCTTAAAAATATATAGAGAGAGAAAAACAAAACAAATTATATGATGGGAATTCACATGTGTCTTTGGCTTTGTGTTTTGACTGAGCGTATGGAGGAAAATCTGATTTATGAATTTACAAGACCCAATCAATAGAGTTTATGCTGCCAGTAAATTTGTTTGCAACAGTTTTAATTGAATGCTTTTTATGCTCTGTATAGCTTATACCATCTATAGAACTACTGATACAAATCTTTCCAGCAAAAAAGCAAGATAGATGTGTGCCAATATATAGGACATAGAAAAGCAAATTCTCCCCCGTCTCCCTATACAGAAAATAGTTTGCAATCATGTTACACATACAAAATAGACTATTTAGTTATGAAATGAGAGCAGTCATAATTCCTTATAAATAGAATGCTAGGAAAAATCCTCATTTTTATTTTGGAATAAATTTTTTTTGATATGCCATAGCTCTCATACTACTTTTTTATATTTCCCTAGTCATCATTTATTTTACCACTAAATTTACTATCTACATTGGGACCAAGAAACATGCATGTCCTCAGTCACTGTACAGGGACACGGCATTATATCCTTTGTTCATTTTCTTCTTTGATAAAAACTATTTTGGGTTAAATGATTTTATTTTTATTTGATAAATGTTGTTGAGATATCTATATCTATATATGTAGATATATATATACAAACGTTTTAGGTTCAAAAGTTTGTTTGCATGATTTTAATATCTCCTATGTAAATAGTGGTGTGCTAGGCATTGATAAGAGCTACTCAATCATTGCGTGATGGCTCCTTACTTAAAATACTCCTCAGTTTGACTTTCTTTTTCAAAATGTTAAAGATGACTGAATTCTCTGAACTTATCTAGCATCATTATGCCCACACTCACTACACTATAATTATACTGTGTTTTTTTTCCTTCCACAAAATAACTTCATTAAAGTTTCCCCAAGCAAACAACTCTGGTCTTTGTACTTTAATCATTTCAAAAATGACCCTTTGAACACCTGCTTCTGATAATGGCATGGTTTGTACTAGACTAATTATTCTACAATTAACAATTTTAAATTCTGGAACAATATTTTTAAAAACATGTTTGAGGGAATTAGAGCGTAGCCAAAAGGAGACAAACTGGAGGGAGTAAACACTTCATGGGAAATGCATTGGGTGGGATTTGTGTTATGTAGCTTTTCACCAGATGGCACTATCCCATAAATACAACACTAGGGAGATGAAGTTCAAGCAGAAAGCCATGATCTTACTGGCTTGAGAAATCAGTGGATAAATTTTGTGGTTACCACAGTGAAAAAAAAAAAAAAAAAAAAAAAAAAAAAGGATATTCTAGAAAACAAAGAGATATGCTGCATGGACCTCCAAACTCTGTATATAAATCCTGACCTGAGCCTGGACTGACACCTGAACCTTATGTCCAGGGTAGATTAGAAGTTTCAATAGAAAGCAATTAGAAAGAATAAAGTACAGATTCCAGCCTTCCCCTTCCTGAAGAGACATCATTTAGAATTTGTTTCCAGACAGGCTGATGCCTTCTAGAAGAAAAATTAATAATTTTCAGAAGAGAGCAAAATCCAGAGTTTCTACCAATATGCATCTCAATGTCTATAATATAATCTAAAATTACTAGAAAAAATGTGACTTGTAGTTAAAAGAAAACAGCAACACTGAAATGACTTAAATATTGGAATTATCTGATAAAGACTTTACAGTTTTGAAAAAAAAGTTCAAAGACAATAAAAAAAGAAAGAAATTGGGTCCCTAATGAATGATCAAATGGTGAATCCCAACAATAACAGGGCAACATAATACAAATAAGTACAGTCAAAATTGTAGGACTAAAAAGTACCGTGCGTGAAACAAAAACTTTCCTAAATGAGCTTAGCCAAAGAATGAAGATGACAAAAATAAGCATCACTGAACTTCAAACTAGATCCACAAAAATTATCCAAAATGAAGAGCAGGGGAGAAATAAAAGCAAAGCCAAACAAGCTGTTGGTGACCTGTGTGACAATATCAGAGCCTATAAAATATGTGCAATTGGAGCTGAAGGAAATTAAAGAAATAAAATGGTTTCTATTTGAAGACTGCATAATTGTCCATGTAGAAAATCCCAATGAATCTAAAAAAAAAAAAAGAATCCAACCTAAGTCTCATACCTTACACACAAAATTCATTCCAAGTAGATCATAAGTATAAATGGAAACTACAAAACTATAGAAATTTTGGGAAAAAAGTGAAAATACCTTCATGGCCTGGGATTGGACACATAAATCTTAGATATACAACCAAAGTTCAAAATGAAAAGAAAAGAAAAAAGAGAAAAAAAATGATAAAACTACTCATCAAAATAAAAAATAAAAAAAACCCTTTTGCTCTGTGAAACACATAAGCTACGGACTGAAAGTATTTACAAACTGTAAATCATTAAAGGACACCTGCTAAAAGTAGATAGAGAACTCTCAAAATGAGAAAGCATACAATATAATTTAAAAATGAGCAAAGGACTTGATCAGATGATACCTCATCTAAGAGATTATATGGATGACTGATGATCACATGGAAAGTTGTTCAATATCATTCACTATTAATGCCAATACTTAATAGATATTCTAATTAAAAGACCTCGATGATATAATTACACACATATTAGGTTGCCTTAGCTGGATAATACCAGAGTGTTGTTTGATAATATCAAGTGCTGATGAGGATAGAGGACAACTAGAATTCTCATCCGTTGCTGGCATACCTGCAATGATACAACCCCTGTAAAGCTAATCTGGCAGTGCTTTATAAAGTCAAAAATATCCTTGCCAGTTCACTATTCTTGGGTATTTAGACTAGAAAAATGAAAACATGCTCACACAAAAGCAAAAACCTGCGCACAAAATTTTAGTAACTACTCTATTTATCATTATCCTAAACTGGAAACAACCCAGAAGTCCTGTGATGGTTAGAATGGAAACAAATGTGGACAAGTCATGTGTGGAATGCCGTTCAGCAATAGAAGGGGACAAGGTATTGATAAATCTCAAAGGCATTTTGCTAAGTGAAAGAAACCAGTCTCAAAAGTTCTCATTTGTTTATAAGTTTATTTACATGACATTCTCAAAGAACACAAAAGTAGGGTAACAGGGTTAAGGGCAGAGAAGTGGAGGGAAATGTAACTATAAATCGCATGAGGGAGGTTTGGAGGGAGATGTAAGCGTCTTGTCTCTGATTGTGGCAGTTGCACACATCTTTTCACGTGTTAAAACTCATACAACTCTACACCAAAAAACTCCATTTTAAAGTATGGTAATTAAAAAATAAAATTTTTAAAAAGGGAATACCAGGCCTCATCTCCTTGGGAATATGTATTTTTTGAATAGTCATGTTACTGGAAAAAACCACCTCACCCAAATCTTGTAAAGTTAAAAGATGGGCCTCAAAATATCTAGAACTGTGACCTAAACAATGATGGGTGTTGGGTGGTCTAACATTCCCTTGTTTCAATAAATAGACTTATTTTATTTTGCTCCAAACCATATCCTAAACAAACCTCCTAATAATAATTGTCTATTTCCTCAGTAATGCTGAGACCACAGCATATGAACATTTTCTCAAATCATTTAAGCCCCTTCTGTTTTACTTTACCAGAATTTCATAGTGCAGAAAGACCATTTTGATCCTGGTTATATTAGCTGGCATTGTGCAAGGTCCTAGACAAGTTTTACTAATATTTGACTGTTGATAAAAAAAAAACAAAAAACCAACTTTCTTGACAGTTTAACAAAATACAGATTCAATTACAAAGCCAATAGAAGATCCTTGGGAATTTTAAATGAGGATGTGCCTATTTCATAAAATGAGGCTGATTCTCTGAATAATATTATTAAAGGTCAGTGCCACAGCTGTGCATTTGATGAGCAGCTGTGTGGGCTACCAAGAACAATGAACTGTCTGATTGGCACCGGACCTGGCCGTGCCAGCACTTAGGGTGGAAGGATTTTGAACGGATTTAGAACAAGTAGACTGGGCCCTGCTGTGGACACCCTAACTATTGGAGAGTTTAAAGCAAGTGGGATAATTTTTGAGAATCATAAAGACATCCTTCGGAGACTAGGGTTGGGTTGGGGAAAGAACAGACAGTGTTTCTAGAGACAACATACACAATCTCTCCAAAAACATTAACTGAATTTAAATCTTTTAGGTTTAAGAAATTCAAAGTAAAATGTTTTTGACAGCATTTATTGAAATGGTGGAAAAATTCACACAATCCCACTTTCTGCTGGCAAGGTGACACTTAAATCCTATTTACTTAGATCTAGAATTTATCTTAGATTTTTATGAGCCTGGGGTAACATGGCAAAATTTCTCCTCAGGAGTTTGATTGGAAAATAAAGGACCATCTGATCTGTTGTTTAAGTAAAACGAGTGAGTCAGCAGCCTACAAAAGCATGTGTGTGCTTTTTATTTACAAATAGCAATTTTTTTATTTCATTTGTCTTTATTTGTAAGACCACTATGTGTGTGTATGTGTGATAATTTTAGCATTGCTCTTTAAACATATATAATACCAAATATGGAAAAAAAAAAAACCTTTCACTAGCATGTTCTTAGTTTTTAATGCCAAAACTAAGAGCTTGCTGTTTCTTCTTGCCTTGATGATAGACAATTTTTCTTTTCTACAGTTGTTTCTCTCAATTACATCACCACCATCTTTTTGCCGTTTTTAAATCCTTTATCCTTCTCGTTGTCCACACCAAACCACCCTTGCACTTGAACTGCAGCGTCAGTGCTTTCTGCTGGCCTACCCTACAGATTGTTGATGTGTTAGCCCTTATAATTGCTTAAGCCAATTCCTTAAAAATAAATCTCTCTCTGTCCCTTTGTCTCTCTCTGTGTACACACACACACACACACACACACATCCTATTGGTTCCATTTCTCTGGAGAACATTGACTAAAACAGTTATTGTTCTGTACAGAGGAGATTGATTATGAATGTGGAAAAATGATCAACAAAATTGGTCAGCCATGTGCAACCATGTTTGTTTGTAAAATTGTTAAATTCTCTGGACAATGTGATTGAAGATCTAACACCTTGAGTCTACCCTAAGCACCTACCAGTAGTGCGAGAACCTTGGATGGAATAGTCTTTCTATAAACTTTCTTCAATAAATTTGAATTAAAGTGAATGAGGGGCACCTGGGTGGCTCAGTCGGTTAAGTGACAGACTCTTGGTTTCAGCTCAGGTTGGGATCTCAGGGTCATGAATAGAGCCCTGGGTCAGGCTCTGGGCTGAGAGTCGAGTCTGCTTAGGACTCTTTTTCCCTCTCCCTCTGCCACTCCCCGCTGCTTGCTTGCTCTCCCTCCCTCAAATAACTAAATAAATCTTAAAAAATAAAATGATTAAAATACATATGTTTGGCATCCAAACAGTGTCAGTCTTTATTTTTGAAGGTAGAATGCAGATGGCTTTTCTTTATAACAGTATCTCTTGCACCAGAACATGAATTCTTTTCACTGCTCCTTAAGTCTTAAATATTAAACCTTCCTTAATTCAATTACTATTGTTCCATATTTAGGCAGAAACCAAACGTCTCCATCTTCTCTCTTCCACAGTGTGTCATTCCGTTAAATAAAAACACATATCCAACTGCAGAAAGCCCTTCAGGATATTGAGAAAGGAGAGTTACAAAGCCAACCATACTTATAAACATATGTTTTGGTCTTTTAGTCATCTCAAACCTTCTAGATTTCTCTGTTTTCCTTCCTTCCCACCTCTTTCCCATTGACCCACACACTCACACACACACACACACACACACACACACACACACCCTCCGAACCATCTCTAGGACATTTTATTTCTCCAGATCATCTAAAAAATGGGTAACAAGGCTGAACTTTCCTTCTGCACCCCAAATATCTCCTTATTTGGCAAAACAAAAGATGTTCCTATTAGCCATAATCTTTCTAAGACAAAAAGGATTCTATAGAACTTAATTTTCCGGTATAAAATATAAACTTCTTAATCATTTGGTAACTTTTGTTTTTTCTCTGGCCCCTTAACACAATGCCTGCGTATTTCTGCTGGCTTCCCCAACTTTCCTTACTTTCATGCTGACTTACTCTTTCCTGAGCCATGCGATTTCACACTTCAGAAATGTCCGATTATTCTCTCGAGTAGCATTTTACCATGTGCAGTTAGACGATGTCATAGCAATCATCGGTCATATTTTTTCTACTACCTATTTTGTCAGCATGTTTAATCTTTTTATCCTTTACATTATAGCTATTCACACTTTCATTCTTTATAGATATGGATAGCATGCTACATCGTTTATTTCTGCCTCTCTTAAATCTTTACACAAACATAGAGTCTAATGCAACTGGTGAGTGAATCTTCCTTTTCAGCTTTTTAGGAAATCATTCCAAGTTCTAGATTCTATTGCAATCTGCTCCTGAACATCCTCCGCTGTGAAGATTTCAAAAAGGAGAAGGTTGTCTTGGCCTGCAAGTAAAGTTCTCAGAGACACAGGGCAGAGATATCTGTGGGGGACGCAGACTTTACACTAGGATTGTCTGCTGGGGCTAAACTGGATGAGAACAGGAGTCAACTTTTAAGTTGGCTGATCATTATGATAAAAGAACTGACTTATATTTTTATTCTTTTGAGAAGAAGAATGAGCTGGAATCCTGGCCCACTTATCCTGAATGATTACATAATGTGCAGTTATCAGTGTAATAGAGAATGAAGATGAAGAAATTCTCAGGAAATCTCTGTACCTCATTTTAGGCATAATTTAAATGTCAATGATAAGAAATATTTAATCTAGCTTTTACTAAAGTCTTTTCTTTGGAACATTAATTCTGTTTTATGTCCTAAAAAAAAGGAAAGGAAAAGAAAAAAGTCTCTAGAGAAATAAGTTTGGGAAATGCTAGGTTCGACAGAGTTTAAACCGGTTTCTTTATTGCAGGACAGCTAGAAGCCTTTAATACCCTACTGTGCATTGTGAATTTCTAAAAAGGGGGATGTAATATGCAACATTACTCCAATGTATTGGATTTAAACACCTTTTTTTTTTTTCCCAAGAAGATTCTTGGAGAAGAATTTTATAGATCATACATTGGTAAATGGTGCTCAAAACAGAATTGGTAATAGATAGAAAGTTTATATGATTGCACTAAATCTGCTTTATCTTCCTTGATAAACCTGCCAAAAGAGCAAAATTCCTAAGGGCAAGTAAACATATGGGAGGAGAAATCAAAAGTTCTGGATAATCAGTCTGCAAATGCTTCAGAGTGAACCATACTTTTAGTAATAATTGGCCTCCAGATTGTTCTGCAAATATGCTATTCACAGGAAATGTAAATCAGCACATGCCCCTACCAAACACCTTTTAAAAAGTAAACTGCTACATTTCCTAAGCAGTAATACTTTCTTCTGTCTCTCCAAGCCAAGGGTGCTTTCCACCAGCATCCAGTCTGCTAGTGGCTGGGAAAATGTCCAGCAGAACCATGGGTGAGCACTTCCCTACTCAAAGCAAGTGATCACATTGATTAGTGGCTGCTCTGTAGGAGCTGGGAGACAGATGCCTTGTTCTAATTACAGTTTTAGCACCTTCCACTCCACATTTCCCTGCTGCTAAGGGTGCTGTGAAGTCTTTGCAGATGCTTATCATTACCAGTTAAACTCCATTTTGAATACAAAGTAGTATTATTACCTCACAGGAACTCAAAGCACAGGATAAATTCACATGGTGCAGTCCCAGATTTCACCTGAGTAATACAAAGGAGACTATTTATTCGTCCCTTATTGACACAGAGAAACTGAAGCCTCTGATAGCTTTATCTCATGCAGCATCATGATTAGAGCAAAGCCACTTGTGATCCTTGCTGGCGGCTGCACTCAGGGCGCATGCAGAAGCAAAGGGACCAACGAGAGACACTAAGGGGGCTAAGGTCAGGGAAGTAGAGTAAACCATGTCATTTCATGCAGAAAGCTCTCCTCAGTGGGCTTTCACTGTTCCTCTTGACTGGCTTGACAGCCCCTTAGTCTCTTTTATTTATCTTGCTCTTTAACTTCTTGTGAATGCTGGTGTTTTGGTTTTTGTTTCTTATTTTTCATTTTTTTTCCCAAATCAATCACTCTTTNCCCTCTAAACACACTCCACTGGGACTCTCATCCACTCCCATAGCTTTAGCTGTCAACTCCAACTGGAGAGCTCACAAGATTGTGCCTAAGCCCCCGGCTTCACTCATGAACTATAAAGTTATATTCTTATCTTCCTGGTGAACATCTTCACGTGGATATTCAACTGACGACTCAGATCAGTACATCCAACAAAAAAAAAAAAAAGTTTCTACCCCCACTCTCTAGAGCTCATCTGTAAAAAAAAAAGTTTTTAAGTATTGCACATATTTGTACTGAGCTAAAAATTATAAAGTAGACCATTTATTCAGCAAATATTTATTGAGGGCCTTTAATAGAGAAGAAACTGCGCTGGAGGTGGGAACATATCAGTGAAGAAAACGGAAAAACAATCCCAGCCCTCCTGAGTTTATCTTCTACTGCATTGTGATGGAAAATAAATAAGTCAAACATATACTATGTCATAACGTAATAAAGTTATGGGGGAAAATTAAGCAAATGAAAAGGCTCAGAGGTGAACAAATGTTTGACGTGTTTTACAAATAGCAAGGGAGACTGATGGGACTGAAGCAGAATAAACCGGGAGGAGAAATTAGTTCAAAGATACAGTGAGGGGCGCCTGGGTAGCACAGTCGTTAAGCGTCTGCCTTCGGCTCAGGGCGTGATCCCAGCGTTCTGGGATCGAGCCCCACATCAGGCTCTTCCGCTGGGAGCATGCTTCTTCCTCTTCCACTCCCCCTGCTTGTGCTCCCTCTCTCGCTGGCTGTCTTTCTCTGTCAAATAAATAAATAAAATCTTAAAAAAAAAAAAAAAGATACAGTGAGACCAGATCATGAGTTACAGTTGTTCTCATTCCAGGCTGTCCATTAATACCTAAGAAAATATCTTTTAAAATAGTAATTAAGACTTGCTAATTTAGGATCTCTGACTATGAGGCCCAGACACTGGTCTTTTAAAGTCTTCCAAGAAGATTTGAATATACACAGTCTGTGTTAAGAACCACCGAAATGTGGGCTTGCTGGCTATTGTAATGGCTTAATCTACTCTGAGTAAGAGAAGGTTTTCATCAGAGAAGTGGCATGATCCTACCTACATTTTAAAGAGAGAAGTCTATCAGATTTGTGGAAAATAATTTGTGGGTAGCAACGCCAAGGGCATAAGTAGGGAAACCACTCGTGGGCTCTGACAACAATTCAAGTGAGAGAAGATGGTGGCATGGACCAGAGTGGGAGCAGTGGAGGTGGGAAGAGGTCATTTTCTAACTATATATTTAGAAAGAAGAGTCAACAGGATTTGCTAGTGCATCAATGTATGTATGTCACAGAAGGAGAGAATTCAACTATAACTCCAAAGTTTGGGTCTAAGAGGGTTGGAGTTGCCATAATAGAAATGGAGAAGGATGTGGGAGGATGCTTAGATAAGGAAGATTTTGAGATGCTTGTCAAATTGCTAATCTCTTATGTCTCTAACAGGCATAGAACAAAGTAAAGATATCCAAAACTCTGGAGTAGATAATCAGATCTAGAACCCAGAAGTTCTTGGGAGGAGTCTAAGCTGGAGACATACATTTGTAAGTCATCAGGATATAAATGATTTTAAAGTCAAGAGACTGTACGAGAGCACCTAAAGAATGAGTGTAATGAAGAAAAGATATACAAGATCTGGCTACCATTGAAACTCAAGGGATGTGGGTGACCAATGAGGGAGGAAGGGAACCGTTTGGTAGAGTAATGTGAAAGAAGTCAGAGAAGTATTTCCAAAAAATCTGCTTCTTCCAATATTGCTGTTAAGTAAAAATAAGATGAAAACTCAGTATTGCCTATTGGATTTAGTAATATGTATATATCATATATATTTAATATAATACATATTTATATTACTACAAAATCATGAGTCAGATATATATGTCATTGTAATATTAATATATATGTGCATATGTATAGAGAGAGAAATAGGTAGATAGATGGCAGATAGATAGATGTGCCACTGGTAGACTTGATAGGAATAGTTTTAATACAGTTGTGTGGGCAAAGAGAAATAGTAGGGTGAGATCAAGGAAGAACTCAAGAAGACAAACCAGAAATAAATTTGTAATAAATTTTATAATAAAAGGGAGCATAGAAACATGCTGGTATCAGAAGAGGAAATAGGGCTTAAAAGAGAGTGTCAGAGATTGTAATTTAAAAAAAAAGAGGTTATAGTACGTTTTGTGATAGTACAAGAGTCGGCTAGAACAATTGCTGGAGATAACGTCCCTGAGTAGAAGCCAGGGAATGAGATCTGACGCATGAGAGAAAGGTCTGAATTTTGCTAGGATCCACACTTTTTCCAAAAAATAAATGGGAAGACAGGGATAAAGAAGGATGGTGGGATTACATGGAAGTTTTTTCTGATTGTGTACCACTAAATTTTGGAGTGTTTCTAAATTCTCTTCTTTCATAATGTAGCTCCTGGGTCAAGAAAAGTCTTCCCTTACAAAATGACTTTCAAATTCTTCTAGGTTATATGGATATACTTTTTAATATTGGGACATCTTGCTTTTTTAGTGCCAGAGTAACTTATCTCTCCTACTTGTTAAGCCATCCATATGTCTCATAATTTGGCAATTTGCTAAACAATTATCTTTCAAAAATAGATGATACATTGTGAGAAATAACATCCTGCATGAGTTTACTATGAGAAAATCATGAGTCAGATGTAATGAGCTTTCTCTTCCAGCCTAAGAGCCCTCACACTGTCCCTCAGCTCCCCAGCTCCCAACTTTCCAAGAGAGCTTTATCATCTGATTCCAACACACTTCAATTCAAGTTGAAGTAAATCTAAATAAAGGATAAAAGAATCTTTCTCTCTCTGACAACTAAATGGATAAAATCTTTAAAAAGAAAAAAAAAAGCCACCTGGGTGTCTCAGTAGGTTAAGCATCTGCCTTCAGCTTGGGACATGATTCCAGGATCCTGGGATCGAGTCTTGCATTGGGCTCCCTGTTCAGCAGGGAGTCTGCTTCTCCCTCTGCCCGCTGCTCTCCCTCCTTGTGCTGCTCACGTTCTCTCTCTCTCTCTTTCTCTCTCTCTGACAAATAAATGGATAAAGTCTTAAAAAAAAAAAAAGAATCATGCCTCCTGCTTTAACATGTGTTAGACTGATTATATAATTTCCAAAGGATCTACTGATAATATCCAGAAGGGACTGTCCCTCCTGTAGAACATTTTATTAGTTCATAAAAGAGTGGAATTTAATAGAGGCACCTGGGTGGCACAGCGGTTAGGCATCTGCCTTTGGCTCAGGGCGTGATCCCGGCGTTATGGGATCGAGCCCCACATCAGGCTCCTCCGCTATGGGCCTGCTTCTTCCTCTCCCACTCCCCCTGCTTATGTTCCCTCTCTCTCTGGCTGTCTCTATCTCTGTCAAATAAATAAATAAAATCTTTAAAAAAAAAGAGTGGAATTCAATAAACTACTAATTGTATATATGTATCAGTCCACAGAATACTGATATTTGCAATTACAGAAACTTCCACAAAATGACTAAAAATAATGCTTAACTACTTTTTACACCATGAAACAACTTTTAGAAAATCCTACAATTAAGATTTTGCTTATCATTTTATTATGAAGGAGAATTTTTGGATGCTTACATCAGGTCTTGTTATTCTTTTACTGTGTCTGGTGTTATGGGATCATATTAGAAAAAGCCATGTGAGAAATCTGGCTTCTACATTCCAGCAACCATGCAGAAATGGGAATACAAGAGGAGGACAAAAGCCTAATGAGGTGAATGTAGTTGAAATAGTTATTGATAAAATTCAATCAGTCATAAATTTATCAATTGATAAAATTCAATAAAATTGATAAAAGCAGTGTAAACCACATTTTTATCTGATGAAGTTCAGCAGAATATAAACCCCATGTGGGCAAAAGCTTTGAATTTTTTTTAATGACTCTCTTGTTAATACCTAAGTCAATACCTGGCCCAAGGCTCAATATATATTTTTAAATACATGTTGAATAATGAATGTGCCAATAATTTTTCCTGTTTACATGCATTAGTCTATGGTTACTTTAGTTATGACATATATGCCAAAGGCTGAACATTTTTTTTCCTAATTGGGGAATCAGTTTCCCTATCCCTCTCCTCTTTATTTAGTTTGGAATGATTGTTGGCTGCTTGTCTTCCAAGCCTACTTCTCCAGACCTCCAAAGAATTCAGAGAGATTCTCTGAGCTGGCCAGTATTCATTCTTTCTTTCTTTTCTTTCTTTCTTTTTTTTTAGATTTATTTGTTTATTTGTCAGAGAAAGACTGAGAGAGCACAAGCAGGGGGAGCTGTAGGCAGAGGGAGAGGGAGAGGCAGACTCCCTGCTGAGCAGGGACCCCCCCCCCCATCCCCATGCAGGACTCAATCCCAGACCCCATCGTGATCTGAGCCAAAGGCAGATGCTTAACTGACTGAGCCACCCAGGCGCCCCTGCCCAGTATTCTTTTAACAAATGCCTTTTTCTTCTTAAATTTGTCAGAGACAATTTTTTGTTGTTGAAAACTAAGAATCCTGACAGAAGATCCCTGTGCTCCTTGGAGCCCAGAGGACATTTCATCCCAGCAACGTAGCTAGACTTACCAGCTGGGGCACCTAACTGTTCTTTATTGGAACTTTCTTCTCTTAGGGCAGACGAAAGTATTTTTGAAGAGAATTGCAATAAATTGTGAATCTGATGCTAATAATAATTTGTACTTTCCTTGCAACTTTTGTTCCCCACAGAGCTCAAAATGTTTTACAAACCCAGCATTTTGTTCTGTGGCTATTATTCCCAAGGATATTACACTTGAGGAGAACACGTATTTCTAGAAAAATTGCCAGTGAATTGTTACATGTGAATAGAAACTGAAGAGCGTCTTGCTTCTGACCCACAGTTAAAAGAACATTCTTTTGCTCGCTTGATGATATTAATAATCATGAGGGTGATATTTTAATACTACATGTATGTATTACCCAAGAAAAAGCTCTGGAATCAGATCTTTAGTTATCTCAGCTCTTAGACGAAGAGCCAAGGCAGGCCTATTCTTGCTATGTACACTATTGTTTTGACATTCTGGACTGTTAATAGTCATTATTTCAGTTTTTCTTTCTTTGAAAGTATGCAGTATCATAATACATAATGAAAATGGCCATCTATTTTATGCCTCTGAATATTTTTAGAAAAAATAAGCAATTTTTAAAACAAAATAGAAAAAAAGGATCACATCAATGTAAGCTATAGGATTTGATCCATGTAGACAACTAAGCTAGAAAATTCATTTGGCCTCCCCCTTCCTGCGGTCACAGTTTTCAAGCCCCCACTTTCAACTGTGATAAATCATAGTGTTCATAAGTAATGAACACATTTTTGATTGAATGATTTCTATGGTGGGCAGCTTCCAAGACGGTCCCCAATGATTCCTTTCTCCTGTTATTCATACTCTTACGTAGGTCCGCTCTCTCCCACACTGTAGTAGGAATGGCTTGTGAGATCACAATATGTATTGTAATACTCATAATGGTATAAGTATTCCACTTCTGGGATTAGGTTATAAAAGACTCTGGCTTCTTTCTTGAATAGTCTACCTGCCCCCCTCAAAGCCCATGGGGTGAGGACTGCCACCTCTGACCAACAAGCAGCACAGAACAGAGAAACTGAGGCCTGCCAAGAACCACATGAAAATTTTGAGCCCTAACCGCAGTTTCAGCTAACAGTTTGACCGCAACCTCGTAAAGCAGAACTGCCCAACTAAGCCAGTCCTGCGCTCCTTGTCATCAGAAACTGTGTACGAGAATATGCTTTTGCTCTTTTCAGTCGCTAAATTTTGCAATAATTTGTCACAAACATCAGAGAGCTAATATCATTTCCATGGTGCTAATCTGATAGAAAAAACTTGTTGTAAAAATTAAAATTGTCCACATACTCATTCGGTTTGCATACAGGGCATGAAAAAGGAGATGCTTACTCACCATCATCAATGATCAATGCCTCTATTCTGAATTTCATTTATAATTCATGTTTAGCTGTTGGTGATATTAACTAAAATTAAATCAAAGGAGAGTGAAAGCAACTTTGAACATTACTTAAACAAAGTCCTCCATATAGATAGATGATAGATAGCTGGATAGATGATAGGTGATAGAGATAGATAGATGATAGATAGATAGATGATAGATAGATAGATAGATAGATAGATAGAGATAGAGATATACACCTTAAAAACATCTTTTGGTTTTAAAGTATAACCAAAATTATTTTAATTTTCTATTGAAGTCTGTGCTTATAAGCAAAGACATTGAGTATAAAGAGGCTATCTCAGGGAAATCTAAAAGATGTTTTACCACAATCTTCAGAAGCCTTAATTCTTGAGATTATCATTATGGGACAAATTAAGCATCTACCATGAGGCAGATTCTGTTCTAGGCAAATGGAGTAAGACAGCAGTATACGCGAAACAAAGCAAAACAAAGCAATCTCTGCCCACAAGATGTTTACATTCTGGTAAATTCTACAAAGTATTTTGTAGGACAGATGGGCAACAAACTCTTCAGTCAACGTCAGGATTGTTAGCCCATATAAAGTCATTTTCTTCATAGCACTAAATATTTGTTTATATTGTGCAGCTGTCTGCCCTCCTCTGAGTGACATTCCCTAGTTTCAACTGTTTCCTCTAAATGGAGCACTGCGTCCCTGCACCCTCTTTGGTACTGCTGCCCTTCAAATATCTGAAAGGTGGCTCTTATATTTCCTTGCAGTAGCTCACCTACTCCCTCATTTTTTTAACCAAGCTAAAACTGCACTAAATTTATCTATGCTTTTGAAAATCCAAATATCTGAAATTTAAAGAACAGCAGTTGCTTCAGCCTAAGCAGATTTCTATGTTTGTACATTTTTGCTCTATGATAAACTCTAAACTATGCTAATACCTCATTGTGAAGATCTTCCTCTCACACACGTTAATATGGCATGAGCTATCCAGACAGTATCTGCTTTTAAACGTTTCATTGTTGGAAAATGGAATTTTCAAATTACGTGCATTTTGAAGATGCAGAAAAGATGCGCTCTTTTAGCTTGGGTGGGCACAAAGTTCAAGTGTGGTTCTCATGAACCTGTGAAGAGGTTGTTTGGAAATCTGGCACAGACGACCCAATGTTGTGAGAAGGACTCATTCCCTCTGCCACGAATACATAGACTCAATAAAGAGCTGCCCATCTGTATGCCTTGTCAAAGGTAATGTACTGCACCTGGAGGATGGAAAAAGATGTTCAGCTTATACAGTAAAAAACGGTTAGTGGTGAGAGATGAACAGGACGGAAGGAAAAAGAATGGCTTGGATTTAAGACATATTTATCATTGTGAATGGAATACCTGTTCTTGATGGCTGCATTCTTTGACAAGGAAGTAAAACCTTGCGTATTTGGAAGCTGTTGCCAGGCAGAAAAAAAAAAAAAGAAAGAAAGAAAAGAAGAAGAAGAAAGAAAGAAAGAAAAAAAAGGACACTGATCACTTTTCTTCAAAATGCGAAGTAGCTCTGAGTGCATCATCTCAGAGCTTTCCATTGTCTGTCAGTGACTCACGCCATATTCAGCTGCAGCTTTGCATTTTCTCCAAATTTGAGAAGACGGTATATGACTCATTGACAGACAATAGCAAATTCTTCGTAAGATAGCAGGGGCATGAGAAACAAACATCTGGGAACGAAGTTGTAAAGAACTAATTTAAGAGTTAAGATGCTGCTGTCCACCTCCATCTGTACATTTCTTCTGCAACATGTTTATTTGTTCTTTAAGTAGAGAGAGAAAAAATATATATATGTGTATATATATATCATGCCACAATGGAAATAATAGCTTTAGAATGTTAGCACTCCTTTCTCAACGATGTATCACTGGGTTCATATATTTCCCTATCACAGGCAAAGTTGAAATACACTGATTTGTTATTGTTGTTTTTAAGTCATGTATTTATGTTATACATCTTTTTAAATTTTGGGATAAAATAGAACACTGGCAGAGAATTAAAATATAGCAGACATTTGGCCATATTGAAATACTGCTCTGTAACAAAATCAAATTTTGAACTTTATCTAAATCTTAAATATATAGCCTTCTACGTCTTATATTTTATGCAATTCTCTTTATGCTTATATGATAGTGTTTATCTTAATACATGTTGCTTTCATTTGATCTCAATTGAAACCAGATATTAATGTAGTCTGCTTCACCTGTTAATTTCAAACATATTTTATATGTTTCTGAGAGTTTCTTTTTTTCTATCTAGTTATCATTCAGAAGATATTATATATATATACACACACACATCATCATATTGATAAAATGCAATTAAAGAGCCATAATTAATTAGCTTAGTTTTTTTAGAGAATATGAAGATAATCTACATGCATAATATTTCTCTAATTCCAAATAAATTACTTGGATTTGTAATTAAGCTCCTCAGTGTCTTCAGTTATACAGAGGCAGAAAATATACAGAGGCAGAAAATAACTTGGAACTTAATGATTCAAAGCTTCCAGTCAATACTTTCAAAAGTAAAAGATGCAGCTAATATATTAAATGTTTCATTTTAACTTAAAGTGACCCAGTTTACATATATATATCTACATATATAGATATATATGTGTGTGTATATATTTAAATATAAATATTTAATTATTAAATATAATTATTAAATAATTATATTTAAATATTTATTTACATATATATATATAGATAGATATATACAAGTCTTTTACAAATGTCCCATTTTTTAAAGCAGTATATAATAGGACTTATTTTCTATTCAATAATGTGTACTAATAGAGCAAAATATAAATCTCATTTATTGGTAAAGAAGTTGTTCCAATTCTTGAAACTTTCCATTTTACCATACCAGGTTAGTCGAAAGTGTCTAATGAAGACTACGTTCCATATCACATGATGCTTATCTTCTCTTTCAATGACTTTTCTCCACACACTAGGCAGAAAGCAATTGTCTCCAGTACAGATGACTTCATGAAAATTGTTGATCCTAATGACTTTCTATGTAGAGACCCTTTTGCTGTTGCTGTAGTTGTGCGTATAAGTTTATGTGTGTGTTAGTGCATATGTAATCTGATTTTCCGAAATTACTCTGAAAACATAAAATCTTAGTGTTTTGCTGACATTCTTGGGAGATTCCACATCCAGACTCATGTCAACATAGCTAATTCCTCTTAGATCCCTGAAAAACCAACAACCGCTTCCTGCACATATATTTTTACACTTAAAAAAAGATGTGGCATCAGCTATGCTCTAGGCATCATCTTATTGTTGGAGTTATCAATATGAATACTGTGTGTGTTGGTTCCCAGAGAACTTGCTCTCTCCTTGGAGAAATTAACCAATAAACAAATAACTAGATAATAGTATCACATGTATCAAAATGGAATCAAATCAATAGAAGGTAAGAAAAGACTATCTCTTCTTTTAAAGTCAGAAAAGATTTTATAGAAGAAATAATATTTGAGGTAGACTCCAAACAATTTTTGCCAAGTGATTGAAAAATAAAGGAGAAAGTGTAGTTCACGTATGCACGGGAGAAGTAGTAAATGCTTAGAAGTGTGAGTATGTATGACAATCCAAATAAATCGAGTTTCCAGAACTTATATGTAAGATGCATATGGAATAACTGGCAGAATAAAAGAAGACACTTGAATTGTATTTCTCTCTGGATTGTGAAGGGTTTCAATGTATTTCAGGGTTTGAATGTTATCCTCTAAGTAAAAGGAAACCACTGAAGGGAAACCAAAGGGAAAGACATGCTCATATTTATATTTCAGAAAGTTCTTTTGACAGCAAATAAAGGATTAACATTAGAGTTGGCAAACATGAAGCATGGATGTCAGTATGCAAGCTATTAAAATAGTCCAAGTGAGGGGCGCCTGGGTGGCACAGTAGCTTGAGCAACCAACTTTTGATTTTGACTCGATCATGATCTCAGGGCCCTGATCTCAGTGTCCTGGGATGAAGCCCTGGGTCAGGCTGCATGCTCAGCGGGGAGTCTGCTGGGATTCTCTCCCTCACCCTCTGCCCCTCCCCGCACTCACGTGCTGGTGCTCTCTCTCTCTGTTTCTCTCTAAAAATAAATAAATCTATATGAAAAAAAAAAGAATAGGCCAAATGAGAGATCAATAGGGTCTGTCTTAAACCTGGAGTGGAGGTGGAGGGAGAAGTGGGCAATAAAAAGAAACATAAACAAATCAAAGAAGTAAAAGCAACTTTTAAAACATTATATTTTATGAAGAGTCAAAAATTGCCTCACTATATATTAGTTATTCTGTGCTAGCTGGGATTTCTGCTCTGGGATTCCTACATAAAAATTATATGTATATAATACATATATATGCATATGTATCTTATAGATAAAATTGAGATATATATATCAATATGAATTATTTTTCTTTTAAATCTATAATTTTCCAAGCCAGATATATTTATTCTCTTTAATTATCATATGTCATAATTTTTCCCTTATCATCTTGATGGCTGTCCTCCAGATATGCTCAAATTTTCAAGGTTCTTCTTAAAATCTTATACTCGTTTTTATTTTATTGATTCATGCATCCTATTTATAGTGATAGTTTTATATCATATATTTTGATGTCCCATTGTGAGAAAATAATACCCCCTTTGCCTGTTTCAAATACACGCAATGCTAACTTGTCTATTTTCTCTCATTTTCCTCAGATTGTAAACCAGAGAATTAATATCACGAAAGCAATTATGAAAAGAGTAGTTGTAGCAAATGAAATAGTCCATCTAAATAAAAGTTAACATACCTCATCATATTGACAAAATGCAATTAAAGAGCTATAATTAATAATATTTTTAAAGAGCTATCATTAATTAGATAAGTTCTTTTAGAGAATATGAACATAATCAACATGCATATTTCCGTAATTCTAAATAAATTATTTTGATTTTAATAAGTAAGCTCCTTAACCCCTTCAGTTATACAGAGGCAGAAAACAGCTTAGAATTTAATAATTCAATGCTTCCAGTTAATACTTTTAAAAGTAAAAGATGCAGCTAATATATTAAATGTTTCATTTTAACTTAAAGCAACCCAGTTAAACCATCACAAAGTAGCATTTTTGCGGATCACTGACTATGTAGTGATCGGATGAATTTTTATAAATGAATTTTAACCAAGTTTTCCTCTGTATTTCTACATTTTATCATCCTCCTTCCTAGGCCAAGACTACTCTACTTGGCATGCTTTTCTGCTGCTCAATGACTGAAGCTGTGTTTATTGTATCTCCTCCTGACTTTTAAAAATTGATTCCTTAGTTGCAAAATTGGAGTGACTACTGATAATTAGCCAAGAGCACTGTTTCCTCTACACTCATCTGCAGTCCCTTGGCGAGTGGGAAAATGTAGCTGCAAATTTCAGAGTTTCACTTAGTATGGGCAGCTGACACTTTCGGGGAGAAAATATAATTGCTATCCTCATACGCATTCATCATTAAACTAATAATACTGTTATCTCTCAATCTTTGTTGATAAAGATGACCGTACTAACATAGATGTGTAGTTTTTGTCTTTGATTATGGTTGTGAGAAAGGCACAGAAGTTTTCATTTCAAGGGAGCAATTAGAGAAATGCATGGAATCTTAATTTCTCAATGTGCTCAATAGCAAAGGAGGACATCTGGCTGTAAGCAGACCAACATGCAATCAAATTAACATTATAAGAATACCATTGGCGATTCCTATTTTCTTCCCAACATAAACTATTTCTGAATTCTTTGTAGTTTAAAATATGATCATTTTATATAGTTTCTCAGCCAAGAATTCATTTCCAAAGAGCATTAAAGTCATAATGGTTTTGAAAAGTGACTGTCTTTATTTCCCTCAGCAGATCCGGGTAGGGTTGGCCTAGCAAAGTGAAGTTGTCATGATGAGGCTTACATTGCACGGTCTCTGGCCCTGTTTTCCCCTGAGGGAACACAGCCTGCTTGTCTTTAAGGGGGTAAGAGCAAGATTAATCTTTCAAAGGGAGTGAGGCCTTCAGCCTCCATGTGTTAGTGATGCCCTACCATATTTCTGGCATGTACTATCTCTGCATGGGATTGGACTAGCTGGATTTGAGACTAGTCCCTGACGAGTGAAAATAATAGCCGGTCAGAAATGTGATCAACATTGGAAACAAATGTATACAATCACACTTCAAAAAGATTAGTATATTTTTCTCAATAGTGATCACTGATGTCCACGATTCAGAATTTTGAGTATATATATAAAATATATAATATATGCACACACACACATATATATACGAAATCTTTTAACTTTACAATTCATCAATTTGTTAGCAAATATTTGAACAATAAGTAACTGAGTGTGTGCACAACGTAAATATATCTGGAAAACGTGGTTTACTCAGCAAACAAATGTGCTTTACGGCTATCTTGGTAGTTTTGTTATTGTTTAAGACACAAACTTGTATTTCTCATGTCATGTGCTATTCAGTGATCTTCATCATTCATTATTCAGAAATAAAAACCAATTGCTTGCTTTATTATAACCAAATCACTTACATGAAACAATTAATGCCATAATAAATCTCTGAGTCTAGACTCCAAGTCCCCTTCTCAAGAAAGTAGCATTCTTAATACTTTATTGTTTATTCTTCCAGAAATTTTCTATATGGTTTTAATTAGATATGGTATACTATTTTTCTGTTTTTTTAATTTTAATTATTAATAATGCATCTAACATTTTAAAGATATTTTACTTTTATTGTTAATATGATGAAAAAAGTAGATTATTCTATGGAAAATGATAACAATTAACTTAGTCACATTTTGTTTTTGAAAAGCATTGTTGGATACAGTGCCAAGATATACAATGAACATTAGGATTTCAAAGAGAAAGGGAGAACAAAATTAGATTAATTTAATTTTGATGACATGTTTTTGATATATCATATAAAAAATACAGGTATTATTTTAGAAAATTTTGTATTAGGAAACTCAAAATCAAGGTGAACCCTCCATCTTAAGGGTGAATTGTCCTACATGTAAAGAAATACTGACATAAATCACGGGAAAAACCAATCTCTGTATAAGTTTATTATTTCCCAGGGGAGGAAAAATGAACAGTTCTAAGACTTAGTATGGGCAGCTGTTACTCCAAAGAACTGAATTTTAAGGGATGCCTGGGTGGCTCAGTTGGTTAAGCATCTGCCTTTGGCTCAGGTCATCATCCTAGGGTCCTGGGATCAAGCCCTGCAACAGGCTCCCTACTCAATGGGGAATCTGTTTTTCCCTCTCCCTCTGTCCCTCCCCCTGCTCACTCACTCCCTCTCTCAAATGAATAAATAAAATCTTAAAAAAAAAAAAAAAGAACTGAATTTTAAGTATAAACGTGGTCATGTATAGAAACAGTCTTCTTGTTGGACATGGGGTAAGTTTATAATCATTTGTGCCAAGATATTCTTTCAAACATTTACATTACTTCTTAGAAAATTCCAAATCAGGATCACAGGAAAAGGGTAGGGGAGAGGAAAAGAAATGCAGGAGACAGAGGTATTTTCAGAGCTGAAAACATCAGATACTCAAAATGAAATAGTGGGAGGCACAGAAAAAAGGTAAGAATAATAAAGTGCCTTTCTTCCATTGCCATACTCAAAGCAAGTTGGAAAACAAGCATTGTCTCTTCACTGTTCACCTAAAGCCCAAAGGATGAAAGCCTCATCCCTTGATATTCTTTCCCAGCTACTCCCAATCCTCAGAGCTAACAATTGTTCTCTGTCGTAATATCTTATCCATCCCATCCAATATAATAATAATAAACTGCACCAACACGTAAATGATTTATATTCTAGCCTGTTAGGACTCTTGTTTTAGGCTGAAAATATTCTTGAAAAGGCTGATAGAAAATTTGATAACCATTTCATGTTGACAGGGTTTTGATGAGGGAACAGAAGGCAAGCTGAGGATAAAACAGAAGCTGACACCCCAGCCCCCCCCCCCATGGGATATGTGTGACCTTCCTCAGGCACTCCTGGCTGCCCTAAAGCTAAGGGAAGGAAAAACAAATAGTTAACTTACAGAGATCACAGTCCTGCAAGACTGGAGTCTCCCTCAGTTTACAAATGTCTTAGCAATTTACAAGAATAAAGCATTTTTATCAATAACCCAGCTTCCAGAAGGAAATGTAGATACAATCAAATGTCCTTATAACCTGCAGCCCATTGACAGATATTTGAAGTGGGCACAGTGCAATGTTCCTCCAGGAAGGTCCCAGCTATCTTACTGTTAATGTCTTGCTGGAGGGAAAAACAACCTTGCCTTGACAATGGCAAGGCCTCAGGTATCCTGTGAGTCTTCTTTAACATATGAAACTACTTCCCCTGAAACCTTCCTTTTTCCTTACCTCCCCCAACCCCATAGTATATAATCAGCCACCCCTCACAACCCCAGCACAGCAGCTCTTTCTGCCCATGAGTCCTGTCTCCCTGCTTTAATAAACCACCATTTTGCGCCAAAGACGTCTCAAGAATTCTTTCTTGATTGTCAGCTCCAGACTCCACCCCACTGAACCTCACCTATATTCCAAAACTACATCAGTTTCATAATTCATTAACAGTCAAAATTATAGCCACTGAATCAGCCAGTAAAAGAGAAACACCCCTATAATTTTTCTCATATAATACCTGTGGTATGAGCCACTATTCAATTTTTAATCCATTAAATATGTCAGGAAGTAGGAATCCTAAAATGTCAAGCAGCATTCATTCATAGCTGCAAGGGAGATGAGTATAAGAGAAATTCTGACTTATTAAGGAATTGTTAATAACGATATGAAAATATAACTATAAAATGTTAAATATTTCAGGAATTAAAACGTAATTAAAATATCAAGTAATTAGTTTGGAGTATCAGTAAAGGGAAAAGGGATTATGTTTTTGTGGTTACAGCTGAGGAAAAGTCATATTATATTACATTTAGCATTGTCTTTTACTTGTTCAATGTATTAGGATAAATACTTCAGATAATGGAAATAAACACACTCTTATACAGGACTGAGTGTCAGGTAAAATCAAGAGCCAGTTTGAACAATGGCACAACAAAGAGTAAAATGAAAAAAAAAAAAAAAAAAAAGAAGAAGAAGAAAGTTCCTTGTTAGGTTGGGAAGATTTTAAATTACAAGAAAAACCTGAAAGCCAGATTGGTAAAAAGAAAGAGCCAAGGAAAATGAAATAACAGGATATAATGAGATAAGAAAGTGTTATAAGGAAGAGAAAGCATGACATTCTACCAAAAAAAAAAAAAAAAAAAGACCCATAATATAACGAAATTCACAGGCAGATTTGCAATTTTGCTCCTGAAAATTGGAAGTATCTTCAAAGCTTAGGCAATCAATCAATCAGTGTATGTCAATAATATCCAAACTTTGAAATGTCAACGGAAATAATGTATTTTCATGTTTGCCCATTCTTGGCTAACGAGGTACTTGCATAAAGCTTGTATTTGGAATGAATTGAATACATGAAAATGCATTTCAATTAGAGTCTACTTCAACTGGTACTGATGTTACTGGTTTAAAAGAAGCAATTTTAGCACATCTATTGTCACACTCTTCCCTGTTCATTTAAATGATGGTCGACTTGATAGATTTTAGTCTGAATATATTTGCTGTTTAGCAATAAAGCTTTTAAACTAAACAATCAAGAAAGTTCTTTTAGTGTTTCGTGCCCTCACAAAACATATGGGATATGTAATTAGGATTTGCAAAATACCAAAGAAGTATAAAAACTAAAACAACTTGATTTTGATACTATGCCACATTTGCTAATTTTCTTTCTCAATTTCATATTTAAGGCACTATATTAAAGGTCAGTAGTAGTAGAAAAAGGTTAATTTAGAAGTGGCTCCTTAGGACAACTGCAATAAACATTTATTGAGTCCTTTGGCCTAAAGCAGAATGGCTGTTAAATTGCTTATGGTAGAACTGGTAGTTCTTATTTGAAATAAGTAAGGAAAAATCCACATCTGTTCATGCTTAAACTAAAAATAATGAGCACATTGTTCAGTGATAGGACCTCTGGAAGAGAGCTCAGCAATCTTCATTTTTTCTTTTCTTTTTTTCTGAAACAAATGTTAAATAACCTCCTATGTAAAGAATTTGACGAATTCACAAATCCTTTAGAGGATTGAAAAGAAAGAAGCAAAATGTATATGCTTAATAAAAAATCTTTGTGTTTTAAAAAAATATTTTCAACGGGAGAGATCCCAATTGATTTGGTAAAGAATGGGGCACTAAGTACAAAGCACATTTTTGAGTGCTGTTAACTACACACAGTAGCAAATTTTAAGATGTGGAATAGCCCATGAGATTCCTGTGAATTCCTGATGGCTCCAGTCTGGCAGTCAATGAATTCTTATTAATATAAATGTGCACAATCATTTTTTTTTGTCAAATGAAAATATAGTTATGGCTGAGTTTGATGCTTGGGAAAGCATACTTAGGTTGGCCCTACCCACATAAAATAGCCAGACTCCAAGTTAGCATTTTTTTGTCTCTGTCGTACACAAAACTACAATATTAAGCATTAAGGAGGGCAAAAAGATTTTGAACAATATTAGGGAGTTCACAAACAGGTGGGTTATGGAAAAGCAAAATTTAAGGGCCTCTCATGGCTTCACTGACCCTCACATCATTTCTGGATCATGACAAGCAGCTTTGGATCTGAGAATGTTCAGCTTTTTTTTTTTTCCCCCTGATAGAAAGACTCTGACTCATTAGCCTCTTCTTGTTGCTTCAGATTCCAACTTAAATGCTTCTTCGTCAGATGTGGCTTCATTTATCCTTGAGATTAGGCCAGGTCCCAGAAAAAGCTGCCATCCTGGCCCTATTTGCCTCTTCTTAATAGCACCCATCACAAATGCAATAATTTATAATTATATGATTAATGTATTTTTGCCAAAAAGACATGCAGAGGATGAAAAGCATGACTGTCTTATATTCTCATATATGCTATATCTCCACACATGGCATATTCTAAAAAAATAAATATTCTATGTTGGGTGAATAGTTTATTCATGAGAATTTTTACATTTATTTCACTTAATTATATGAAGGGATGTTATTACCACTTATACTAGGAAGAAAGAAATTCTACAGAGTGATTTGTTCATGATCATGCAATTATTAAGTGGCATTGCATGTAGTTTGATCCCAAACCATCCTTTTTTCACCACACAGGTTGACTAAGTTTCTGCTAGCTTGATAATTCTATAACAAATATATTCATAAAGTAAACAGGTCCCAGTTTTCGGTCCAGCATTTTTGTACATTACCTCTTATTTACTTCGTGGGTAATGTCAATTTTGCTACACACTAACCTTCAGCACTTTTAGAACTGCAATAACGCCTCTTTCTTTTTTAAGAATCAGTTTTAGGGGCACCTGGGTAGCTCAGTCGGCTAAGCCTCTGACTCTTGACCTCAGCTCAGGTCATGATCTCAGGGTCATGATCTCAGGGTCCTTAGATCAATCCTTGCAAAAAGCCCCACAAAGGGCCCTGTGTAGGGCCCCACACTGGGCATTGGGCCTGCTTAAGATTGTCTCTCTCTCTCTCTGGCCCCACCCTTCTCTTTCTCCCTCTAAAAAAAGAAAGAAAAAAAGAAAGAAAGAAAGAAAGAAAGAAAGAAAGAAAGAAAGAAAGAAAAAGAAAGAAAAGAATCAATCTAATCGTCTGGTTGAATAATGCATTTACACTAGTCCCATAGAAAAACTAACAATGGAAATTTACATATCTGAACTACAGATATAAATAATAAAATATTATTGCTATTTAATTAGATCAATTCTTGTTACTATAGTATATGCTGTTATCCATAGTTACCTAATATTAGGTATTAATGATTGCCACTATAAAAGGGTGTAGCTGCTGATAAGGACATTAACTAAAATGAAAGTGATTACCCATCTCATTTTTTTATGGTAAAGTATTTGTTTCTGAAGTAAATTTATGTACTTAGCATTTTCAATTGCAATCCAAAACTCTTTTGAGAGGACATGATGATGTACATTCTCAAAAATGCATAAATTTTGTTTCATTAGAAGACATTGTGTTGATTCTAAGAAAACTAGTAAGCCTAAATTTAACTCTGGATACAACGGATCTCCTAACAAGAATAATGAATTATAACAATTGTACTAAAATAGGTAAAAATTGTCAGCATTCCAGAGCTTGAAGTGAAAATTACTCAAGAAATTGTGAAGTTAAAAGACCTCAAACTTTCATTGTGGAAGACATGCCTTGACAACACATAGTATGTTGCACAGATCAACTCCTTTTTTAAAGTAGTATTTTTTAGTGTGATCTTATGGTCATCAAACGTAAGCTATTGAACGCATCACAATTGAATGCTTAATTTGCAAATATAAAGAAAACTAACCAGCAATAACCTCAGTTATTCCATAGAAAAATACAAATTAAATGAGAATTTGTAACTCATTACACCATATTCATAAGAGGGAAGATAGAAGCACAAATACAAAGTAACATTTAGATACAGCAGTGTTCACTCACGAATCTTTCCTTACAGCGCTTGTACTCAGTTCTCTAAATTCAATAATTTTTCCCAGTTGAGATGAAATAGTTACTTGAGTCCAGTTAATACCCATTCTATATTTAAAAGCTTCAGTCTATTCATGATTTCACTACCTTTTTGTACAACTCTAAGAAAGTAAAAGAGATTTGCCTGTGAAATGCTAGGGAAACAGTAGGATAACTGACGAAGTAATAATTTGAAGAAAAATAAATAGAGCCATAAACGTCGGAGGTGAACAGAGGCATGAAAGGTATACATCCATACACCATGTCAAGTTATTTTCTCAAGGCTGGAAAAAGAAAATAGCGATAAGCAAGGAAAATGCAGGAAATCAGGTATTCTAATCTATTTGTTAGGGTTTTCAGAGAACAACACAGGGGGAAACTTTAAAGCACAGCCACCAAGCTGTATACATAACAGTCAGATCTCAGCAATTTACCCTTTAAGAACACAAAAAATAAAAAGGAAAAAAAATCAAGTGAGAAAGGTAAATACTGGAAAGACCGTTTTTACCTACGGATCTACAAATATCACTAAAGTGGCGTCAGATGCTTGGCATTTCTGTTCACACTTGACTCCACTCCAGTGTAGTATATTAAGACAATACGAAGCCCGGGCGCAGAGCAGTTAAGCGTAATGGCAGGGCACGTATGGCAGCCAAGCCTCGCTGTGGAGCCGTGCACCATGCCCTTGGCATACAGAGTCACAATCTAGGAGAATGACTGAGAGGCTCATCAACTTAAAAGAACGCAGAGAATTTAGACAGAGTTCAGGGTAGAATGACAACAATAATGGAGACCTCTAAGGAAACATTAAATAGAGTCATTAGCCTGGAGAAATCTGAGAAGCTTCATATTCATCGATCTTTAAACAAATTATGGCTTATCCCTCAAAGAAAAGTAGTCTATAGTTTTTACTCCATTGAGTATCACAAAAAGGAAATGAATTTAAATTGCACCATGAGATATTTAAGTTAGACATAAATAGATATTTCCAGGTAGAGAGAGAGAGTGGTTTAAAAAATTAACTTTCTCCGGAGGTCATTAAATGTATGCCATCTTAATTGGGTTAAGCCTAATGCTGTCTCTAATTTTCTATCCCATGTTTCCTTCAGTGCTGCGAAATCATTGCCCCTGTGATTTTGGCAATATAACAAATTGTATTTTTATTATGATGGCATCTATTCCTTTCACTGAATGACTTTCATTCTCTAGTTTTAATATGTGCAAAAAAATACAAGGAATAAAATCAAAATGTCTTTGTTCTTATCTGAAGAGATATTTTAGGGAATAGTCTTATCTCGACGTGGATTTCACTTTTAGAAAAGGTTAGGACAGGAGCGCCTGGGTGGCGCAGTCGTTAAGCGTCTGCCTTCGGCTCAGGGCGTGATCCCAACGTTCCGCGATCAAGCCCCACATCAGGCTCCTCCACTGGGAGCCTGCTGCTTCCTCTCCCACTCCTCCTGCTTGTGTTCTCTCCCTCGCTGGCTGTCTCTCTCTCTGTCAAATAAATAAATGAAATCTTAAAAAAAAAAAAAAAAAAGAAAAGGTTAGGACAGCTTGGCTGCTTCTAGGAAGACTGAAATCTGGAAGGAAATGAAGAGTATTCCAAGTATTCATCAACCTTAGAGTTCTGTAGAGTTAAAACCATTCCTCTAGCCCCTGATTGGTGGTATCGGGAGCAGGTTTGGGGAAGGCTCACTTCACTGTGCCCTCCCATGACGGGTATGCCTGTGGTTTCTTTCCCTCAGGAGTCTACTCCTAGCAAGCCCTGTCACCAAGCTGTCTGGGCAGAAACCGAAGCAGGTATCTTCAATTTAAGGAAGACTTTTGGGGGAAGGAAAAAACACATCTTTCCCCACCCCCCCCCCAAGAAAGATGCTTTTTTTTTTTTTTTTTTTTTTTAAGTTTAAGAATTTTAGGGGGTGCCTGGGTGGCACAGTCGTTAAGCGTCTGCCTTCGGCTCAGGGCGTGATCCCAACGTTCCGCGATCAAGCCCCACATCAGGCTCCTCCACTGGGAGCCTGCTTCTTCCTTTCCCACTCCCCCTGCTTGTGTTCCCTCTCTCACTGGCTGTCTCTCTCTCTGTCAAATAAATAAATAAAATCTTAAAAAAACAAAAAAGAATTTTAAACTCCATTTTCAGGAACTTTGTCCTAGTCTTATTTGTCCTGAGTCCAATCAAGAATCCAGGGAGAAAATAGAAAGCCTTAGACTATTCAGACAAATTTTGTGTTTATAAAATGTGCTGGTTGGGCAATTTATCACTATTTACAAAAATCTGAGGCTCTTCTATATTATTCACACATATGAATCCTGTGTATAAGATTACATCCAATGTTTATTATCTTTTTCATTTATGCTTTCTTCTGCTTTTACAATTTTTTAATTTTACATGAGGGTATCTTATGGAGTCTTAGTAGCATTTTTCATAAAATGATTGATAAGTTTTAAACTGGTTACTGCTCTTATACAGCTACTTTTTTGAAATTTAAGTGAGATTTTTTTCCCTCTCTCTCTGACCTAATAGGCCAGGATTTTTCAAGTCTTTGTGGGCATCTTCATCCCCTGGAAACTCTCCTAAATGCCTATATTTTGTCCCCATCCAAGATATTGTTTCAGTTGGTCTGGGAGGAAGCCCCACAATCTGTACTTTTCACCAGTATGAGAAGCTGCCTGTTGATGCCTGGCCCACATTTTTTAATTTGAATTTTTAAATTTTCTATTGCTTTCAGTGTTCATTGGATGATGAAAAACTCAGTTTATCCATGCCACTTATTAACATTTTCATCACAGTTGGCCCAATATTCTCCTGTAAAATATTGGTGATATGTTGAACACATTTTAGATATAATTATATTATATAAATGTAGTTTTATTGATGTTTATAAAAACTTGTTATTAATAAAATTTAATTTAAGTTCTCCAAAATGCATGTGATGTTATTTTAATATTCTTTACTTGCTTCAATATTACTCAACAAATAAGAAATTTGATGATTCCACATATGGATTAAGAATGGTTGGGAGTCCAGGGTGTTCCTCCATCGTCATTCCTACATTTCAGTCCCCAGACTCTCCAGCAACCTTCTCACTAACTGGTGATCATGCACTAAATTACATTTCTCTGGAAGTAGTTTTTATTTGTTTGCTCTTATGTTTTAGTAGAAAGTCCTAATGAATCACACAGAAACCAAGAAAGAATAAATTCCACAACTGAAAGAGAAAGAAAGTGATGAGGGCATAATGAACAGTTAGGATTATAAGGGGAAAAAAATTATTTTACTGTATGGCCTGATGTGATATTTCAACAAATCAAGACACAGGAGGCTAATGTAGCAAGTGTGTGGATATTAGTAAACCTCAGATTTACTATAAAGACAGAGCCTGAGTCAAAGGTTACATTACCAGTTCTATTGGAACACTGCACTAATTTCACACTACCCTTCCCATTGCAATCCTCTTAGCTTTAGAAGTGATTGCTTGTAAGTTTTGATAAATTAATTCTTGATATTGGTTCCCTCTTGTTCTCTAAGTCACAAAAAAACCTGCAATTCCTGCCAATGAAAACCAATTTCTCGTTTTAATAGGTGTTTCAATTGGTCTTAATCAAGGAAAAGAGGGAAGCGTAATACTTCAGAAGAAGAATGAAGCAAATGCTATATAATCAAAGGATTAGTCCTAAAAGACTAGAAGGACGTATTTATTTTGTATTGGAGAAATAATTTTTATCCCAAAGACAGTTTCTTATTGAAGATAATCAATTTGGGGATGTATTTCTGTTGCTGTTCTACTCCTATCTCTGGGTAATACGCTTTTATCTTATATAAAACAGAAGTCAAAGTTCTCGGTAATATTAAATGAGGTCAAAAATAAAATAATCATCATAATAACTTGGCTTAAAATTTATATTTTAAACTAAACCAAAGATGCACATTTTTATCTGACATTTAGGATCCCTTGGTATCTAGTAGAGAAAGATTACTATTTCTACGTAAATAATTTTCCCCAGTGGAGAGTGAAATGTTCTATTTATTTTATCAAGTCTAAGTTCTTTGTGTTTCAGTAGAATTACCAGCAGACCACTGCTCTCTCCCTGATGCCGACAATAATCTTAACGCCTTCTTCTCTTTTGGTTCAGATAACCTAAGTTGAGTACTCTCTTTTTTTTTTTACGAACACCCCAGGTCTTTCTTACTAGATCACTTCTGTCTTCTCAGGTCATACTAATCCTGGTATCTTCAGAAAACAAGCATACGGGCTTCTTTGCAGGCATCGCATCATCTATGACAAAGGAAAAGAGTAACCACACAGAAAACTCTAAAGAGAGAGAAATTGGCAATGTGCTCTGAAGCGGAAACATGAAGAGGGAACAAAAATCATAGCGTTTCCCAAGGAACTGACCTTGCTTGATTGGATTTGTACAGGGTTCCCACCAAACTAACCAGCTCACTGTCCCCAGGCACATTCACACCTGCACTTCTCCATGCTGGTGCTCCCAGTTTTGTGCTGTTACCCCACCGGATGGCATCCAGTCTTTGGCTATTGGATCATGCTTTACTTGTTCAGCAGCTGTGGTTGCTCATTTTATTCCCCGAATGAGCTTATTAGCTATTTTTACTGGTAGCTATTTTTCAGTTTCCCCGTACTCCTCTTCTAGTGCAAGCTCCTTCCTTGTTTCTCCTGAACCTCGCAGTTCAAGTCGCACCTGGCTTCATTTCACAGATCCCGCTGTCACTTGGCCAATATGGAGCAACCAGTGTCAGCACCTGACCAACACCAGGCCAATCATCTTATTACACTCCCGTGCCTGGCCAATTTGCTTCCTTCTTGGTGTTTTGTTAGTTGGTACGCTTGTTTTATTTTGTTTTGTTTTTAACTTGGGACAAAAAATCTCATTTGTAACCCATCATTATAGTAAATCTAAGAAATGTGAACTTGGGACCCATCTTTTAGTATCCACCTTAAAGTGGCTAATACCAGAGAATAAAACTGACATGCAGAGAAGAGGGGCGCACACGCAGGCTAAGAGAGACAGAGATTGGGAGTTTTGGAGTACAGTGATTATAATCTCGGTTTTAATCACGTATGAGGTCTAGCTATCCCCTTACACCCTTGTGGGTTCTCCAAAATAGATTTCTGTACTAGAAATTACAAGGTAGCAAATTGATATGCCAGTATCATTCTTTAAAGTTACAGGATATCATGCATTTATTGTTCCTTCATATATGGGGGATTTCAAATTCTTTGGGAGCAGCAACTATAGATCATGCAGTTTTTTTGCAACAAAAGGAACTCAGTCATCACTTGTTGGTTGATCTTAGAGGACACAGTTGTAAGGTTGCTTCCAGTCTTTTGAAGTTATACCTCGTCATTCTAATCAAATTCTGGCACTAGTATTAACAAGCTAAGGGGGAAGACATAAGCTACCTCATATTCATTAAAAGCAATGTATTTGGTATTTGGATAGAGCATTAACTTTTATATAAAGAGATCATAAAGGCCAACTCTTCCATCTTCCAAATATGGAAAGTGAGATCCAGGAATATTAAGCAACTTGCTCAGGTACATGCAGAGATGATCAGAATAAGGATTAAAAATCCAGTTCACCCAAACTAGGATTCCTCTGAATCACATCTTTATACTCTCATAATAGTTAAATGAGTTATTAAAATGAACTATTTGAAAGCTGTATCAAATGGCTTTTCAGATAAGTGTCTTCATCACTGACATATATTTAGGTGGGTCAAACATAGTGCCATAAATCAGATAACATAAGCTAGTGGATTTCTGTAATTTTTTATTTCCTACACAAAAAATAACTTGGTGTCTAATGTATCTAAACTCTTATTTATTTTATTTCTTAATCAGCCTTAAAGAAACCTTTATCTTCCTACCAATAAAATAAAATAGAAAATGAGACACCAAATGAGACAAAGAGAACACGGATAATAGCAATAGACCTAGAAACATAAAAATTAGGGACAGCACAAATCCATTTGTTTAGTTTTTCTTATTGTGATTTCTTTAGAATAGAATCACATAGTCAAGTTCACTTTTATCAAGTCAAAATACGAAGGCATATTGATTACTGTTACTAGGATAGAAAGCTTATCTCTGATTGCACACCTGGTCTTCTACAAAGTGTTATGACATTTCAGGATATATGAAGTATACACAAAATTGGCTGTTTGATATTCTAATTTGCATATCAAAAAAGATTGCTTTTCATTTGCTTCTTGATGGCAATTGTGTAGTCTGAGATCAGAAATAAAATTTTTGAGTTTGGAAGTGATTTTAATAATCTGAATCACTTTTTTGCAAAGATAATAAGAAGTTGGAAAGGACTAGAAATTAAAAACTTTCATTGTCAGGTTAAAAATAAGAAAATCAACAAAACACTCAAGCTACTAGGTAGATAAGTGTCTGTTCTATTATGTATTTCACCACCGGGAGTCAATTACCCTTGGCTGTGTTTCCTCACAGGTGATTTTCAGATTTCTCCAGGAAATCTATCTTTATCTGAATTTCACTTTTTCTTCTCAATATCCCATTCTGACCTACTTAAGATTAACGAGTACTTAATAATCACTTGTTCATTTCTTTGAAATCGAGGTTAAAACCACCCCTGAAACTCCATGTTGTCTTACCTATAGATGTGGACTTAGTCACTTTCGTGATCATTACCAGTCCTTGAAACTATGCATCGGGGCGCCTGGGTGGTTCAGTTGGTTAAGCATCTGCGTTTGGTTCAGGTCATGATCTCAGGGTCCTGGGACTGAGCCCCATTGTCAGACTCCCTGCTCTCATGGGAGTCTGCTTCTCCCTCTCTCTCTCTCCCTCCCCCACCTCTCGTGCACGCGCTCTCGCTCTCTCTCTCCCTCAAATGAATGAATAAAATCTTTAAAAGAAAAAAAGGTATGCATGAAATTTCATTAGATATATTATTTTAAGACTTCAGAGTGATTCATACATTTGTAAATGCATATGCATATATCTCTCTCCATTATTTTGTCCCTCATGGTTGCATCAAACCCAATCCTGTCGCTTTCACCAGAATCCTAAAACAATGACCTCACTCCTAAGCAAACCCAATAGATAAAATCTACAGGATAGTTTCAATATATAAATAAATAATTAGAAAGAAACAACTAACTGGGCCAGATTAGATAGGGTAGCATTATTGTAATCTAATAGGATTGGATTTAGAAACAAAACAATAAAAGAAACTGAGAAGAACCAGCTACTGACGTAGAGGAAAAACCAGGCACATCATAAAAAATTAATGTTAGTTTTCTTTTCTTCATAAATAATTGCTTTACAACATTTACCATTCGTGTACAATATAATAATCTCAAGTAATGCTGTCAATCACTTCTCTTTGTGATTTATAAATCCATTTTGATATTGTCATAAGAGACATCAAAAAATATATAACATCATATTAGCTTTTCTACTATGATCCTTTGAGCCTTGATTTTAAGGTTTTTAGGGAAGGTATTTTAGGGTGGAATGTGTCACCATCAGTTATATGAGAGATAAATGTTTAGGAGACAAGCTATGACATCATTAATGTCAGAAATATTTATTTAATGGAATATCATGCAACTTTTAATAATTATACACCTACTTGAGATAATGCACTGGAATAAAAAATAAAGTATATTTGGGGACAGTAGATTGAAGTCCCAGTTATTACACTTCAAGTATTGTTACATTTTTGAGCCTCCCTGGCCCAAAGTATAAATTTAGCAAAGAATAGTAGTGACCACACAGCTTTTTGTGAATGATTTTATTGTTTATTGAGATGAAGTTTTGAAAAGCTCTTGGTAAGTGATGATAAGCTATAAGTTGTATTGTTTGCTTTTATATGAAAGTGTCCACAACATGTGGTATTTATATATATTCTAGTGACAGTAGAATTATAGCTATTAATTTAATAATTGAATTCTTACCTTTTTTTTTTTTTTGAAGTTTATTTATCTAAGTAATCTCTACACCCAATTGAGGCTCGAACTCACAGTCCTGAGGTTAGGAGTCACATGTTTTTCTGACTGAGCCAGCCAGGCAGCCCTGAACTCCTATTTTTGACTAACTGAAATTGAAGAAGCTTAAAATTTATATTTGGAGTTGATTTGCATTTTTCTGTTTCTTTGTTACCTAGTAATTTTTTATTACATTACAGACACTATGAATGAATGTTGAGTGCTATGTTTTTTGGTATTCTTTTAAGTGATTAATTTTTTCTGGCAGGCACTAAATTACTTGCAGATTACTATGATTTTTGGATCCTTTCTTTTATTATATTTTAGGGTAGATCTAGAGTGACCCTTATTCTAGGGTTGAGTAAACATTTTGTGTAAGACCTGGTCCTTCTAGGATGGCTACTGAATGCCCACGTATTTAACAAGTTACAAGGTAAAATACCCAACCCTGTGTGAGTTCTGGGATTGTCTATCTTACAGTCCCATGGTAATTTTTCTTTCATCAGAAGTTGTGTCTGACTGGCTTCATGAAGTTTCTCCCTATGAATATACAGATTGCTATTCAGCCAAAAGCTCAGGGAAACCTCTTTGCAGATTTCTATAATGCTCTCTGTGTCCTTCTCTTCTTTCCTCTTAGGTATTTCACACTGCAAATTTGAGCTGTCTTCACCTCCACAAACTCTGATCTCTGTCTTTTCAGCTGTTTACCACCAAATTCAAACATGAGATTTCATTTCTTTTAGTTAATGAAGAGATTGAAATATCAGATAACTAAATTATAAACATCAGCTTATTTTAATGTCAGTATTTTATTTTATTTATTTTTTGTTAGGATTTATTATTTTAGAGACAGAAAGTACGCACGTGTGTGAGTGAGTGCAGAGGGAGAGAATCTTCAAGCTGACTTCCCACTGAGCGCAGAGCCCCATGCAGTGCTCAGTCTCATGACCCATGAGATCATGACCTGAGCCAAAATCACGAGTCTGCCACTCAACCAACTGAGCCACTGAGGCGTCCCATTTTAATGTCAACATTTTAAAATAAATACAACTTAATACATTAAAATTTTAAAATAATAGTTGCATAAAAGATTTTTCTTAATGTAAGGAGTAAACATTTTGAAGGTATTAGAATAATTTTTGGCATGTTATTCCAAGAACAAGACAGAATTGAAGAGGAATTTTTTCAGGAAAACTGTAGTTC
Source organism: Ursus maritimus (assembly GCF_017311325.1). Classification (NCBI taxonomy): domain Eukaryota; kingdom Metazoa; phylum Chordata; class Mammalia; order Carnivora; family Ursidae; genus Ursus; species Ursus maritimus. The sequence goes on from NW_024423343.1 coordinate 41,332,627, forward strand.
TGATGGTATTTATGGATTAATAATTTTATCTTATTTATGATATATAAAATAAAACACTGTAAATGTGGTCAGGGACCAATAGTAAAATAAAATGATTCTAAACTGATAAGTCATACTTAAGCCTTTTCTATACAAAAATTCAAAATTATTTTGGAATTAAAATGTAATTTTGGAAATCCGATGGTCATTACAAACCTTACATTATTAGATCCAGGTTTTATGCCACCATTTATCATCTATACATGTTTTTTTTTTCCTTCCCCTTTGAAGTTCCTGCAGTTTCTATTTAATTATATAAGTACTACAATATTGATTTATTAAGTAATGTGTACTACTCGTTATTTTAATATCAGCAAAAAGTTGTTAAGTGACTACTATATTCCAGGCAATATGATGAACAATAGAAATATGATTGGGGTCCATAACTGAAGAGTTCAAGACCAGATTAAATTTAAGAAAAGTAAGTAGGTAATTATAATTGAGCATCTTGCTGTCAGGATACAGCAAAGAGAACAATTAAGCTGGCTTTGGAGAGGGGGCTGGATAATATTCTTCTTAAAAGGAACATGCAGATAGGATTTTGAAGAATGAATAGAGGTGATATACATTTGTATATGTCATATATATGTATGTATGTGTTCGTATATTCTCATATGTTAAATATGTATATATTATGTATGCATTTATACAAATATATGTATATGTTATATGTATGTGTGTATATTTGTATATAAATACAAATATATATATATGTTATATATGTGCTATATATAATAAATATCAGAGAGGGAGAGAGATCTATATAGACAGTTATCTATTTCTATATAGATATGCGATAATGCTTGCTGAACACATCTTGATAAAGTGACAATACAAACACATAAGGATCCTTTAGAATTCAGTGTTTCACCTTAAGTATTCCAGACTTCAAAACCCATTTACTACCTAGTGTTGTGGTTCTACCCGTTGCAACATTTTCATTGTTACAGTAAAGAATGTGCTGTTTTCATAGAGGCGAGACTTAAAAATAAAAATTTCTTTACTAAAACATTTGGGTCAGTGACAAGTTTGGAAGTAGCTTCCTGAATTAATAAATCTCATTAGATGAATTCACGTTTGTTTTTCTTAACTGACATGTAAAGGAAATACAGAATTACATCAAAAAGTCTAGATAAGTGATTAAGACTATAAAGAACTAAAGACTACCAGTAGTATGTAAAAAGAATAACAAAACCAATTGACAGCAAGTATTATCAAGAATTTCACAGTATTTTCATGAATCTCATATTTTTTGAGAAACATTATTTCTGGGTTTGAGAGGTACACGTGAGCTTAGCTCACAGGATATGAAAGTTTTAATGTCTTTATTCACAAAACACAATAAAATGCATTGTCCAAAGTGTGCTTCAACCTTGGCGTGCATGAATGGCTTTATTCTGCTTTCATGCAATGGATGAATTGTAGTTTATATAATTAACATAACTAGAGTGTCAAACGATGAATGAGTGTAACTGTATATCACGGCAGAAAGCAACAACAATGGGATCAAACCCACTGAAAACACTCATGAGGTATCACAAAGGAGATTGTATTGCCCCTCAGGAATCTCACCTGGGCTTGTCACTGGGCAGGTATGGGACCTGTCACTTAACTTACCTGAAAAAGTGTTGCCTCATCTGAAAATCAAGGGGGTAGGTCTACATCAGCTCTGTATTTCCTTTGGGCTCTAAATTCTATAATGCAACCATTTTTATTGCCTGATGAGTGAATATACGATCATTGCTCAGAAAAGTACTGTGTGAAGTAACACAGAACATTTTTTTAATCTCTAATTAATGCCCTAACTATCTTGAGATATACCGAGAAAGACTCTCAAAGTGTAAGGATATAAAATACATTTTTGGTAAATGAGAACCCAAGAGATTCTAAGTTATATCACACCTAATACAAGAGACATTCTGAGACTTAATTATAATGATTTACCCAGTAAGGAAGGAAATAACAGAAATCTTTTACAACCCACTAGTCAATAACAGGACAGAAGTTTACAAAGAGTTGCCAATAAATATAATCATAAATTTAAACAACATATAATCTTTCTCCCTTCTTAAGGAAGTAAGAGATAGCCAAGAATTAATTCAAGTTTAATTCCAAAATAGTTTATCGAAGTATGCCTGTTATTACTGACGCCAGCTTTTAACAAATTAAGTTTTTTGTTGAAAGAGCATATGCAAATAAAAAGGGGGAAAAGCCCTAAATCAAAAAAGAGTGCCTATTAACTGCACCCTAAAAAATAAAACAAAGCCCAAGTTACTGCAGTTAACACTCCATCATTGAGCTATGACGGACAATACTGGTGCTGTACAGATTCGGGCGACATTCATGCTGTTCGTTTTGTTTCCGAAGACAAAAAAAAGAAAAAGTGCATGAAACAACTTCAGTTCTCACTAAGCCGGGTCTGCGATCCCATCTGTTCAGATTTCATGCTTTCAGAAGAAAAAAGAAATCAACCTCAGAAACAAACCTTCTTCATCCTAATACTATTAAGATATTCAGCAGAAGGACTAGATAAAATCCTTGGGTTTTTATTCAATTTGAACAACTGTGTATAGTGAAGCCGCCTTGGAATATCCGGGGCAACTTGCTGCTAAGGAAGAGTGAGGATGAAGCAGTGAGCTGCACCTGGAAAAAGCAGTGTCACCTCCCCTCCCCGGCACAATCTCAGCGCTGAACTACACAGTTGAAGGGTGATAGCTAGGAATCCTGTTAAGTTCTTCCATCTTACTAAAGGCAAAGAGGTGATCTATTTGAAACCGTAAGAGAGAAGCATTGCGTTATTTTTTCCTTTTAATTTTTTTCCTTTACTTTTTAAGTAACTTTGAAAAGGATAAATAAATGCCCATCAAAAAGTTTAAGTGTTTGTCCTTTGTTTCTTAGCAGGATAGAAATTTGATATAAACACAAAATGTTATTTCCTAATGAAATGCTTGCTAAAGAATAACTGATGGGCTAAAAATAGTTTAACTGCAGACTCAATTATTATTATTATTTTTTTTTAGTCTGCCTTTGTATTGGCTTCCCGGGCGCAATCAGTATTGCATTTCTTTAGGATTTATGATATTTGTGAATAATCTGCTCCAAAATATAAAACACAGTCAATGACACATTGTTCAACTTTGGGAAAAAGCTTTAGATTCTATCATTTCTCAGAATTAATATCATTATCGATTATGATAATTTTACATGTTCCAGTAAAGCTTCAAAACAGTGATATATTGATGACTTTGCACTTTATTAAATACAGTTAATTTTATGATACTCTTTTTGTATTAAGCTGGGTAGAAGAACTTATTAACTTAATGTTCTTATTATCATGACTTAGATATATTTTCCTTTGCAAATGAAAATATAGAGAGGAGACTAAAGGCCTAAAAGCTCCATATTGGATACAGGAATTGGGTAAAGGAGGAATCTGAAAACACCTGTAATGGATTAAGAAACCGATGCAGGGGCACCTGGGTGGCACAGCGGTTAAGCGTCTGCCTTTGGCTCAGGGCGTGATCCTGGTGTTCTGGGATCAAGCCCCACATCAGGCTCCTCCGCTGGGAGCCTGCTTCTTCCTCTCCCACTCCCCCTGCTTGTGTTCCCTCTCTCGCTGGCTGTCTCTATCTCTGTCGAATAAATAAATAAAATCTATAAAAAAAAAAAAAAAGAAACCAATGCAGTCTCATTTAAAAAATGTGCTGAGTACATTGATCTTCCACTCTTCACGCTAGTTAATAAAACAATTATGGCATTCTGTGATATGCATGAAATTAGAGAATTTCGTTTTTAAAATGTTCCTAAGTCTTTACCCTTCAGTATTTTCTTTAGGATAAGAATAGCAGTTAACATTTAGTGAACACTTATTATGTGCCAGACACCAAAGTCCTTTGGTGTTGTCTGTTATATGTTATTCATTGTGATTTTCTTCACAACCTTCATATTATCCCCATTATTCACATATGAGAAATCAAAAATAGAGAGATTAAGTAGTTTGCACAAAGTCATATAGCTACTAAGTGGTGGAACTTGAAATTCAAACCCAGTCTATATAGAATTTGGTGTCTATCCAAGAATAGTAGAGTGGTTAAAGCTTTTTCTTTTCAAAAGGTTTTTCATTAAAGAGAGAACAAAATCAGAAACATTGAAGTATATTGTATGTTACTTATTCCTCAATTTACTGTTTAACTGATATTTAGATGATGTAGAGATTGGAGTCAATGGTCTTGATAATTCTCCAATTAAAAAAAAAATCTGTATTTCTACAATTATGTTTGGGTAACTTTCCTTGACTATAAAGGATCAATGAAAAATTGAAAACTAGAATTTGAAGACAGCTACTACAGAAGTCTTCTGTTTGGGGAAAAGCTCAATAAATTTGTTACTCATTAAATATTTATATTTTTCTTTAAGGCAATTTAATATGTAATAAATGTAAGCAGAGAAAAAGTTATGTACTTATGTTATGCATTATAATCCTTAAAATAGAACATGGGATTGTTTGTAAAAGAACAAAAATAAATAATTCAGGGAACAAAGCAAATAGAAGAAACTAAATTTACCTATTGCCATAGATATTACCTATAGCAATAGTTTAACTTGGAATATTTGCAGTTTTGCTGTTTCACCTCGGCAGCATTCTATGTGGGTTCAACAAGCCTAATAATAAGATATAAAAAATTATAATAATACAACACATAAAATATGTTTCAGCCTCTCTTTAGAATTTTGTTTTTTCTGTACTTGGTTATAACCTCAAACCTCATATTGGTACTTTGAAACAGATAGTAATATGGAAATTAAACTTATGATGGTGGAGAATTGGTATGTGAAGGGGTGGGCATAATTCTGCAACACAATTGGTATAATAAAAGCTACTTTTTATCATTCCCTTGGATGGATGAATATTTTGACCAAGACACATAAACAACTTGGCATTAGGGGTAAAGATATATTTATGGAGAGAACTTAGGAGCCTGGATGTGTTCTCCTGAGATATAAAGGACACACTAGGAAGGGCCACTTTCCCAACGGAAAGAATGCTGAATTAGGAGAGCTGCCTAAATCTTTGTCCAGACTCTGTTGCTATCAATATGGAAAGTAACTTGACCTCCTTGAGTTTAAATGTCTTCATCTTTTATATTAAAGAATTAGATTAGATTATCTTTGTGAATAATTCCATTTACTTCTCATAAGTTATAACTGCTCTATACAGAGGTTAGAGTGCTAATTTTATTACAGGATAAAAAACATAGTCTATGTAAATAGTCATTCACCAAAATTCATCTTAGGTAGAGAACCATATTGTTTGGAAAAATGTATTGATAGGTGTTTAATTATAGAAGAAAAGACACTGAGTTATTATTACGAGTGAAATGTTTCTAAATAAGACGTGGGAAAACATTACTTTGGCTCCTTGAAAGAGGAAAGATGAGAAAAATGAGATTAAACAAGGAAAATGGCAAAGGGAACTTATTTTGAGATGAGTTTCTTCCTAGCAACCTCCTAGTGCCATGGGAAAGCCACTAGAACCATGTAATGCTTACTGCGTAGATCGCTTATGGAATAGATTCAGGGGTTGAATTGTAAATCCCTGCACTATGTCGGGGAAGAGCAGATACAATCCTCCAGCAGCCTGGAGCACAGAATCAGAGAGAAGCATAAAATAGTAAGCTTTTGAAATTCACAGAGACTGTGGGGAAGGATTTGAATTCCATCACAGATGGAGGAATTGGAACTCAGGCCAAGCCAAACAAAATCTTCAAGAGCAAGAAACTATGATATGACATCTGGCTTACAATTTAAATTGCGAGTTGCATCACTGCCTGCTTGAAGCTTCTTAATTTACCCATTGTCCTGAAAATAACATCCAAAATTGTTGACATGAATTATAAGACTACTTCATTTAACCCTAGTCTATCAAAACGACATCATTGTTCACATTGTTCTAGTGATTAAATTCTTTTTAGTAAGCCAGCGTCTGTATAAAATTTCACCTTTTCTTTACCAAAAAGCTACTCCTCCCCCATTTCCGTTTGACCCTGGACAGCAAAGTCTCAGCTTAAATTTTTTTTCTCTAGTTGGGCTTTCCTGACCTTCTAGACTAGGTTTAATCTCCATGTTTTATGATGTTCCAAAACATCTTCTGGTTCTAACTCTTTCATATTACTCCTCGTACTTGATTTATTTCATCTTGTCCTTCCTTCTAAACCATGAAGGCAGAGACCATTTTTCTTTTTTTTACCATTTTATCCACAATACTTAAAATAGTGCTTAGAATATGGTAGGAGCTAAATAAATTAGTACAGAATTACTGATTTATGGAAATAGTGAATGATTTCACATTCTAGGACAGGTTTGAAATAGTCCTTACAAGTTCAGAGTTATACTGTGACAGTGCTAGGCCTCAGTCACGGACTGGTCAATATGCTAAATGATAAAAGCATCAGGCATTATGCCACCTGTAAATATCAGTAATTCAAGAGTGGAGATACCACATTCTATCATTATATGCATGATATTATTAATCTGGTTGTTACCCAAAACAGATTCAAACATACCACTTTCTAACCTCCCTTTCTCTGGTCATTTGCCATAGATTGCTTGACCAATCACTCCAGATTCTCTTGTTCAATTAAGAAAACTAAGGAAGCCCTTATAACTGGTGTGCCTACTCCCTTAAAATCCATTTCACACCCACGAGCCACAGGGATCATTTTAAAACATAAATCTAGTCTGGCAAGGCTCTGAATTAAATCTTTGAAAGCATTATACTCAGAAATCAGCAAGCCAAAATCCTTAACGTGATTTACAAGACCATGCATAATCTATAAGATTTGGCTTACACTTAAACTCCATAACTCCTGTCGGTCATTTATTTGACAAATATTTATGACAGCAATATATGCTAGACATTGTTTCAGTTGCTGCAGATGCAGAATTCCTGCCCTCATAGAGTTTGCTTTGCTGGTCAGATGAAGCTAAATCAATCTCTTTATACTACCTCCCAACCCAACGTCTCCTCCCTGAATTCCATCCCATTAATACTGCCCTTAATAAGTCACCAATGAACATCACAATGAAAAATCAAGTGTTATATTTTTAACCCTCATCTTACCTACCATCTCCAAAATCTTTGGCAAGTTGTCCCCTTGCTCCCCCTATAAACACTCTTGTGTCATGAGTTTTCCCTACTTAAACAATGACCTATTCTCCAACTCCTGTAACAATTCACCCAAGGCAGAAGATGAGAAAAGGTTGGAGAGAGAGAGAAGCCCCCAGAAACTTTAACATTTAAGTGAGTGGAATAGGAAAAGAATAGATCACTGCCTGAGCTCCCAGATCAGATCAGTTTTCTCTATTGTACATCTCTACAGACTCAAGTGCAGTAGTCTACTACTACTCTTCCATGGAAATTTTCAGAGTTTCTTACCAGTGTCATTACTTATATAATCTTTATCTTTCCCACTAAACCCATTTCCCAATTAAACCCCCTAAAGTTGTCCATCTTGTTCCCTGTGGCATTCTCAGAGTTAGCTTGGGGTCTGATTCATAGTAAACACTTAATATTGTGGAATAAATGAGTGCACAGTCCCACCATGTTTGTACATTCATCTGCATACTTTTCAGTGCCTGTTGTGTGCCTGTGTGTATAACATCCAGGTGGTGAAAAAGGTAGATTAATGCCCTTAAATTACTAACAATAAGTCAATATACTGATATTGGAGGAGGTCATCAAGAGGATGTATTCTCTGGTTGACCCTTGAGCTGGATCTGGGTAATTAGAGACTCTTCCTCCTTCCCCTCTCTTTGGAATATATGTTTTGCGCACTGTTCCCACAGTAGGAACTGGTTTCAAGGATGCAGCCTTGAGAATACTATGTGTTGTTGAGGCCACCTTAATGTGACTGAACCCCATTAAGGCCTTTCTATAAACTTTTAAGATTCTGCCTATTTCTTAGGTCTATCTTTGCCCTCCACACATGGAGGCATCTTGGGAACCAAAACTTGGTGAGCCAGCATGGAGACCAAAGAAATAGGCCTTGGCAAAGGAGCATCCACAAGGGAGATCCCGAGTTGACCATCAGCTTCGATGTGGGGAGGGTAGCCCAAGTGTTAGATGCTTGTGGACCACCATAAGTACAGAGATGTCCCCAAAAAGCTGTCTGGTTTCATGCACATCATCTCTATCGATCTGGAGGAAATAGACAAATCTCAGGAATGGGTACAAGCTGTGGGAAAGACTCAAGACAGAAAAGAAACTTGAGACGTCAAAAGACTCCCCCAATCAGCTGTCAAGTGTCCAGTAACAGTAACTTGGATATAGATGTGATTTGACCTCATTGCTGTCAGGAGCCCATTTAAAAAGATAGACTGGCAACCCAATGTCGTGTTGGTAAGCCTGTGGAAAGCCTAAACACCTGAACAACAGTTAACATCTACCCCACCTGCTTCTACCATCCCTGATGCCCTGCCTGCTCCAGAGTAGGCCTTAGGGATACAGTCCCATTCAGGGTGGGTCCCTCTCATGCTCAGGGCATAGCATATAGGCCAAGATTGCCTCCAGGTGAGGCACTGGAAATCATCGTTCAGTCTCATGTTAAGTTTAGTGTTCACTGGTCCCCCAGAAATAAACAAGAAGTGATAGCTCTGGTTGATACTAGAGCTGAATATACCCTAATACACAGTAATCTCAAAAGTTTTCTGGCCTCCTCGGTGCCATCAGTGGTTACAGAGGACAAACTGTCATGGTCAGGATAGTCCCTTTGATGCTGCATTGGGTGTTCTCTCCCATGAGAATATGAGGTTTTGATCTGTGCAGTACTAGAGAATATTTTAGGCACTGACATCCTACAATGTCAAACTCTGCAAACTTCTTTTTTTTAAAGTTTTTATTTAATTTCATTTAGCTAACATACAGTGTAATGTCAGTTTCAGGTGTACAATATAGAGATTCAACACTTCCATAGGACACCTGGTGCTCATCACAGCAGGTGCCCTCCTTAATCTCCATCACCTATTTTACCCCTCCTCCCACCTCCCCTCTGATAACCACCAATTTGTTGTCTATAGTTAAAAGGCTGTTTTTTTGGTTTGCCTCCCTCTCTCTCCTTTTTCAAAATAATTTTTAAAAGATTTATTTATTTGAGAGAGAGACTTCACAAGTGGGGGGAGGGGCAGAGGGAGAGAGAGAGGATGCAGGCTCCCTGCTTAGGAGATGCTTGTGGGGATGCTTAGCAGGGAGCCTGATCAGGGGCTCCATCTCAGGACCCTGAGATCATGACCTGAGCCAAAACCAAGAGTCGGTTGCTTAACTGACTGAGCCACTCAGGCCCCTCTACCTCTCTCTTTTTTTCCCCTTTGCTCATTTGTTATGTTTCTTAAAGTCCACATATGAGTGAAAATATGTGGTATTTGTTGTTCTCTGATTGACTTATTTCCCTTAGCATGATATTCTCTAGCTCCATCCATGTCATTACAAATGCCAAGATTTCATTCTTTTTTATGGATGAGTAATATTCCATTGTATTTATGTACCACCTCTTCTTTATCCATTCATCTGTCTGTGGACACTTGGGCTGTTTCCATAATTTGGCTATTGTAGATAATGTTGCTATAAATATCGGGGTGCATGTATCCCTTCGAATTAGTATTTTTGTATTCTTTGGGTAAATGGCTAGTAGTGCAATTGCTGGATCCTAAGGTAGCTCTATGTTTAACTTTTTGAGGAAACTCTATGCTGTTTTCCAGAGTGGATGTACCACTTTTCATTCCCACCAACCGTGCAAGAAGGTTCTATCAGCGAGTTCTATCTCTGGGTTAGTGTAATCACACCAGCGCTGAGAGGAAACACCAACTAGGAACCAGTAAGTCTACTGGCCCCTCAAAGAGTTGTAACCATCGAATAATACAAACTGCCTGGGAGCATAAGGAGAGGAGAAACTATCCAAGAATTGCATGAGTGGGTATTATACACCCTGCACATAATGTTTTCAGCAGCTCAGTATGGCCAGTAAAAAAGCCAGATGATTCATGGCAGACCACCATGGACTACTGAGGATTGAATAAGGAGGTGTCCCCTCATCTATGCAGCCATGTCCAAAGTTGTCACCATCTTAGACACCTTGTCCATGATCCTAGGAGTGTACTCTGCTGTATTGAACTTAGCATTTTCTTTTTCTTTCTTTCTTTCTTTCTTTCTTTCTTTCTTTCTTTCTTTCTGTTCCAGTATATCGTTGAGTATGACCTCTGAATCACAGGATCAATATGCCTTCACAAAAGAAAGGCAAAAAAGGATCTTTCAAATGGTCCCCCAAGGCTACCTGCACAGGCCCACAATATGTCATGGGATGGTAGCCCAAGACCTGTCCCTGTTCTCTCTCCCCACTTCGGTAAAATGGGCCCAGTGTTGATGGTATATGTTAACATGTGAAGATTTGCCTCTATTGCAGAACGCTCTGCAGACTTTCCTGGAACATCTATGAGGGAGAAGATGAGCAGTCAACCACAAAAATTCAAGGCCCAGGCACTGCTGCAGAGGTTGTAGGAGTTGTCTGCTTGGGTAAAATAGCTGCAAGCCGAAAGTGTTGAAAGGCACTACCTGAAACGGAACACACACCAATGAAAGAAGGGAGCAGCTGGGGATCCTACCTCTCCCCCAGTCCATTTCATGCCTGACAGTGCTGCTTCCCCCAGCCAACATGTATGGTGTGCACAACCAGCTCAAATTCCTAAAGCTGCAGCCCCATTCTCTAACAATCAGGGCACAGTTGTAATTTTTTTATAGAAGGAGAATACCTTCCCATACAAGTCTCTACTAAATATCTGTTGTTTGGACTTTAAACTTCCATTGCATCTTATAGTACATATAGAAGTTCTTACTAAATTTTCCCACTGAGACTTAAATGATAGCCAATAAAACCTAGGTTTAGCTAATACTGAAATGTCTCTAATGAGAAAAGCTATCCTCCAAAATAGAATGGCATTGGACATTATTATGGGCTTGCAAAGAGGCACCTGTGCCATTTCCCAAACAAAATGTTGTGGGTTCATACCTGATGAGTCTGCTAATTTGTCATATTTGTTAAATCACATGAAGACACAGGTGAATGCCTTGTTTGACCTGACCCTCAGCCTACGGATTGAATAAATCAGCGGTTCAGATCATAGTGTTCTTAGTAAAAAAAAAAAAAAAAAAAGTTACTTATTTTGGGAATCATTATCTTAATCTGTGTTTTCTCTTGCATGTGCCTATACTGTTGCTACGGTATCTGCCTCCAGTGCAGCCGAATAGCCACCAAACCAGCCCCCTCCCTGCTAAATAAACAAACAAACAAACAAACAAAACCCTCTTGCTGACAGTTCAGGGCACATCACAGAAAAGGGGAGCATAAGAATGAAAGAGCCAGTCACAAGGAGTGGAGTGTTGGAGGAGGTCATCTAGAGAATGTAACCACTAGTTGACCCTTGAGCTGCACCTGAGCAGTGGGAGGGTCCTCACCCCCTTGCTAGTCCACAGAAAGTATGTTCTGCCCATTGTTCCCAAAGGGGGCTCTGATTCCAAGTATGCAGTCTTGAGAGAGCAATATGTTATTGAGACCATTTGGACAGTTAAGGTCCCTACATGAACTTCCAAGTTTGTGATGGGCCAATGTGGAGATTTACTCAACTTGAAGCCACCCAAGACAAGCCAAGACAAGCCTTTCTTTGTAGGTTCCCTTGTCCATCATCTGGAGTGGTCTGTCTGCCTGTTTTACTGGTCTGTCTTTGTTTTGGATCTTACCGAGGGAATTCTCAAGGTTGTTACCCAAAAGCTGAAAATAAAAAGTATTCATAAGTTATGGTTACTCCCGCAGCAAAATGGTCTTTCCGAATGCTACCAAAGATCATTGATAAGGGATTTAAGTGTTTGTTATTTTACTATTCTAATAATGTTTCCCAATTAAACCTTAACCTAGAAAGTAAAAACAGATAGTGATTCAAATGTTGCAGAGGTGAGTATATAGAAGAGAAACGAGGCCAAAACTTGAGAAAATTAAATACAAGACTCTGATAAGAGATCCAAAGTGCATTCTCACCTCCCTCTTGTTATAGGAGGTGTTTCTTGGCTTTGCTTAAAAATAAGCAACTCATCATAAATTCACTGGATGTTTTTACAACAAGTAATGTGAATCAAGAAAAAACATGCAGAGTCATATATTATATTTTATCATTGTATATAACAACGGGAGTGAATTTTATGTCTGTGTCCTTGTCATTAATAACTAATTCCAGATTCTGAGATGTAATTTATTCAAAGATACAGAGATATTTTTCAAAGTCACCATAATTTTTTATTTTTTTATTTATTTTATTTTTTTTTTAAAGATTTTATTTATTTATTCGACAGAGATAGAGACAGCCAGTGAGAGAGGGAACACAAGCAGGGGGAGTGGGAGAGGAAGAAGTAGGCTCATAGCGGAGGAGCCTGATGTGGGGCTTGATCCCACAACGCTGGGATCACGCCCTGAGCCGAAGGCAGACTCTTAACCGCTGTGCCACCCAGGGGCCCCTCACCATAATTTTTTAAATGGTCTACAAATCCTTTTGGTAACAACAATTTTTTGTTTTTAGTTAGAAATTTTACTTCTAAAGAGAGCACTAGATAATGAAAGAAGTGGGATAATGCTATCAATAGACATGCTTTATAAGCTATACCAGTGTATATATATTTGAAATACATTTGTCCTATTACCTAAGTTTAGATTGATATATACAAAAACATTGAAACAATCATGGACATGTATACAAATATGTTCTTTGGTAATAAGATATGCATTCAACATAGTATTTCTTCATATTTTATTTCTCCTATGTTCCCCAATTTGAAATCTTATACAATTTAGGGGCGCCTGGGTGGCTCAGTCTTTCAGCATCTGCCTTCAGCTCGGGTCATGATCCCAGCATTCTGGGATTGAGCCCTGAGTTGGGCTCCCTGCTCAGCGGGAAGCCTGCTTCTCTCTCTCCCACACCCCCTGCTTGTGTTCCCTCTCTCGCTGCCTCTCTGTCAAATAAATAAATAAAATGTTAAAAAAAAAAACAAACCTTATGCAACTTAATATCATACCATACATTATATAATAATATAATATATATTGTATATTACTATATTATGTATTTTATATAATATAGATATAATATTATATAATATAATATAAATATATTATATATAAATTATATATAAATATATAATAATATAAAATATAATATAATGCTAAGTAGTTCATTAATCATATGCAACCAACTTTCTCAGGTGAATTTCTTATAAAAGGGCTACTTTTTTTTTTTAATCAAAGAGTAGATGTATATAATAGAAACAAAAAGTGAACCAAGTAATTTGGAAGTAACCTATTAGGTTTCCATACCAAATTGCTTCTTTTTTATGAAAATGGTTTATATAATTTGGTGATATTATTTTCCCCGTAAGTAACAAAAATGACTCATATAAAATAGAACGTTTATAGTAAGGGTCATGAATGGACTTTGGAAGGATTTTTTATTTCCTGAAAATACATTTAAAAATATTGTGGTGTAAGCTCATGAGTATTTTTTCTGGAAGAAGAACCTTATTTTCAAACCACTTCTCAGTTATGTGATTGTCTAAAATATAAGCACCAATACTATATAGACAATGATCTACGAGTCCACAGTGAAATAGGTAGTGAAATTAATGAGATTTCAGAAGACTTCTTATACACAGCTGTCATCATAATACTAAAATGGGAAAAACAATGAATTTAAAATTTATTTCATCTGTGAATTAACATTATTTAGACTTTCGTGTGTTTAAAATTCATGCTAAATTATTTTAAGGTCAGGAATCTATGACCAAAATAACTTTAGGTGTGTCTATAGAAATCAGATTTTAAAATGGTTGAAATGATTGATTGCTACCTCATGTGCACAATTTCAGAGATATCAAAATGACAAATCAACTGGCTTAAATTGTCTTAAATCTTCTGTGACAGAAGTGGAGTAAAAATAAATAACATTTAAAAATTGAACTGATGTTATATGGAGATGACCTATGTCTCCAGATAGATAACTTAATGTTTCTTAAATGTGCATTTTCATGAAATGTAACTTTCTACAAAACGGTAATGATCTTAATATGTTTACATATAATACAAATATATACTGTATGCCAAGATGAGGGCATTTTGTTGCAAGTCAATAAAAGCATCAGCATCTAACCCTGTACCTTTCAATCAGATGACACTGGCAAGACAATATTTTATTAGAGAAATAGAACTTGTTAGAGAAATAGGTTATTGTTATGGAATGTAAGTCTATTAATGCTGTAAATTTATCTTCACATATGTCATGTAAGATGCATTAGTACCCATTAGATGCAGGTATAAGCTAAACATTAATGGAGCTATTGTTGAATCTTTTCACCACAATATCCTCCCGGTCATGTGTGCAATGCCTCTGAACAGAGCTTTCTTCTAAATGGTAGACCATTTTAAGTGATATGCAATTAAGAAATGTGCTATTCTACTGCATTAAAGCACAAGCCAAATGCAAGTTATTAGCATCCATTTCCAGTACAACTTGGCAAGTGAGAGAATGCATGCCACAAGGAAGTGATCACTTACCTTATAATAACAGTTTAAAAAACTGATACTTGTGATCTATGTAGACTGGCTAGAGTAGGTTTCTGCCAGTTCTTTGTGGTTATCTTGACAACTCAAAAAGTAAGTTTATTCTTAAAGAACATTGAATCTTAGGCTAGAAAACATTGGATAAATTTTTAGTATTAATTTCCAGTCCACTAACATAGAAATAAAAAATACCTATGTTGTATGGACGATGGGAATTATTTTAAAAGTTTTGTAAGAAGCAAGTGCTGTGTAGATATTATTAACATTAGTACTAATACATAATTAAACAGTTGACCTACAAAAAGTATATTTGGTCATAAAATTAACATTGGCTTTTCCCACATTCACCAATGACATTTTTTCCTCATCGATTCACGGCATCATATATCACAAATATATTAAAGATGTAAAAGTCAAATACAAAACTCTTACCTAAAAAATATTAAAAACCTCTAAATTATTACATTTGATTACTTAAGGAAAAATCACGGATCAAACTTTCAAAACAATGATGGATTTATGAAGAAAACCCATTATTTTCTGCTTTAGACAAAATGACTTAGTTGTGTTTAAAGTACATAAAGTCCTATCTTATAAAATTTCCTAGTTTTCTGGAATTAGTGGATTTAGTTCACATACAAAAAATGGGAAATATCATTTATAAGATGATTTACAATATACTTAACCAACAGTTCCAAATATGTACATTTCCTTTGATGTACCCTGCTCTGCAATTAGGAGTAAAAGCAGAGTGCTGGGGACTAAGATGTCACCAGTCATTGTCACGGTTTCTGACTCAGACTTCAGCAGCAAAGACCAAATCACATAAACTGCCTCTGTTTTATATACACTTCAGGTATAATACCTGCCCTATTACAGAGAGCTTTGCAGATTACAGATCTCATTTAATCCTCATACTGTAACTGTCAAGTTACATACATAAAAAGGATATAAAGAGAATCAGTGAGATGAGGCTTCACATGGCTTCAAGGGTCAGAGCCAGAATTTGAAATCAGATTCCAACTCAAATTCAGAGTCCTTGCCATTACCCTAAAGCGGCTTGTGTCATTGCTAATCCCTGGGCAATTGTCCATGCAAGGGGAAAGGTGCCATTTTTAAAGATTCTGTAACTCAGACAAAGAAAGACTTAGCTTTATGAGAGGAAAGAGCTAATTCACTCTGTCTACACTGGTGTATCATGTTAAACACTGTCCTTTGTATGTCTCCCAGATGCAACTATCTTTGTATGATATAATTAAACTTCCTTGGAAAGAGTTCAAGACCAACTCACATTACATTGAATTTTATAATATGGCAACTGGTATTACATTAGATTTCAGCAGTGTCATTATGTACTATGACAGCAAATGGAAGAAAATCAGCTGGTAAAAAATTATGTTCTAACTGTAACATTTGTGTGCAAGAATATCAGAATTAAATTTGAAAGATATTTCTAATATTTCCAATATTATACTCAGGTTAAATACATTCTTCACTGAAAGTAGTTAAGAACCAAAATGTGAGGCTTTGTTTCACCTCAGCATTTCCCTCTAAAAACATAGCTGTGCTGTCAGTGTATCCTTTAGTCTCTTTCTTGGGGGAAAGGGGCAGATACCCTTATTGAAAAGACAGTGTATCATATAACACTGCTGCACTAATTTTTATTTGAAAGTAAAATAAGTTAAATGTCCATAAACAAGGCCCTGAATAAATTATGAGACATCCAACGTGAAATTCTACCAAGCCACATGAATTAGATCTTGTGTTTATTAAATGAATAAAGCAAGAAATAGAACAGTGTATATGGTTGAGAGACCATTTGGAAATCAAAAGAATACATATTTATCTGTATTTATATCTGTGTGTATTCTTTTGATTCCTCTCTCTGCTATATATCTCTATGTCTGTCTGTCTATCTATCTATCTCTCTATCCGTGGCATTTCAATTTGCTCAGCACATTTTTAAATATGTCTCTACACATTTTATCTGTGAGAGATAGAGAAAATATTCCTGGACAAATCTAGAAGGATTCTAAAAGACTAGTGGCAGCAGGTACCTTTATATAATGAAAAGACCTAGAAGTTACAATGCCAGGATGACTCTGTATAATCTGTTTATGATTTGAATTATCATGTGTAGAGGCCTATGCATGCACACAAACGTATATACACATATATGTATATATTATATACATGCATGCATATGCATGTGTATATATATATATACATATATATGGTATGTGTGTAAGAGAGAGGTCCCCAAATACCACCTGATGCCTACCTTCTTCTCTCTTTATTCGTATCACTTGAAAACCTCAAATTTCACATCAAGTAATTGTTATTTGTTTCATGGTCTGATGAATTGAGTGGCTGATCTCCTGACTTGAGCAATGGGAAATACAAAGGTGGTAAAAAAAATAAAGACACAATTACAGGCTGGGACCAGAATAAATTGCTGCCCACAGGGGTACCTGGGTGGCTCAGTTGTTAAGCATCTGCCTTCATCTCAGGGCGTGATCCCAGAGTCCTGGGATCAGCCCCACATCAGGCTCCTCTGCTGGGAGCCTGCTTCTTCTTCTCCCACTCCCCCTGCTTGTGTTCCCTCTCTCGCTGGCTGTCTCTCTCTCTGTCAAATAAATAAATAAAATCTTAAAAAAAAAACCTGCTGCCCACAGGAGGCGCTGAGACTAAGAGCGACTTAGTAGGGAACACCTGGGTAGAAGTGAGAAGTTCAACACCACTGTCCATGGCTGAGGCACTCCCTGTTGTGCTCTAAAGGTCACCTTCTTAGTGCCGGCTGTTTACACCAAAATAAGCCCTGCCTTTTAAAAGAAGGTTTACTAAGAACTTCCAGGTTATTCCAAAGGGATTTCACTATCTTTCTTGGTAAAAGTGTCGGTAGGTTCACTCTTTGTGGAGTGTGTTGATTAATGTGCTTAGCTTTAACATTTTAACTTAATTTAGTATCATCTGTTGATTGCCAACTATGTATAAAGCATTTTGCTACATCCTTAGAATATACATAGACAACGTATGATGTCCCTGAGCTGAAGTTAAAGATCTTTGAAATTCAATATTATTTGACTAGTTATTGTGCATGGAAAGTAAATCTTACATATAAAAGTCAGAATTTATAAAAAGTAAATAGGGAAGATCGCTCTCTAACGCCAGCGCCGCCTCTAGCTCACCAGGCTCCAGCTTAAGAAGAAGGGGGTTAAGTAAGGAAATCTCTATACCATGAAAGTCAAAACTGTCTGCAAATCCACCTGTGGTAAAGCACCCAGGAAGCAACCAGCTACAAAACCCGCTCTCAAGACTGCGCCCTCTACTGGAAGAGTGGAGAAACCGCATCGTTACAAGCTTGGTACTGTAGCACCTCCGTGAAATTAGACCTTATCAAAAGTTGACGGGACTTCTGATTCGCTAACTTCTTTTCCAGAGTCTGATGTGAGAATTTGCTCGGGACTTCAAACAGATCTGCGCTTCCGGAGTGCAGTTGTTGGTGCTTTGAGGGAGGCAAGTGAGGCCTATCTGGTGGGCTTTATTTGAACACACCAACCTGTGTGCTATCCGTGTCAAATTTCTAACAATTATGCCAAAGGCATCTAGCTAGCATGCCACATAGGTGGAGAATGTGCGTACGAAACCACTATGATGAAATACATTTCATTCTTTAAACAAAATTTCTTTTCTTCCTGTTATTGGTAATTCTGAACGTCAGATTTTTTTTCCTCCCATGGGAATAAAAAAAATACCTAAATATATGATTGCAAATGGAAAAATAGGGGACAGAAATCAGGTCTTGACAGTTTTTACATTTTCATTTGTGTGTGAATTTTTAATATAAATGTGGGGACATAAAGCATTAATGCAAGTCAAAAATGCAAGTCAAAATGTTCCAGTGAACAAGTCTCAGCAGTTCAACTTTATAACAATTATAAATAAACCTGTTAAATGTTTATGGACAATGCCAGCATTTGGATTTTTTTAAAACAAGTAAATTCCTTATTGACAACAACTAAAAAAAAGAAAGTAAGTAAGTAAATGGGAGAACTTATATAAACTATAAATAAACTAGTTTTATAGTTATTAAATAATTTAAATAATTTGGCATGGAAGCATCTCTTCTCCATTATCAGATGTACTAAAATTTAAAATATATACAATATCACAGTAACAGATAATGTTCAGCAGACATGTAACGCAGGTGAATGAAGTTTATAAACATCTCTGAGATGGGGATGTTCGGATTGCAGAGAAAACTATAGGGAAAAAGAATAATGGAAATAGCTAAAGAAAAGCTAAAAAAAAAAAAAAAAAAAAAAAGATGCTGCTGCCCCAGAAAGATGAAATGAATGTCTGCCTTAACTCTCTGGATGGCTTTCTATTTATAGACTTTAGTCCTTCCTATAACTTGCCTTCTACCTCCTCTAGAGCCCCACCCTGATTCTCCATTTTCTTACAACAAGCTTTCTTGTTACTCAAGTAATAAAAATAACCCTGGACAGGAGAAAACTGAGACTCAGAGAAACAAAGTAACTTGCCCATGAATGCCCAGCTTGTAAGTGTCAGGGCAAGGATTCCAACTCATGCATGCACTTTGGCCCTGCCAGATAGCCTTGCCTTGCCATTATATCAGAAGCTCTAATAATAGTCAGTGAGTGGCTAAGTGTCCAGATTTATGCTGCAAAGCAAAGAGGTAAGTATAGAAGTGTAAAGAAGTCAAACTCTCTTTAAAATCTTGCGAAATTCTCTATTTAAACACTTTTAGCATGTTCAACAATGTAAAATACAGCTTTTCAGAAAGTAGTGTTATTAGATACAATCTGTATCTGATCCTGTGTGACAATCACTGCTCTGTAGGATAAAACATTGTAAATGTTTATAATGCCAGACAAAGTTGTATCAGAAGATAAGAGTTGTAGACTATTTACCCTACTGTGAGCGGGCTTTGCTCCTGTTTCTGTGAAACAGAAGTCAGAGGAAATGACCAGCCTTATCTAGCATGCGGACACAATTTTTTTAAAGCCTCATTCTTTTAAACTATTGTTACTAATGGTGTAATAAATGAAAATCCATTGCCATAGTTTATTGCAGTGTTCTCTTGCTAAAAGGGATTCCATGATCAAATAATATTGGAAAACCTGAGTTCAATAAACTTAAGTAGGTGTTTAGTTTTATTTGATGCTGTTTTGGTTTGATTTTACTGCAGGGCTCCTCAGCGCCTTTAATATGCAAATGTGAATTGTGAGGCTAAGTAGAGTTTATATGAAGCGTTTCCAAATTTATTTTATGACAGAAGACTTTCCACTTCAATTTTTCTTTTTCTTCTTTTTGGGGGAGTGAAGTAGAGGAGGGAGAAACACTTGGGTAGAAGAAGGATCAAAATAGTTGAGAATGTTAGTTCCTAAGAGACCCAGTCTGCTACTGACAAGTAAGTTGGGCAAAAAACAAACAAAACAAAACAAAAATAAAACCCAAATAAAAAAAACAAACAAACAAAACCCAAAAACCCCCACTAAATTAAAACAAAGAGGGACTTGAAAAGCAAATTTCATTCCAAACTGTTTCAAATTTCTGGTTCTAACTGAAAAAAATAAAGTTTCATAATGATTTGAAGAGTCTTAGGCTCTAAGATAAGGCTATGATTAAATTAAATAGCAATTGAACACTGTCTGAATTTGTAAATAAACAGACACCAAATTGTATTGAGATGCCTAATGCTTTTTATATCTAGCTTTTTCAAAATAATAGCGTTTCCCCCCCTCCCCAAACTATTGGCAAGCTAGTGGCAAACATTAACTGCATGTTGCATATTGTTTGGTTAAATATCTTAATCACACAACATCTCTTGTGAGATGTTTATTTTAAAGGTTTAAGTGAAGAACAATGCTGAAACTTGGATACTTGGATAAGGAGGAAATACCCACTCATTTACTTTCCCTATGGCAGTGGCTATCAACCAAAGCTATGCATTGCAGGCATCATGAAATTTGGAAAAACCCAGTGCCTCTAACTCACCTCCAGAGATTCAAAGCCTTGGAGTAAAGACTCCACATCAATATTTTTTAATCCCCCAAGTGATTACAATGTACAGTCATGACTGGGACCCACTGCCTTAATAGGAAATAAACTATTTCTCTAGCACTGAAATTATAAATCTACACATAAACTATCAGAAATAATTAAAGGCACAGGAATAAATTAGGCATTGGAACTTACATTATAAAATGATTTCTTTAAATCATGGCTCGTTATTTACGCATCATTAAATAATTACAGCGAAGAGTGGAAAAATAGCAAATTTATTCTCAGTTAAAAAAAAAATCAACCTGAAATGAAGATGACTTCTTAGAGACATTATCAATAGCATTTGATCTACAAATTAAACACTTGATGTACCAATATATTTGTTATGATAATATAATATATACTTCTTATATTAATAAATTATAAATGAAAACTGATGAAATAATGATTTGTGTCTATATATCTTAGGTAGGCTTGAAATTATGAGATAAAATATTAAGGTTTTGGGTTAGATATGTAAATGATACCATATTTCATTATTAGTAATCAACATATTGTGCACTTTAATGTCACACACTTATAACTTGTGTATCCTCAATTATTTTTGATTATATATTTATATATAATATATATATTATTTATATAAATAATATATATAATTCATATATAAATATATAGCTGACTGAATGCACACATAATTATGTATTCACTCATTCATTTATATAGGGATTCACCCCAAGGCCATTGTCATTAAAGCATATCTCTCCCTTAATCTTTAAAAGAGCCCTTGGAGTTTGATATTATTATTACCTCTATTTTACAAATGAGGAAACTGTCCATGGTCACAAAGCTAGTAAGTCAGACATAATAGAAGCTTACTACATATTTAGTAAACATATTCATAGGGAAATTCAATACTTAATGGTAGTTATAGAGATAGATGCGTATAACAGCTCATTTACACACGAAGTATAAGCCTTATCTTTTTTTTTTTTTTTTTTTTTAAGTAACCTGTACAGCCAACATGGTGCTCAAACACATGAACTCATGACCTGGAGATTAAGAGTCACATGCTCTACTGACTGAGCCAGCCAGGCATCCCGCCCACCTTTTTTTTTTTTTTTTTTAAGGTATAAACCTTTATCTTGTCTTAGAAACTTCTGCCAAGAGTTCTGTGACAACTGGGCAAGAATCCAGATATTCTTTCATTTGTCATATAGGTAGAGGTAGTACCCTTGTTCTGTATTAAAATACAGATTCCAGGGGCGCCTGGGTGGCTCAGTCGTTAAGCATCTGCCTTCTGCTCAGGGCGTGATCCCCGTGTTCTGGGATCGAGTCCCACATCAGGCTCCTCTGCTGGAAGCCTGCTTCTTCCTCTCCCACTCCCCCTGCTTGTGTTCCCTCTCTCACTGGCTGTCTCTCTCTCTGTCAAATGAACCAATAAAATCTTTAAAAAAATAAATAAATAAAAAAATAAAATACAGATTCTATAGTCAACCCGAAACTTTCTGAGTTAGCATCCGTCCTAGTGAGACCTGGAATTTGTCTATCTTTGAAAAAGCTTCTTAAGTAATTCATATGAATTAATTCATAAAAATTGCAAGTGTGGAAACCACTGGATCTCATTGCTCATGGTTGGGATTTAGTGTTTGGGTCTTACTGGTACTCCACAGAAAGGACAAAAGGCTGCACGGACAGAATGAGTATGTCCCAGTTCATTTTCTTTTTCAGAGGCTAAGAGGTAGTCATACAGCAGAAAATGGTGATTTAGGTTTTGGGCTCTCACATCAGACAAAATTGTGCTGAGTCCCAACTGTGCCACCGACTAGATTTGTTACATTGGGCAAGTCCCTTGATGTTTTAAAAGTTATATGTCTTTTCTATAAAATGGAGATAAGGAATTCCTTGTCTCATAGGGGTTTTGTGAGAATTAAAAATGTGTTTCCCCTTGCATGACACAAAGTCTGACACGTAAGAAGCACATGATATAGCTTACCATTATCAACATATCAGAAAGTAGTAGAGATCAGAAAGGAGATAGAGTTCTGATTGGCAGTGTCTTATTTTCTCGGGTTCATTTGTTTATCTTAAATTATTTTTGTTCTAGAACAACTTTTTCTCCCTTCTCCCAACTGCACCCCCATTAAAGCTCTGAGAAATCTCAGTTCTTAACAATGCCTTTTCCATGTAGAGGGGAAAAAAATGTTTTTAAAAAGTTATATAGAAAGAATTTCTGTGCTGTTTCTCCTTAAAAATATGACAACTTGACTCTACACCCTCTGAGTCAATTCTAGAGTGTGTATGCCACAAATAAACTGTTTTAGCTTAGGAATATTGAAAGAAAATATTCTGTACTCTTTTAAAATAAGAAATTTTGCAAATGCATGATACAATTGGATTGTATAACTAGTATTCATATAATGCACAATGCAAAGTGCGATTTGTAGACCTAGTTTTAAATTCAGTCCTAATAAGTAAACTGATTTGACCCTGTTGGGGGAAAAGTTGAAGCACTCATCCAATCACTAATCTAATCTTCATTGCCATAAAATGAAATTCCTGTCTATTTCTGTGGTACTAATAATGAGGCTAAATAATGTATATATTTTTATTTACGTGTTCGATGATACTAGCTCTGTTCAGTGAGTGATGTTCTTCTGCCACTTGGTGGTGCTTGCCAGTTTCAGAATTTGTTTCTTGGTGGCACTGTAACACTAAGTACAAAGCAAGCTGAACAAAATCACAGCATTCCTATTGGAAAGGCTTTGCTTGAAACTGTTTAATAATTTAAAGAACCTCTGTGGAAGTAACTGCATTTGTTAACCAGTCACAACCAGTAATTAACTCCTTTGGAGTTTTAAGTTACTTTGGGCAAAATGTCTTAGGAAGAGTACATATTATTAGAAAGCATGCCAAAAATTTACTTAGCAGAGAATTCAATAACAGTTCGACTCTGCTAAGAGGTTCTGTAAAATTCTACTTATATAGCCAAGTGCTGAAATCCTAGCAGGTCCTGTCTCATTATCATAATTACTGCATAAACACTTTTAAGGACTTTGCCTTTAGTTTCAAGCATGACTTATTTTCATAAGCCTGATTAGTTACCACACCAGCCTTGCTATGGAAAATGACATGTTCTCACTCTGAACTGGGAGTTGTTAAATCTAGATCTACATTAAGCGAATATTTATGTTGCCACTTCTGCTGAAAGGGTGCAGCGAAAGACATCTCTGATTCCTTGTTTTTGCAATATCGGCTGGCAGCTCTATCTAACAAGCATTCCGTTTCCTTAAAGAATTTAGCTGCGCTGTCTAGAAGCCGATTTTCTGATGCCTCCAACGTCTGGTCTAATTGATCTGTTTTAATGGAGTCTTTGTCGGTGAGGAGCGAGATGCCACCGACTAGAATGCTGGGATCTGCTGCTTAATTGCCGGAGTGAGAGACACTGAGGTTCAGAAATCTTTGGAAGTGGGCGGGGGTTGGGGGGTAATCTTGGGGCGGAGGCGGAGATGTAAGATAAAGGGATGGGTTTCACACAGGAAAAAAAGATGAGATTTCTTTGAGGCTCTGAGGTGCTGCACGATCACATCTCTCAAAGGAGAAGTTAAAAAGCAAGGAAGTGGGAGGAGGTTGGAGGTTAAAGTACTTAAAAGGATAGCTCGGGCACAATTTGTTTTTCTGGCGGTGCCTGCGAAAGATAGATAGTCCCTGCTGTCAAAGTGTACTGGTGCCTCTTTTAAGTGATTGGGGATGGACGCTAATTGCCTGTGAGATTCTATCAAACACGCTCTTCTAAATTCGGGGGACCAGAAGAAGAGAAGGAAAGACGAGACTTAAAAAGAGAGAAACAGAGATGAGACCTCTTGAAATAAAGAAAAGAAAAAGGAAAAGAAAAGAAGGAAGGGAGGGAAGAAAGAAGGAAAGAGAGGGGGTAGAGAGAAAGAGAGAGAAGCAGGGAGTTAGGAAGAAAGAGGGAGGGAGGGAGGGAGGGAGGGAAGAAGGAAGGAAGGAAGGAAGGAAGGAAGGAAGGAAGGAAGGAAGGTAGGTAGAGGGAGGGAGAGAGGAAGGAAGGATAAAAGGAAGGAAGGGAGGTAGGAGGGAAGGAGGGAGGAAGCAGAAGGGCGAAAGAGGGAAGAAGGAGGGAAAAAGAGATTTAGAAGGAGGGTGTTGAGGGAAAAGAGAGGAAAAAAAATCTTGAATCACTGAGTAATCACACAGAAAAGAAAATTCTTCCTTGTCGGTCATCCAAAACACTATGACCGCAATAACGACCCGGGTCACTACAGAAAGATGCTCCTCTCCATCCGTGTCCCGGGAAGCTCTTGGACCAGTTACTAGCGACTAAAATACCATTAGGCTAAAGAGTGTCTAACTGCGTGAAGAATGCAGCAGGCGGAAGGCGGGTCCCGCTACGCCTTTGCTCAGCGCCGGCAGGAGCGAAAGAAAGAAGGGCACTGAGCGACACACTCCTGTGGAGTTAGACCTTCTCGCCTCCCCAGGTCACTGGCGATCCGGCAGAGGGATCCGCTAAAGCTCCCAGGGCCGCCACCCGCACCGCCAAAGTGAGCCGTTCTTCTTGGAAGCCGTTTCCTGGAGGCTGCGCCTGCGACCCACCCGTTGCCAGTGCCGAGGAGCCCTCCCTGCCTCTCTCTAACCACTTGTCCGGACAAAATCTGACCTCCGAAACACATTTACCCGCACCTCCCAGGCAGCCGCCCTGATAGGCTCCCGGCTGGAGAGGAGCGTGTGATGAGAAGGCTCCAAACCTTCGGCTCCTCAGGCAGGGTAGGAGCTGCAGGAGGCCAGGGAAGGGAGGAGAGAGAGCGAGAAGGAAGAGGAGAGAGCCTGGAAGGCTGGCTGAGTCAGCTTGGCGAGCAGCCTCAGGGTCGCAGGCTCCTGTGGGAACTGCTGCTGCTTCCAGGCCGGCCAGAGCGGTTCTCACACCACCGCGTCTCACCCTCTCCTAGTCTCTGCACCTCCCTCAAGAAAGGTCCCTGGGCTCTTGCCGCGGTATTCCCATCTTGAATCCGGTTACAGGCGGCGTGTCCGGTAGGGGCTCCGTCAGGACACCCTCTCTGGGCCCGCTCTCCCCTCTTAGCCCTGCTGCTACCGCTTCTCTTTCACCTCCGCCCTCACCAGCTCCAGCTCGGAGAGACGCCACCCAGCCGCGGCGGGTACTCGAGGCCCGGGGTCACGCACCGAAGAGGGGAGCTAGATCGGGGCCCAAGACCCGACCC
The DNA here is from genome assembly GCF_017311325.1 of Ursus maritimus. Taxonomy (NCBI): domain Eukaryota; kingdom Metazoa; phylum Chordata; class Mammalia; order Carnivora; family Ursidae; genus Ursus; species Ursus maritimus. The sequence continues at coordinate 41,358,578 of NW_024423343.1, forward strand.
AGAGCTCGGTAGGGGGCGTCCTGGGGCGGAAAGTGAAAGGGCAGGTGGTATATAAAGGTGTGGGAGTCTCCCACTCTGAAGCCCGCGCTTCTCCCCTAAGCCATCCCCGCGTAGCCCCACTCGGGCCAGCGCCTGGCGAGCTAGCCCATCTGTGGCATCCGCCGTCGCCTCCTCCTTGCACCTCCTCGCCGACCCCTCCCTCCGGGGACCTGCATCCCGCTCCGCCAATCAGCGCCCGATTGCCTCTTCCCACGTGATCTCGGGCGGGCTAAGGACCTGCTGCTTCCCAAACGCCAGAGGGATGCGGGCGGCAGAGCGCGAGAGGCGGCTGCTGGGCTGTGGGGCGCTTTGACTCTCCTTCCACCCAGCCTCCTTGGACTCCTCTCCTCTGCCCTCTGGACTCCGCTCTCCTCGTGATTCCCTGGCTTCCCAGAGCCCCCTCCTTATGGCAGCAGCCCCCCGAGTCTGCGGCTCAGCTTGTCAGCGGACGACCCTCTCGCTCCCGGGGCTGGGCCGGGTCACTGGATGTTTCTGAAACTCTGGAGATCATGCGCGGGTTTGGCTGCTGCTTCCCCGTCGGGTGCCACTGCCACCGCCGCCGCCTGTGCTGCCGCCGTCCGCGGGATGCTCAGTAGCCCGCTGCCCGGCCCCCGCGATCGTGTGTTCTTCGGAAGCCGTTTGCTACTGCAGAGTTGCGCGAACTAGTCATGGTGCTGTGGGAGTCCCCGCGGCAGTGCAGCAGCTGGACACTTTGCGAGGGCTTTTGCTGGCTGCTGCTGCTGCCGGTGATGCTACTTATCGTAGCCCGCCCGGTGAAGCTCGCGGCTTTCCCTACCTCCTTAAGTGATTGCCAAACGCCCACCGGCTGGAATTGCTCCGGTAAGTCCAGAACCCCAGCTGCCGACCCCCTTTAGCTCCGCAGAGGAAACGTGTTTCCAGCACAGACCAGCCTACCTTAGTGCGTCTCGTTAGCCCCTCGATTCCTACTGCCCCAAACCTCTGAGACGACCGACCTCCACCCAGAGGAGCGCAGGGAACCATTCCAGGCCTCTGAGGAAGCTGGGGACTGAGGGGGTCTGGGGTGGGCAGAAAGTGCAGGTGTAGGGACTTTTGCATCCTTGCACTTAGAACTGCGGATATTTTAAGAAATATTAAACGGGATGTTTTTGTGGATCCATCTAAAAGAGCACCAGTCCTGGGGGGAAACACTAAAACAGAACCCTTCCCATCGTTAAAGAAAAAAGTCTAGCTAAAACGATCGAGAAATAACTTTATGAGAAAGAACAAGCGAGAAAGCAATAAATCAAATAGTGACTGCAGGGGAAACACTGATTCCTGACAAAAGTGCTATGAGGTGCACTGGTCTCGCTTTCAAGACCAGGTCACACGGACTGCCAGTCACTCCCTCCCTCCCTCTCTTCTCTCTCACATCCTCCTAGTCTACTTGGCTGCAAAAGACGTTGTTTTTGCAGCCCAGAGATGCTTCTCTCTTGCCTCCCTAAGCTCCTAGATGGTGAAGGGAAGTTGAGAAAAGATTCATTCGTCGGTCTCCCAGGCCTGGGTGGCATAACCGAGCCAGGCAGGCTGATGCGCAGGCGGGCGGAACCGACCCGGGTGGACGCTGACTCCATTTCTGGGCAGGCTTCCTTGGACTGGGTCAGGCGCTCTTCTTGCTCGCTGGGGTCCCTTCCGAGTCTGAACGCGAGAGCTTGGCAGACTTTGCTCTGCTGAAGCCTCCTAATTAAATAGGGCCCGAGGATGGGAGTTGCTGTACTCTGAGCTGGCTTCACATTTCAGTATGACAGCCCATAGTATACCCTGGCGGGATTGTGGTGTGATTTCATTGGCATTTTAAATTGCATTAACATGCCTGGGTATTGTCCCCTAGGTCTGGTCTGTTCTAGTTTTAGCAAGTGTGCATGTAATTTTTCATCTTCTGTAAATACAATTCTGCGGTAGTTAAATCTGGCTCTGAATAAAGTGGCTTCCAGGGATATATGTAAGCTGAAGTGTATGTAACTTTGGAGAGGTGGGAATGACCAACTGTAACTCATAGGATGAAAGAACATGTAGTCCTAGGTTGTTACAGATGTAAATTCCATGAGGAAAATTGTTATGCCTCATTGTAGTTTGTGCTTTTTAAAGACAGGTTGGAATTTGCAATCCTATTCGATTTGGGTCAATACATTGCCTTTGTTCTGTTTTTGGCAATATCTAAATTTGGTATTTTTATAAAATTTAATGTGTTTACTTAACTTATTCGTGGTTCATGGGAGCATATACATTATTTTTGTAAAGCTAAGTTCCACTTTGCAGGTGTCTAATCACTTTTTAGGTGCTTTATCATAAGCGTGTTAAACAACCTGCAAAATCACTTGTTCGAAATGGTCACAGCGTTGTAGTCCAACATGACTGGTTTGCTTCATCCCAAGTATTGTATTGTTTTAAGAAATAACTAACTTAAATGTGAAATTGAGGTTGGCAATTAAGAAATTTATTATTAACCAGATATCTTAAGGAGATCTGCGGAAACTAAAGAGAATAAACTTGTTTTCCAAGCAGATTTTCAAGAACCTGGCACACTCCTCCACCCCTGTTAACTTAGAGGTGATCAATCTTCATTTGACCCAGACAGACCATCACAGAAAACACTGTGCCTGTTTATCTTTATTATTGGGGCTTTGTTTCCTCTTTGTCTGGAGAAATTCCAAATAAGAGGTTGTTCCAGACCTTAAAGCAAAAGAATGATTAAGAATGGAGAAATGGTAAAATGACAACACTCAGAGACTATCACCAGCTCTTTTCTAAAATGTGGAGTTTGGCGATCATAAACTATAGTCTACTTAATAAGAAAAAAATAAGGAAGCTAGGAAGCAAGTGTTAAACCTTCATTCACTGCAGCCAGTATTAACCCTGGTTAAAATAAAATAACAATATAAAAAAAAAGAATATTAAAAGAGAATTGACTAGAAAAGAATTGTGAAAAAAGAAATGAATATTGATCACTTAACTAGATTTTGGAGGTTATCAGTAGAGAATGACCTTGCAGTTCAACCGTGGTTATTGGAATTAAAATTTAGAGCAGTTCCTTTAAAGCTTCAAGATAGTGCTTTTTTTTTTTTTTTTTTTTTTTTTTGCTATAGTCTATAACATTTTTTTAATGACTGGAGTATTCTTTTTAAATTTGAGGTTATGATGACAGAGAAAATGATCTCTTCCTCTGTGACACCAACACCTGTAAATTTGATGGGGAATGTTTAAGAATTGGAGACACTGTGACTTGCGTCTGTCAGTTCAAGGTAAGAAATCTGATTTTTGCATCTTCTTATTCATTAATGAGACTACAAAGGAGGGATCTCCCTTTACAACCCATCACCTGGCAATTTATAGCTATGCAAGCTAAGAGGAGAGCTGGCACCAAGCAAAAGTACTGTACTGCCAAGAGAGCCAACGGATGTCAAAAAGACATAGTTTTTTGGAGAAATGTGTATGCCAGAGTTACAAATGCCACTGGAGGTAGAAAGCTTCAGGTTGTTCTTTTGGTGTGTCAGAGGTAAATTATGTTTATGTGTCCCATCTAGTGTGCATTTTATAAGTCAACTGCTGGGGTTAATAGCCAAAATAATCAATGGATAGGAAGTGTGGATTTGTACTTTCATTCTTTTTGTTTGGGGCTATCATTTTTTGATCATATTGCTCTGTTTTAATGGCTTTGGGTTTTATTATCCGGGCAAGCTGGTTAAGTATTTAAATAAACTCCTTATTAGTGTGACTTCAAAACTGCTGTGCTAGTTTTTGAAATCATGGAACTTATTAATATATATCAACTTTTCATGGGTACCACATTCAATTGCAGCTGACTCTCCCAGGAATCCAAAAGAGCGCAAATAGCTGCAAGTCATTTCATAAATCTTAGAAAAGTGTACTTTGCTGCATGTTAGAAAAATAAATAAAACTTAAATAAATATTTTTTTAAAAAGAGAGGGACATTGCAGCACTGGCATCATCAAAACTAGGTTATGAGTATCTACTGTAGATAGAACTCTTCATGTCATTATTATAATCATCATCTAAGAAATGCTTTATACCATATAAATTATAAACCTTCTTTTCTCTCAAAATGTTTATACAAGCATACGTACCTTCACCTATCATAGGTTTCATACTAATGGCTTTTATTCGCCTTTGAGTGTTGCTGAATTTTTTAAATACACATGAAATCTAACACAAGGTTCAACCAAAAAATATGTGCATATACAAAACTATGTAAGTGGGATCAGGGAAAACTTTCCAAGATCGTAAGGAAGAAAAAAGAAAGAAAGAAAGAAAGAAAGAAAGAAAGAAAGAAAGAAAGAAAGAAAGAAAGAAAGAAAGAGAGAAAGAAAAGTAAAGAACAAATGAAAACATTAAACTCGAATTCAGGTCTAAACAATTGTTATAGTATGTAGTACTTAGAATATTTGATGAAATTAAATATTTTAAATTGAATTCAACCTCCCAGTGAGAGAGATAAGGGAATTCTTATTTAAATATAGTTTGAATTGTTTGTAGATAAGCTCAAAGCTGCTTGCACATTATTCTTTCTAAGAGAAGCAGTAATACAACTGATATTTGCAAAGTGCACCACCTCCTGGTGGGTGAGTATTGCTATAACCGTGCTACAGTCCTTCAGACCATACTATGGTGTTAGAAACATATTTGTGCATACTTAATATGCATGTGATACCAACCTCTAATGTCTCCAGCCACACTGAACAATGTAATTATGTTCTTTCAATGAACTACATGGGAGAGATGGAGCATGTAAACTCTCCAATTCATACTTTCCCCAAATGTTAACTAAAGAGAAAATACAGGTGGATAAATCATTATTAATTAAAGCTCCAAAGGATTTTGTGGATTTTCCCCCCTTGGAGTTTGTGATTCCCAAAAATTTGTCTTACTTTCCTATTGAAGCGTAGACAAAAGAAGTAAATTCATAAACAGTATAAAATGAACCAAAAAGAATGTTCTTCAGGTGGAAAGCCATAATTCTAACAAGACTGAAACAAGAGAAAAATAATGGAGTTCACAAAATTCTAAATGGATGCATGCTACTAAAAGGGATGTATAGTTTTCTTATTAAAGAAATTGTGTTTGTTTTCCTGTTCCACAAAGGGTTTTGGTAAAACTTTTATCAACAAAAATATTTGTGTTTTTCATGCTTTGGTCAGCCAGTTACATACGTCACTAATTTAAATACTTTTTGAGTGGAGTAGATCGGGGAGTGGGCAATGAATGCAAGTTTGAATAAGAAACTAAAATGAATTTTTTTTCTAATGCCTGTAGCATTTAAATTTACTATGAGATTACTACTGCCATTAGCTTGTGCTTTGTGATAGTTGTCAGTCTGTCAAGAGAAAATAAACATTTCCTTCACGGAAAATTTAAACTCTGCACGTAGCAAGAATATAGAGTGGCTGGATTAAGTTGAAGATCAAAGAAAATGTGCAAGTTGTACAAAGAATAATAGGATATTTTATAGGCTAAGAGCATCTTGATTCAGTCCTTTCTAGTACATTCCAATGAATTCGAGGTTTGTTTGTTTGTTTCCTCTGTATCTGATGAAAAGGGAGATGTCCTGATAATCTATTTTCCTATATACTATTCTAAATTAGGTATTCTAAATTATTCCTATATACTATTCTAAAGTAGATCTTCTACTCTCTGTTTCTCCTGTGTTTAGAGATACAGTCCCAAATTCTTTCATTCAAATTAGGATGCAAACTATGGTCATCCTAGCTGAGAGGTAAATTTCAAATAGAAGTGTGTGTATGTGATCTATAGTTTTCCAACTTGGAGCACTATAGCGAACATATATTTGCCTTCACTTCTCTTAGAGGATTGAAAATAAACATATTCTCCCCTTTATTTGTTACAACTGAGTGAGGTAATTATTTTCTCCTCCTTTTACAGATGAGAAAATTAAGGCCCAGAAATACAAATAACCATCATTAAGTGGTGATCTTAAAGTAAGAACCTAGGTCCTTTGACACCAAATCTAATTTTCTCCCAAAACATTATACATGCAAATGAAAATACGAGTAACAGCAACAACAATACCAAGTTATTGTAGACAACTCAATATCAAAGGTAGTACAACTGATTTTTAGGTGATGGTATGAGTTCCAGAAACGGCAGAACCTGGTTCCTATCTGAATATCAGATGGCATGCTGGTCAATCTGATAAATCAGTTGTGGAGAGGGAAATTTAAAGACAATTAGATGGATGGATGGATGGATGGATGATGGATGGAGGAAGGAAGGAAGGAAGGAAGGAAGGAAGGAAGGAAGGAAGGAAGAAAGGAGCATAGTAGTTATTCGTAGATAGCATTGGTCATACAATGACCAAATATCAGTTTGTAATTTAAAAATGTGATGAAGCCTTATGTTTTTAAGATATTATTTATTTCAAATATTCAATATTTGCATTTAATAATCATGCTTTAGATCTACAGTTGTTCCACTTGCTAAGACTGCATAACAAGTTGCCCATAACTTAGTGGCTCAAAAATAATGAACATTTCTTTTGCTCATGAATCTGCAATTGGACAGGGCTTAGTGGAAACATCTCGTATCTACTTCCCTTGGCATTAGTTGAGGGAGGGAGAGAACTCAAAGGCTTGGTTCTGTACTCTTCTCAGGGCTCCCACTCATATGTCTGACTGTCAGCTGGACACCATGGTCCTTAATGTGGATCTCTCCCTCTGTGCTAGTTTGAGCTTCCTCATACCACAATGGCTGGGTGTCAAGGGCAAGCATCCAGAAAGAGAGAAAGAACCAGATAGAAGCTATACCCTTTAATGACCTAGCCTGAGAAGTCACACGGAGTCACTTTCACCATAGCCACAGGCTTGCCCACTCTTCAAGTCATATTTTCTTTCATTTAAAGAAATGTGGTTACAGAGGAGGAAAAGTTACTTATGGAATGATCAAAGGATTGGGACATGTGCAGGTTTTTTATCTTTTTCTTTTTTGGAAAAGAAACATACCATATCCTAAGCCATTATTCTTAAAGTCTTTGACAACTGGGAATATAACAAGAATTCACTTAACATCTGTGGAGTACCTTCTACATGCCAGACTCTATGGAAGGTGCCGACAATCTATAAAATATAAGTTATACATAGCTTTGAGATGCTGAAATCTCAGCTAAAAGAAATCTTTATTAACCAAACAAGCAATAAATCATATGAAAAAACTTCTCACATATATTTTTTTGTTCATTTGTAGTAAAATGAATTCCATATATCCTAGAGTGTCAAGTCATTGAATCCACTAGTGTGATATGTAGCTACTTTCTTAAGCAATGTGGACACTTCGTAGCAAAATCATTCCACTGGAAAAACACATATTTGGAAAATAAACTTAAGATTTTTATAACATCTTAAGAAAAATAGAATCACTTTTCCCCTGAGAGGGAGTTTGTACAACACATACATTTATGGGTCTAACCATCTGGGCCTGAGTCTTGTTTTTTCTCTTACCAGCCAACTATGTGGCCTTTAGCAAGTCACTTAACATCTGAATCTGTCCCTTCATCTGAAACTGAGCAGTATCATGATTACCACTAAAAACTATTTCCAATAATTTGGCATGTTTTAACGTAGTACTTAGCTTATTTTTATGTGCAGGGTTATTCTATTTTGCTTTATTTCTCTAATTTTAGATATGTGTGATCAGTGTCAGTGTTAGACGGTGTGTCAACTACATTCAAATAAAAAAAATGTTTATCACGAGAGACAAATAATTTATATTTCTTTTTATAAATGAATATTCCAAAGTATTTTAAAAACATTACTCAGTTAATCCTCCCAAATGCCATAGTTAACCATTTCAAATGGGGAAACTGAGCTATAAACTTGTTAAATGTTTAATAGTTGAGTGATGTACAAGAGGCCCCATACCAGAGCAGTGAGAGAAATTGGAGAAACTAGGACCAGGCTTCCATTCCTGAGCCGTAATGATTTAGAGTATGCGTCCTCCTTGTATTATTCATATTAATGAGTGCAAGTCATGGTACCAAAGGCCAAAAACATTGTGCTGATAATCTACAGTTAAGCTCTTTTCAGCTCCATACAAATCTCCCTTTTGGCTTGTGCATGGAACTTGGCAGCTCTGTTTTTCGCACTGTTCACATTTGGCTTACTGCATCCCTCAGAAGTGGCATATGAGCGCTTTATCAGTTTATTCCATATTTTAAGATTCATATCAGCATTGTGTACTAGCACTTGACAGAGATAATAAATACTTCCCACCCCTCACCCCCTGTCCACTGACTACATCTGAGTATTCTGCAGGAGTAGATACGAAAGAAAAATAGAGAGGTTCCAGGGATTGGAGAGAAGAAAACGAGGACCCAAATAATCTACAAAGTGTTGTAGGCAGGTTTGAAGATGGAGATTAAAAGGTAGCCAAAGACAAGAATGCTAGGACCTGAACATGAGAAGCTAACTAGTCCAGCCACCACACTAATTTTGACTATCTTCTGCCTACTGAAAGTGTCAACAAATCTATTGACTATGATATGTTACCAGTTGTTCACTTCTTTCTGATCTCTTCTCCATTAGCTTAGATACCATTTTAGTGTTAGTGGGTCCTCATAAATACTCCCTGGTCCTGAACACAGCACATTTATCAAGCACCTGTCCATCCACCTGCCCCTCAGGCTATGGTTCTGGCATGAGCACCAGTCCCATTTAGCTGGTGTTTCCTCTGTACTGCTCACTGGAGAATTTGACTCCTCACTGACATTTTGCCATTGCCTTTTTTCGTCAGTAGTGATAATGATTTTGGGTCCTATGGTAGGTCAATTCTCAAATGTAAGTTAAAAAATACACGTATATTTAGAAAGTTTGTGGAAGGTAGCCCTTATACAGGTATCACCTGATCAGAAATGAATGTCTATTGAGTTAAAGATCCTCATTAATAAAAGGTTCAATCAAAACAGTTTTAAGACATAGTAACATAGATACGCTGAGTCTGGGAGCTAATAGTGTAACTGTGGAAAGGAAATACTGCATAGCAATTTCCAGAATATCTAGATTAGAAATTGTAGAAATAAAGAAGATTTCTAAAATATGTCATATTTAAAATATTTAAATCATTTTAATTACATGTAACTAACTTCTAAATAGATATGATTAATATCTAAATCATCGTGTTAGCAATTATGGAGATCATAATATGAGTGTCATACAATTTGGATTTACTATCGCAAGAAAAGTGTATCACTATTACTAAGCTATATTTCAGTTTGTCAATAACAGATACAAAGTAAGATTCATAAAATAAGACTCTCATTTCAGAGAACATTGGCTTATCCCATTTCATGTATAAATTACCAGGGTGATTAAGCCATTGTTACATTACATTGTGCAAAGATCAAGAGTTAAATGGTTGATGGAGGAGAAAGTACAGATATTCTAAGGAAGTAGAGTAAAAAAAGTAAATTTCAGATTTTTATTATAAGATTATAACCTTATTGGGAATTTGTTCTTTTTTTTTTTTGGCATATATCTTTGCATTGAATTTAACTTATGATAGAGTTTTAGGTTTATTATCATATATGTTAAAACTTTCTTTCCCATCTCACTAGATCATTGGTTTATTTTGTATGTGTTATAAATTTACAGCCATCAAAAAATCCAAATATTTTATAAGAACTGGAAAACAAAAAAGTTTTTTCACATGCATGTATATGTATGATTTGCTTCACTTAGTTTCTGGCATAGGTGGATATTTTTAAATAATCATCTTGGTTATTACATTTGTTCCAATTAAATAATGAAACACATAAGTAGTAGTAATCATGAGATAATCACATCTCTAGTGTAATTAGCAGGTATAGGACATAGCCAAGTCTCTCTAATGCCTTTGAGTGTGATTATATTATGATGAGTATACCCTGTAGGTTGCCTAATTTCCGTTGTAAAATGAGTACTTCTTTGTAATGAGGCTGTTTTAAAAATGAACTTTTCTCTTTATGAAATATATATTAATAGTCATACTTTTCAATATTCAATAAAGTTTACATATACTTCAATAATTGTTGATTTTCTCCCCTGTATTCTCTATTTTATTGTTTTTTCTTGCACTATATCTGCCAATATCTAAAGATATATGACAAATTAATTAGTAATCCAAATGTCTTACCCAAATATTTAGAAGTTTGTAAAGACTAAAATGAAACAAAAAAAACCATACTAAGGAGTAACTGATTTCATTGGCATTTCAGCTATATACTTCCACTCTAAACACAGATAGGCATTACCTATTTTTAATAACTTGAATATTATAGCATGTTTTGATTTTTTCCACCAAGCCAGATGGGTGTATATCTGAAAAACAGTATTAAATAATGTTGATACATTTGTTGCTATACCTTTTCAGTATTGCTTGCCCGGATCACTTTGTTGGAATTACTGATCAATTTAGAAGCTTTTTTTTCCTCCTGTCTGAATCAAATGAATGATTAGCTGACTTGACATTACTTTTGTGTATCTTTGAAAGATGCCTTTGCAAGGTCAAAGACTTTAATGGATACAATGGAGATTGCTGAAAATGAAAACAAGTGCTTTCTTTGGTAATCATTATTTCTGTTCAGGTGTCAAAGGTATGCAGACTCCAGTACTAACCATAAGCTTCCATCTCTGTGTCCCCCAGTGCAACAGTGACTATGTGCCTGTGTGTGGTTCCAATGGGGAGAGCTACCAGAATGAGTGCTACCTGCGGCAGGCTGCCTGCAAACAGCAGAGTGAGATACTTGTGGTGTCTGAGGGATCGTGTGCCACAGGTATGTGTGTCATCCTAAAGACGCCCTGAAACCTTTGGAAACCATGTCTTGTTTTTTTTTTGTTATCTCCAAATAAATAATTCATACTATATACTGACTGGATAAGTCTCTCACTCTTTTGTACAAAGCATACATTATTCTTATTTTGTCTTTTTTACATTTACATTTCAAATCACTTCTGCCATAAGGATGTTGATTTTAATACATATGTTATTTAATGGAGTGCAGACAGTTGAATAATAAAATTAGAAATCTAGATTTCCTGCTTCGGTGCCAAATATAGAGAAACCTATCTACGCACACACAAAGTTGGTTGGTTTGTTTTGAACAATAGCATCGTCTGCTGGAGGGCAGTTTTGCGGATCTGGGAAGTGAAACTGTGGGTAACCTCAGTAGTGCTATAAAATGTTCTTCTTACCATGTAGCTGATTATATTGAAGAATGTATTTCTGAAGGACATCTATCCTTTCTAACACAGTCAGCCTGGGATTCCACAAAGCTTTGTAGTTGTCTTTACCAAGAATGCTCTGAAGGAAGTGAGGAGGAAGAGTGGCTTCATATGCTCTTCACTTTTTCAGGTTTCCCTTTCTTGTACAGTGATTGTTAGAGCTGAATAGCATTACAGGAAGAAAAATAAACAAAAACCCAACTTGATAGAGCAATGCTTTAAAATAAAGCTGAGTTTACAGGTTAGGCTTGACATATTAAAATCATATATATTAAAGAAACTTTAGTGTCTATGATAGTTGTCTTGAATGACATATAAGCATCTTTCTAGAAAGTCATAATTTCCGAGGAATTGGATGGTATAAGTATATCAGGGAAAAATGATAATGACACAAAGTATGAACTTCCTTCAAAAGTGAAAATATAGAATAGTGCCAGGAAAAATCTATTTTATTGGAAAGATAACAAGTATTAGATAACAACTATTTCTTCGATAACAAGTATTTCCATTCTAGGGAAAAGTTACATGTAGTTGGGGCAGGATGGTAAATGAGCAAGGAGAAAGGCTTGTATTCTTTAAAAGATTATCTTAAGTCTATTGATTGTTAGTAATTGATAGTGTTCCAAATTATACTGGTGACTACTAAAATTCCTAGGAATTAGCAGTAGAGAATATTAGTACTCACAGATGATGATGTAGGCTTTTGTGTTTTGCTTTTGGTTTTTCAGTAGTCTTTTCTTTTATATGATTCTTTGCCATATGAAGTAAATGTCCTTTCTGGTTCCCCACTTGCTTCTTATTTGCCAAAGCAAACAGATCATTGCAACTCCATCTGTCTGAGAAGTAATGAGTGAAAGTGACAGCAATGGGTGAGAGTCAGTGGACTTGCTTCCCCAGTAAGGAGGGAGGAGGACCAGCATCCTACTCTCATAGTAAAGATGGGGGAAACAGAAAGAAAAACAAGGAGCAAACTAATTATGAAAAATCAATCTGCCATACCTATGGAGAAAATTTAAAGTGATGTGTTAAGACAAATTGCATTGGGGAAAAAATATGGAAACTCTGACTCTTAGAAACCAAGAATGATGGAGGCAAACACCAGGGAGTACTGAGAAAAGTGTTTGTCTACTCAAGATCATATAGGTACCAATCTGTCTCTGACAGTAGTCAAATGAGAATCAGTGGGCAGTTGTTATAATAGAGTCCTGAAGGTATGGTATGGCTAACACTTGGTACCAAAATTTCTCTTACTTGCCAACCTCCAAGTTCTTGTAGGCTCAGGCAATCATATTCTCCTGATTCATTCAAGTTTTTACATGCTAGTCCTTAATGTTTTGTTTATACTATGAAAATAAATACTTAGCCAAGTAGAACATTTAATCACAATTGAGTAATCCACACCTAGCTGATTCACATACTAGATTTCTGTAGGATTTAATTAGTAAGCCAGTCTTGCTGAATGTGTCTCCCATTGACTTGTAAATCTAAAAGGTTTTTGATCTGAATAATGATGGAGGAACCAAAGTAATTTTGATTAACCAGGTCTGACTGTAAATAAATTAGAGTTCTGACTTTTGATCTAAAATAAATTCTCATTCTTTTCTTTGTAGATTTTCCATTTATTTTTTAATGCTATTTGACACTGAATAGAGATGGCAAATTCTGATCTCTAGGAATAAAAGGCAATAGAAGATATAACTTTATTATATTTCATTGAACTTACAATTTTTTTTTTTTTAGTTCAAAAGTGATTTCCTATTGGGCAGCCTGCTCAATTGCCTTGCTGTCAGTTTCACTTTTTTGTGTTATAAGAAATGCATTGACTAGGAGTTCAGACTTTCAGGTTCAAGAGAATGACTTCTTAGGTGTTTCTGTCCCACCAGTAAGACTTCAGTAGGCTACTTATTTATCTTACACTAGAGAAACCATTAAAGCTTCCCATCACTATTTCATAATGATGCAGTGGACTTATGATTATTTTTTCCACCTATTCCTCCTTTCTTTCCTACTTACCTAATCGGGGTCAAATCAAACACAAGTTGCTTTAAGAACCATGCCACTTGATTTTTAGAAAGATGCATAAGAAATACAAACCAATATACTACTGCTACTTTTTTTTTTTTTTTGGCTTTTCCCAAGCCGTATGTATTTATTAGAAAACATATAGATGAATAAGCAAGATGTTTAATCAAAATCTTAGTTTTTATGTTCCAGACACAGTGATAAGCATTTAAAATTTGCTATTGTGCAGTAAGCCTCAAAATCACCCAATGAGATAGACATTACTATACTCATTGAATAGAGGACAAATAAGCTTAGGAAGGTTAGATAACATTCCTTATGCTATCAAACGAGTAATATTTGGAGGTTTGAATCTATAAGCTTTTATGTGTTTCCTCTTATGTGCATATAAGTATAAAAAGCTGAACAAGACATGGTTCTTGATTTAAAGAAGTTTACAGTCATAATGAGGAAGAAAAAAGAAACTGTATACATTCAACTAAAACACATAGAATATATATATTAGTGCTATAATATATAATGTACAACCTGTTAGCTTCTGATGGTTTTAAGTAATAGTGAATTAAACTTTCTAATTAATTGAAATAAATTTAGTTAAAATTTTAGCTATGAAAGTATACAGACATTGACCATTCAAGCATTGTCCCATCCATTCATGGTGCCATGAGTTATGATTAGCAGTTAAGTTGACAGGACTATTCTATGATGGCGACAAATGCTTCAGCCTTTCTTGATTTGTTATCATTAAACTGTCAAGGCATATGATCAAATCCTTATTTGATTTTGTATTTACTAAGAAAGGTTTTTATTATAAATTGTTTTACCAATTAGCTTGCCTTAAGGAAGAAATCTGCTGGCCTAAAAACATATGTCTTAGTCACACCAGCAGTTCATAAATAACTTGGCTTTCTGATTTAACACAGTGTTAGACTCTGTCAATTTAGTTAATATGAGTCTCCACCAAGGCTTATTATTTAAACCACTGCTCCTTCATGACACTGCTAATGCCTAACATGGTGACAAGCATGACTTCTTCCATATGTCAGCCTTCTGTGGATTTTCATATACCATATCATTTTTTATGCCGTGCCTCTCATAAACTGTCATGGAGGCAAACAAGTAGAAGTAATGGGGTTTTTGGGTTTTGCTTTGTTTTATTTTTTAAATTGGACTAAAGTGTTAAACACAAATTCATAGAAGTGGCATTTGGTGTAGTTCTTGAATCCTGGTTGAGATTTCAGTGTGTAATGAGGGCATTTCAGACAGAAAAATACCAATATTAGTCTTATTCCCCAGTATTAACATTAAAAAATATGTAGCCAAATGAATTTCAAATGAAAAGAAGTGGGGAGGCAGAAGGAAGATGATGTCTACACTTAATAAGTGGAACCAGACGGAAACCCAATGGTCTTGACTCCCAACTAGAAAACTGGGTATCTCTGGGAACTAAGTTGTCAGAAATAGACAACTTTGACCAACTGCAATTATGTAGGAAGGACAGGAGAGAAGAAATAAAGGGAAATGCAGAAGGAGGGTATCGTTTTTTTTTCTGCCAGCATCGCTTAGTGTGTATCCAATTTTAAGCACAAAGACAAAAGTTAATCTCCCTCTTCTATTGATTTCAAAAACAAAGGATGTTGCAAGTGGCAGATAACTCATCCACAATTGTGGTATTTGGAACATATTAACAATTATATAAAAAGATAATCATCTATATACTGCTTTTCTTTTTGTGTATATGCGATTTACAATAATATAAGCCTTAATTATGAATTTATTTGCCACATGTCTTAGCCTGTTTAATTTCTGAATCTCACTGTTATAAGCATTTCATTTTCTTTCTTTCTTTCTTTTTTTTTTTTTTTTTTTGGTTAATGGCACCAAATTCATCCTGGTTGAAGTGAAAATATGAGAGATTTTACATGGTCAATTTTAGAATATAATAATCAAAATAGTATACATCAAAGCTAGATAATAGTTTTTTACAAAGTTTAAGAATGAAGAAGAGAATTTATTTTATAAATTATATTATACAAATTAAATTGGTGTGAATATACACTTTCAGATTAAAAATTAGTAATTTTCTCCATTATATCACTGTATTAATAAAGTAAACATGAACTAAATAAAGTCATAAATAGTTTTTGAATATGTTTTTCAAACAAAACCAAAGTATTTCTTTTCTCCCTCCAGACGCAGGATCAGGATCTGGAGATGGAGGTAAGATTTGTCTTTTTATATATTTGAAGACTTACATGTGGATGTTATTTCTGGATGTTTACTTACGTATTTACCATTACAGATATCTGAGACAAATTCACATTTTTCATTTGAGGAAAGAGGCAAATGAAAAAGTATCATTCTACTTATTAAGCAAATGTATATATCATGCAAGTGTATTTACTATATTTATGAAACTTGCTTAAGAACTTTATCCCATCTAATCTTTCCTGTTCATTTATTTGTTTGTGCCCGACTTATCCTTGAGATACATATGCATGTCAAAACTTCCTAACAGAAACTTCCAAGATCATTCAGCAGGGCAGAAAGAATTCATGAAGAAATCACTTAAATATTGAGATTTTAAAATATATAATATTACCCTAAATTGCCAGGCATTGATATTAACACATACATAACTATTGTGTAAACAAGGTCTTAATTATCAAATCAATAATTTGAAACTGAAAACTTTCTTTTCATAAAAGAAAGTAAAAATGATAAACAATTTAAGCCAATGAAAATAATATAGTATCTTTTCTTCTTTGATTAAATTAATGTATTTTTACTGAGTAAGACATGTTTTCATTATTAAATTATCTGTTTAAGGAAGTACATAAGATAAAAGACAGGCAGAAGCTTTTAAAATTTGATCTGATGTACTGCCTGCCAAATAAGACTTTATTTATGAATTGATTCTTCATTATAAATTTCCTAAAATGCTTTTTCAAATGAAATCCAAACAAAATTCCACCTTTATACACAGCAAGAAAAAAAAATTAGATAAAATTTCAAGAAGAAAAATAAAAAGAGAATGAACAAAAACACATTTTTAAGGCCTTGCTTACGTTGTATAAAATGATCAAATGTATGATTCTAAGTAAATTTTAGTTTTTAAATGCAGAATTTGATAAAAGATAAAGAAAAGAAGGTTTTGAGTTCAGGAAATATCTGATTTATCATACTTTGACTAGTTTGGGCAATACTTCAAAGATTTATCAAGGTGCTTTATCCAATGAAAGGCTTAACTAGTTTAAATAAGCAATACCCAGAAAACACAATTACAGCAAAACATTGAAGCACAGTTTTTTCCCATAAAGACTAAAACTGAACAGGAGTCAAGATTTAATACCATGAGAGCATAAAATTTGTTTCAATGTCACATGACATTGGATAGTCATTTGATGTTAGAACAGTCTTTCACTACTTCTAAGAAATTGTTTTCCTGCCAACCCCTCTGGCTGATTAACATAGTATTCCTAAGAAAGTTTCTCTAGCTGTTTGAAAAGAAGAGCTTAAAAGAACAGATTAAATCTTAAAAAGAAAAAGAAAGGTAAAAGATAGTTGCCTGAGTAGATATTTCATCATTGGAATATAAAGTAACTATAACTTAAAAACCTAGTTTAGAGTAACCTGCAGAATTCCAATTCACATTTCCATTGGATTGTACATAAAATATATTTGACTCACTACCTCTGCTATGTAGAAGATGGACTTGCCTCTGTATTCTGACAGTTCCTATTACCAAGGTATCAGAGGAGCCAGAATCAGTTTCCTTTGAATTAACCAGAAGTGATTAAATTACCTGTGATTGTTTGGTTAACACATCAATCCTAGCTTGTGATTGTTCTAACTGGTCTCCGTAGAATATATTCTCAATAATGTGTATTTAGTTAATAACTGGGACATCTTTGCAAGCACTTGGCATGGTTAATGCTTATTTTTCTAATTTATTTTAACAAAAGTTAATATAATTCCCAACTGGAAAGAACTGATCTGAATAGTGAAGTGAACAAATTTATTTGCAAAACACATTGTATGCATGGCTATTCGATATCATTAAATCTCCAAATCTAAAATTACTTCAAAATACATAAATTTTTTACTTTTTAAAAATTGTCTTGTGTTCTTTAAATGAATGAATTTTATATAAGCAATGAAGATTAGACCTGATTACTTTAAAATAATTTAAGTTTAACCCATATGTACAAGGGCATATCTGTCATTTACTATATTTGATGGAACATTTTTACTACAATAAGAAAGGGATATAAAGGTTTCATAACATTATACATATTTGATAGGGAGTTTAAAAATTTTTAACTATTGATCTATTTATTCAGATGAAACAATTCAAGGGGCTAACTTTATTTAGGTAAAACATGATTACTATGTCTCCAGCATGAACTACAAATGTGTGTTCACTTATAAAGGTGATCTGTAGTGTAATAAGAAATACTGCATACAAATCTTAAAGGTTGGCTTTCCCCATGTCAGTGACTGTATCTTCTTAGTGTTTAAGGAAACTTATTAATACAAAGAATAATTTTGTATTATTAGTTTTGAACATAAGACTTGCTGTTTTCAGACAAGGAGTGTTGGAATTCTGTTTTCAGACAAAAAGTTGGAAAGGCATCCACTTCAAACACCCTTTTTGGATAGACTCACACTTGAAAAAAAATCAGGATAAACTGTAATTAACTATAAATGTGTCCTATAGGAAGGTAATGTGTGATAATATGTGGACCAAATTCCAAAGAATTTCAGAACATAGTTGAAAGAAAAGGGTTGGTGTTTCAAGTACTTATATATATGGAGATTTAATGTTGTAAATAAGAAAACGGGTGTGTGTGGGAGGGATAATAACATCTTATCCACCCACAGACTTCCTTAAGCAACAAATACTGCAGTAAGAAAAAAGTATTAAAGAAACCTCCTCTCAAAATCCAGGGGTGTGTGGGTGGCTAAAGATAATTTTTAACCCCTGATCTTCTCTCAGTCTCTTAGTCATATTATGAAGACAAAGCTATGAATATTTTCCATTATTCTCTTTTAAAAATATTTCTGGATTGATTAGATTTTTGATAGATTCCTAAAAATAAAAAAAATAAGTCCAGTAAAGTGAAAACTATATTTTAACTATTAAAATAATTGCAAATGTTTTTTCCTGCTATGGGTCTGTGAAAATCCACAATTAAATTTTAATAACATCTTATAGGAAGTTGTATGATAATGTCTATAGAAATGAAATGTCTCCAAGGTATACAGCTTAGATACCATGGGTATATTTTCATTTCATGAGGTTAAAGGAAGCACTGGGCCTTATTATAGAATTTATATAATCACATAGTTTTAAGAGAATTATTTAATAGATGAATGTCAGATATGTATAGTAAATCAATCTTATATCCATTATTAGTATAAAGACTGATTTTTAATATCCAGGTAATTGTGATAACTTCACTGTGAGAAATCATTTATGATATATTCTTATTTAATGCAAAATTGTCCTGTGCAAATTAACTGTATATGGTATTACTCAGATATCCATAATTAAGACATTTACTTTGTATACATTTTGGATAGAGCAAGACGTGTTTACATTACAACGAATTTTAGACCCTAAGCTGCTATTTCTGATCTGTGGCTTGCTAAAAACTAGCAAACGGTATCGTAAAAAGTTTGAGAACTTAAAAATTATTTTTTAAAAATCCTTATGTTTCTAAGCTGAATTTGACGATATTCAGGAATTCAGTTGAACTGAACAAACCTAATATAACCTAGGTATTGTGGCAAGGTTTCTGCGGCTGTAACAATGAATATGACACAGTGTTTTACTCTCGAGGAGATTACATGTAAATTCTCTTCTCAGCACACAATGGGAAAAATTATGATTCTAATTATCAAAAGAAAAATAATCCCCTGCAGAAATAAAATGTTAAATATACTGTAAATAACAAGAAACTGAATATTCATTCCATAAAGTATTCTTATGTAAGGCTAAATAATTTTTCTCTTCCATGTTGCTGTATACATTCCCTTTCCTAACCTTGATTTGTACCTTCTCTACTTTACTGTCATGGTCAAGTTCTAGCAAGCACAATATGCCTCACCATGCATTTTCTCCATGACAGCCAAAGTCTGACAGGCATCAGTTGTAAGCAGCTTCTGCTGAAATACTGATTCGATAAAGAAATTCTACCATGTACGCAAAGTCTGAGATTCTTCCAGGGCAATACACATGGGGAGAAAGTGGAAACTATCCTTGCTTTTGCTGTCCTACACCTGAGAGCTGCTCTTTTGCCTGGAGATGGGCAGACAGCAATCAGAGGTGCAACTGAAATCTTATCCCAGCTTTTCCTGGGTTGCAATCCATTTTACTTTCTCTTTAGCTCAAAGAAAAGCAATATTGCAATGGAGTAATGAAATAAGGCTAGAATGAATGAGGAACATGTAATGGATAATGAAATTGAAAAGAATACAAAAAGCAAACAGAAGTGGGGAAACAGTGAGAAAAAGGAGGAGAAAGGAACCATTGTTATCAACGTGGTTATACTTTGTTTTCACACATGACTACCATCTTAAAAATAAAAATATCTTTTCCCCCTAGTAGAATAGTAATAGTTATCTGAATTTCTAGAGAAGATTGCTTGAGAATGTCAAATGGATGCTACAAACTTTTGTCTGAATCATCTATTTGTGTTTTTTAAAACCATATCTAGGAAAAGAAATTGAATCATTGTGTGCAGTGTGATAGAAATGGCTTTGGATTACGAATCAGAAGATATGTATTCTAAATTTTTAATTGGCTTGAAGGTTGCCTATTTGATCTTTACTCTCGGTCTCCTTGGAGAGTCATTTATCTTATCAGTAAAAAAGAATAATATCTGCTTATAGGAAAGATGATTATAACAAACTAATGCAAGAAACTTTGAACTCCAAAAAATTAAAAATGAAATTAAAATAATTTATATTACCTTTGCTCTTTATTCCCATTTATTCTAAGAATATAATTTCTCTGAAGAGTTTAATTAGAAGTTTGAATCTTTTAATCAGTTATTTTTAAGTCCATGGTTTAAAGTATTGATGCTGAGATAATAAGAACTCTACGAATCCAATCACAGTGTTCAGTATTTAGAGGAGACAGCTTGCTCTGCATCTTGCAGGGAAGTGTAATCAGTGTTGATATCAGAGGAATCGCATTTACACAAGATAGGCAAGAAATAAGGAATAATGTTTAAAATTTCAGAAGAGTAAATAATTACTCTTGAAACTATAATGGCAGGCATATTGCCTCCACAGAAAACAAAAAAAGAAGAAATGGGCTGCATTCACATTATGAGGGGTTCGCTACACCTTCTAAGAAGAATTTCCATTAGGATTCTAAGCATTGCATAGGTTTTGAAGGGGGCTTGAGCTTCTTAGAAAGAAATTCTTTCAGAATAGATGGAAAGTTTTTATTATAGTTCCACTTGACGTCAGAGCATGATTAGATAAATCTGTAAGGATGTCTAATCTCATTTATAACTATTTGTAAAACACTATGATTTATAAAAAGCACTATCATAACATTAATTTATTTATACACAACAATAGCCTTTGCATGTGTGAATGATGACCATGAAGGATGAACAGCTTACCCGCAAACCCAGCAACAATGAATATGACAACTAAATCAGTCCTTGTACTCCAAGAATGAAGGAAACTATAGGGCACAAGTTTACCCTGCCTCTTTCAGGAGCAGTTTACCACAACTACACCAGACCCCATATTCTGTGATTTATATAAATCACAAACCCTATCAACAACCATATGAGATTTCATTATCCCATCTCCTTGCCCCCTTCCCACTCTCATTTTTTAATTTCTGAAATCATCTGGTCTACTCAACGTAGTACTCAAACCACTATGGGTTTTGTTGTTGTCTGTTGTCTAAGTTAATCATACTCCTCAGTCCATGGCACATAATGATTGCCATTTATTCTCTTCTGTTAATTTTTCCGCTCATCCTCCATCTTTAGTCCCATTCCTAAGTATTCACTCCAAGGTATTCAATATATTTTAAATTATTGGTATTGGGAAGAGGAAGTATGGTTATGTGTGTAGCAGCAGGCAGTAATGATTAAAAACACAAGCTGTGTAGTGAGAATCTGTTGGTTTGATCCTGGCTCCACCACTTACTAGCAACATGACCACAGGCAGGTTACTTAGATTCTCTGTTTTTGTTTCCTTCATCTGTGATCCTGTCAGAGTTTCCCAGGAAGTAGACCTTGAGGTTGAAATTTGTGCATTCAAGTGTACTGAGTAGTAGTCTCAAGATAAGCATCTGTAGAAGGGTAGAAAGTAAGACTGGGCAGAGGGAGAAGCTGAACAGGTGCAAGTAAAAAACAGCCACAGAAGGGTTGGTATGGAGCTCTCAGGAGGGGAGGGGCCCTATGAGTTGTGCTGAATCAGAACAATGGGGCTGGCCTTCTCATCCCACCATTGATCACCACTGATGTGGGCAACCCCAGAAAGGGAGTGTTACCTTGGGCCAGGTGGTTCTCTTTAACTGCACACTAGACCTAGGGAGAGATTCAGCTATGAACTGTCTGTATACAGCACTCCCAGTAGGTGAGAAGTGGAAATGTGAACATCTTTTATAACCTGTAAAATTTGAAACAAGGAAAAAAACAGACAACATTTCTGATCTTATAGAGCTTATTTCTTGTGAAGAGACCCAAGCAATAAACAAATAAGCAAGGGAAAATATAGATCGTCATATGGTAATGATTTCTCTGTAGGAGGGAAAAAGCGGGACAAGTAAAGGTTGAGTGTGGTGGGGAGTGGGGGGAGGCTACTAATTAGTTTGGGATGATCGGGAAGGCTTGGACAAAGATAAGGAGGAAATGAAGGAGCAAACCTTGCAGATAATCAAAGAGAGGGCATTCCAGGATTACTGTGAGTGCAAAATCATAGCTGGGTGATCCAAGGGTGTTAGTTGGACTAAAGTGAGGGGAGACGGTGCTTGGAGATGAGAAAGAGAGGTGGGGGTGATCCTGTAGACCTTCATGCAAGCCTTGGTTCTTCCTGTCAGAGAGCTGGAAGCTATTGGGGTTCCGGAGCAGAAGAGGCTGTTGTGATCCCACTGGTGATTTTACAAGATCTGGGTTGAGAACGCACTGCACTGTATTGAAGTAAGGGAGGAAGAAATGAGAGAAAGTTTCTTTTGTCTGGTGGTTGTTGATTTTCAGGAGTTTGTGGTATATTCTCTAGAATATCCCTTGTTTATTTTAGATATATCAGTCTGTTACCCATCTGAGGGACATTGTCTGCAGTCCTTTATTGAACAGATATTCTAAGTTTTACCACAGTCAAATCCATTTTTTCTCTTAAAATACTTCTTATTTGGGGTTTTATTTAAGATGTCCTTCTTCTGTTTTGATATTTTTAAGCAAGCAGAAAATTTCACTTGTTACCAATACATAGGAATTTCTCTGTATGCTGCAGTGCATGCCAAATTGCACTGAATTGGTTTCAAATTTGGATTTGAAAATACAGCTTTTCTTTTTTTTTTTTTACTATACTAAATGTACAATACGTATTGTAGCATGTGATTTTCAATGTGTACTTAACAAAGAGCAATTTCATTTTCTCTGGTAAATTACACAGTTGTTATAGCTTTAGAATTAAAAAACAAATCCAGGAATAAATAGAAAACAATGTTTAAATAATGTTAGCATCCTGGCTCAATGAGTCAAACCAAAAGAATCATTTCAGAGCCTGTCAGTTAGTAAACTGGTTCTGAAAAATCTTATAGTTTTATATTCCTTACTGATCTCTTTGAGAAGAATAAAAGGGGAACTAACTCGATTTTAAATAAGGTCTGATGCTTCCAAGAACCTGTTCTTTGGATGGATCATTTAAACTGAATCCTTTCTTAATTAAATATGTCTTACACCCTTAATCTTTTCCCCCATTTTCTCATTTTCCAGATGCTTTTCTCACTCCTTAGTCCCATAGTTTGGCTGAATGGGTAACTGTATTTCTATTACCTTCTTTTTGATAAAAGCCACAAACAGAAAGATCATTATTATGAAATCAGTTATAAAGGAAACCCATCTTTATGATGACTTCTAGGTAAAGTTGATGTGCTCTACACATATTTGTCCCTGGCAAAATTGAGAAATTTCTCATGATCTTGTAAGCACTAAATTAGGACAAGAGTCATTCCAGATACACTGACAGTCCTCTCCAGAGACCGTAGTGCTAACAGAAATGCATGGCCTTCGGCAAGTAGAGTTTCTGACGCATTGATTTAAAGGGTATTGGTTGGAAACTTGCTGAAAAGACACGTTGAGTTAGAGAGCATTATCTTTTCTCAACCCTTCGAGCTTTGTGATGCTTTTTGAGATTTTAAGGGTTGGAGAGTGTACAATGTTGAAGACTTTATTCAGTTACTCAAAAGACAACCATAATAGCAGCTTGAATGTGGTTGTCTTTGAAAGTAGGTGTTATTTTTAAATATAATTAAAGAGAAACACAGCTGGCAGTTTAGAAAAAGAAGGGAATTAGTAGTAGAGTTATTATACTGCGTCTTAAATGGTAGGATGATATGGAATGGTTATACTCTGGAAGCTCGCACTCTCACTGCTTTTGAGGTCCATATTGTCCAATGTTCAGGCATTGATTCAGGAAACTCCCTTGGCCTTTGACTAAGACAGAGCTCCCGTATGCCAGGCTGTGCTTTGAAATAGGATGTGGCAAAGTTATAAAGTGAGTCTGATCCTATAAATCAGCACACACTGTGGATTTTTCCATTGTGGATAGTTCTCAAATCTATATCTCCAAACCATCCACCAATCCCCTATTTCAGTCCCTAGTCATTCCTTGTCTATAATGTTGAAAAAAAACCTCCTAACACGTCTCCCTGCTTTGTCTTCTTATCCTAAAATTTTTCTTACTCACACAGTCAGAATGATTTATATAAAACACTTACCTGAACATATCATTGCCCTGCTTACACCCCAACAATGGCTGTCCATCATCCTTAGGATTAAAGTCAGTCTTCCAGTAGGAGAAACAAAGACCTCCAGAATTATTCCAGTACCTGCCTCTCCATCCTCATCATTAGTCTTCTTCATCTCGGACTCGGCACTCCAGCATACCTTTTCATTAACAGTATTTCACTGGGATACAATGCAGTTGATTTCATGCCTCTTTGCTTTGCCAATCCTCTTCCTTCTTCCTGAAACTCTTCCCATGCTTTTGCTTAAATATTATTAATCTTCCAAAACTAAATCAGGGATTATATTCTACAGGAAGATTTCCTTCTATCCCCTCATTGGTCTAAATACCTCTCATCAATTCTACTTTGTATCATCAACCTGATTCATTGAAATAATCTGTTTGTATATTTGCCTGGAGATAATCGTAATTAATACCCCTATACAGAGGCCAAAAGACCTGGTGCTTAGTAGGATCTCATTAAGTATTTGTTCAGCTGAAATAGGCTCTGACACTAACAGCAAAAAAGTGTGCTTGAATTTCAAAATGTTTCTATTCACATTTACAAACTACAGATTAAATTATTTGAAATCTGAAATAAAAGTTGAATGTGAAGGGTTTTGTGTACTAAAATAACCTTAGAGTTATTTTAATTTCATAGAAGAGGACTGAAAAACCACAAACAAAAAAATTAGAGCATAACCCATCCCACCAAGAGTAGGCAAGAAGATGATATTTACAAACCTAAACCAGCTTCAAAAATAAGCACCTGCTTATATATCCAAGACCCAAAGAAAATCAAGATAATCAAAGAGGAGTCTAGCGAAAATAGGCTGCAAGCTTATTTTTTATTTTTTATGGAAGCTTTTTTCCTTTGCATTTTCTTTAGTTTTGAAAAGCATGATCTGATACTAGTATATCAACTTGTTCACTTGTGATTTACTTCATTCTCCTAAAAGTGGTGTGCAGAGAAAAAAAAATTGAAGTTATTTTAAGATTCTAGTTAGTTAGTTGGTAGGTAATTGAGGTAATTTTACCCTATGTGAATACTTTATTTCACATCCAAATTACTTATTAAAATACCAAAGGACTTTGGCCAGAGAATAGAATCAATTGGAAATCTATTTGATGCCTTCATTTATTTGACATTGAACCAGTGAAAAAATCCTCTGTTTTCTGAGTTTTCAAGGAATTACAATGATTACCCCATATAAAATGTACTTTAGCATCAAAGAATATTACTTGCAAAATAAAACACTGGATGTTAGTTCCTTCCATCTAGAATTTTTTCTTGAGCTAATGAAATAAGGGAACAGAACTCTGAACTTCAGCTGTTATGAAATATGCAACAATCTAGGGAAGGGGAAGATGGAGCCTCCATGTGATGCCATGGGGATTCTAGAGCAATGATTTTAGAGTATAAAGAAAAGATGCAACCAGCACAATTTCATAGAACTGTGCCTGGCATGTAGTAGGTGCTTGATAAATATTGGATAAAATAATGGACAGATGAATGAACTGACAGGGCAATGATATCAACTCCTACAATAGCAATTAATTGATGCATATGTGAATATGGAGTCCACTCTTCTCCTTCACAGTAACTGCTAAGTATGCCCTCAACTTACTTAGATAAGGCATTGGAAATGCCAGGAGAGACATCATTCCTTAAGAAATGAAGAGAGAGTGATTCTATTTCTTTTACCAACTCTGAGTCACAGCTCTCACTCCATCCTTTTCTATCCCATCTATTTCCCCCCATAAATGAAATTGGAGCAATGTGGGAATGCTGTGCTCAGACATAAAAGAAGGTATTTATGGGAGATAAAAAGAGAAATAAGTTAGGGGAGCAATCTGATGAGAGCAAAAAGGATGTTTCAATGCAAAATGTCAGAAGAAGAAAGGAGAAAGCAATGATGTTTAATATTTTGTAGAAACAGAGTTTTAGTGTCCAAGTAGGAAACAAAACAGAATTTTAAGTAGCTTCAGGCTTGGGTAGCTGTATTGTTTTTGTATATTCCAACTCTTAACATTTCTTTCTATTATTAACCCATATAATATTTACTCATTTAATGCACTTCCCCTCTCAATTGTTTCTACACCCCTAACACATTTGTTTTAAGAAAACCAAGAAAAATGTGGCCCAGCAATAGATTTTCTTCTTAATTCTACCACATACACATTTTCCCCACAATCTAAAATAGCATTTAATGCTGCCAGAACATATTTCATTAGGAAAAAATCGGTTTCATTCTTGCCAGACAAGACAAAGATTGAAATCAATGTTTAATACTGCTGAGTAGGAGATTGTCCCTCCCCTGGCACTTTTGAAAACGTGTTCTGTGGAACTTGAATGCTTCAGGATGCTATTAAACAGGAGGGTATCCAGGTAAGTGAGACTGGGAAATGCAGTATATTTTCACCCCTTTGGAAGAGTGACATGTAGGATGACCAACTTGTTTCCGTTTGCCCAAGACTTTTCCAATTTATAACACAGAAAATTCAGCAAACTCCTCAGTTCTGCTAAAACTGAAGTCATTGCTTACCTTAGTCACATGAGAAAGACGGAAAAATCTTCCAGTAAGAAGCACGTTACATTTTGTTTAAACAGTGTTTACTGGGGCGCCTGGGTGGCTCAGTCGTTAAGCGTCTGCCTTTGGCTCAGGGTGTGATCCCAGCATTCTGGGATCGAGCCCCACATCAGGCTCCTCCACTGGGAGCATGCTTCTTCCTCTCCCACTCCCCCTGCTTGTGTTCCCTCTCTTACTGGCTGTCTCTTTCTCTGTCAAATAAAATAAAATCTTCAAAATAAATAAATAAATAAATAAATAAACAAACAGTGTTTTCCAAGAACACCTGACCATGAAACATTTTTCTTAAACAAAGTTATTAAAAATCAGGAGAGCCTGGTGGCTCAGTCAATTAAGCATCTGACTCTGTTTCGGCTCAGGTCATGATCTCAGGGTTGTGGGATCCAGCTCTGAAGGGGTCCACGCTAAGGGTGAAGGCTGCTTTAGATTCTCTCCCTCTGCTCTTCCCCCCATTCAAAGGAGGAGTGCCTGGGTGGCTCAGTGGGTTAAGCAACTGACTTTGGCTCAGGTCATTGTACTTGGGGTCCTGGCATCGAGCTCCGGTTTGGGATCCCAGCTTAGCAAGGAGTCTGCTTATCCCTCTCCCTTTTCCCCTCCCCCTGCTCATGCTGTCTCTTTCTCTCTCAAATAAATAAAAAATCTTTTTTAAAAAATCAAAGGAATTCACAATCTATAATGCATACTTCGAACTCCAAATCATTGGCTGAATGAATTTATGAAAGGGACATCATTCTATTTAATGATGTATTTGGTTTAACAAAGACTTATTTTTTTCTGAATTCAGATTGTTTTTCTAACTTTTTCTAAGTAGGTTTTAGCTCTAAATATCTGAGAATTAAAGAGTACTATTACTGACATTTCTAGCACACAGTATTTACTAATAATGCTGAGGGAGCATTTCTTTTGACAAAGTTTCTAATTTTTGTATGTCTGGGACAAGGCCAAGCAGAAGAAAAATGCAATAGTTGCATACTACTCCCTGAGCTTACTGGGAATGATAAGAAATAGATGGAAAAGTGCTTCAAGTAGAGCATTACTTTTAGGTATGCTGCTTCAAATTGAGTAATTACAGAAACGCTGATAAAGACACATCACGGGGCGCCTGGGTGGCACAGCGGTTGAGCGTCTGCCTTCGGCTCAGGGTGTGATCCCGGCGTTATGGGATCGAGCCCCACGTCAGGCTCCTCCGCTATGAGCCTGCTTCTTCCTCTCCCACTCCCCCTGCTTGTGTTCCCTCTCTCGCTGGCTGTCTCTATCTCTGTCGAATAAATAAATAAAATCTTTAAAAAAAAAAAAAGACACATCACTGCTAATTTACAAATATGTATGTATATATAATTACATGAACCACTAACATTCATAGAGCTAATCTTCTCCAGTAATTGATAAGCCCAGTGTAACACTCCAAAGACTAATTCATACTTTTATTAAGAAACTTATAATGAGGGGCGCCTGGGTGGCTCAGTTATTAAGCGTCTGCCTTCGGCTCCGGGTGTGATCCCAGGGTCCTGGGATCGAGCCCCACATCAGGCTCCTCCACTATGAGCCTGCTTCTTCCTCTCCCACTCCCCCTGCTTGTGTTCCCTCTCTCGCTGTCTCTCTCTGTCAAATAAATAAATAAAATCTTAAAAAAAAAAAAAAGAAACTTATAATGAATACCTACTATGTGTCAGGTATTTTATAGCCATACAGTAAATACTTGCTATACCTCTTTAAGAAAGACATATCACCTCTATTTTTCCGATGAAGAAAATAAAAGACACAAAGATTGAGTTACTTGTCAAGGACCATGTAGTTAGTGGCACAGCCAGCGTTTCAACTCAAGCCCCTGGAGGTCCGATTTTTCCCATTTGTCCATTGTTTCATGTGCAGTCTGCCATATATTTTAAAGTCAGGGATTTAAATTTAAAAATTGCAATCTTTTATGTGGAAATATATTAAACATTTATTATTTTGATTGAAAGGAAAGTGTTGCTATTAAGTAGGAATTTTGCACTCATCAGAGGAACATCTGTGCTATTTGTTTCGTGTGATGTGACGTTGGCTTATTAGTCCCCTACGCATGTGTGTGTGCACACGTGCATGCACACACACATAGATTTTTTTATTCAAAGCATGTATTCCATGTGTTTTTGATAACATAGTGCTTATCCCTGTGTTATACCGTATATTCTCTTGGTATTGATACTACAGCATGATGCTATTAGACTTTGTGCCGGCTGTGCTTTAGATGCTTGAGATACAGAAAAAGTCCCTGTTCCCATGCAGCTTAATTTGAAAGGGAAGAAAGAGACGTAAAGTAAGCAAATAAATAGATAAGAACATTTCATCCAGTGATCATTTCTTTTAATAAAATAAAACAAAGGGATGTAGTCCAAAGAGACTGGGTTCTGTGGGAAGAGAGAGATTTGCACTGAACTTCTGAATTACAGAAAAGAAAGGTGCTCTAAGATCCAGAGGCAGGGCATTTGGAGCAAAGAAGGAGCGAACGTCCATGCTCTGAGGGAGATCTTAGTGCAATCCAGAAACAGAAAGAAACTAAGTGTAGTTTGAGCACAGTGATTGAGCAGGAAAATGGTAGAAGCAGAAAGTGGAGAAGTGATAAGGAATTGGATTTTACTCATAGTGTCA
This sequence comes from Ursus maritimus, assembly GCF_017311325.1. NCBI lineage: Eukaryota > Metazoa > Chordata > Mammalia > Carnivora > Ursidae > Ursus > Ursus maritimus. The sequence goes on from NW_024423343.1 coordinate 41,388,090, forward strand.
GGGGAAGCCTTAGAAGGGGAGTAATATAATCTGGTTTATATTTTTAAAAGACTACTCTCTGCTGTGTGGAGAATATGTTGCAGATGAAATAAAAGAGGAAGCACGAAACCAGTGAAAAGGATTATTGTGGTAGGACAAGTAGATATGACCTTGACCTGGCCAGGGGAGTGGCAACAGAGATGGTAAGAGGATGACAGATGTACTAGTGTCCCAGATCTACTCCAATTACTTTCCACTCCTTTCCATATTGACATTGGGATGAGCAAAAATGTTACATGGCCAATGTAAAGAAGGAACTGGAAAGGGGAAGGAGAAAAGATAATTGCATTACCTCATTTTGTAGTCCTCAAATTCTCCATTCACATTCAGCATGAGTGGATGTGGAACTTTACTTTTAGGACATGAAAATGTTTCATAAAAAGTATCACTAAAAAAATAAAAATAAAAAAAAAATAATGAAAAATAAGCCCATGCATTGGGCCTGTTATACTCATTTAGGGTAATTTTCTCAGACTTCAAGAGTGAAATGATTGATGTATTTTTGGGATTTCAACCAGTGGCTTTTCAATAAAGCCTTCATATATTAATGCTTTTGTTTTTCATTTACCATTTTTAATTTATACCCCTTAAGCATCACCACTGGTATGGCAGTAAAAGGTAAAATATAAAAATAGACAACTCTGTAATTTGGCCTTTAAATGGCTTTATGTATTTATATTCTATGTAGGATATGTAACAGATTGTGATAACAGAATCCAATATAATCAAATTGCAGCCTTACGAATATAGCAAATATCATGAAACAGCTCCCTTCTGCTGACTCAAAGAGTGGGAGTTCCATTTCTTTCATTATATTTTTTTCTGTAACAGCTTATCACTAGCAACACCTTTGTAGCAGTTCTCCTGCTTTGTCAGTGCCACTGTCCCCACAATAGCACTTTTACCTATATTTGCCATGATTCTCACATTGAATTTTTTTTCTCTGGGGACAACTAATTTGAGTGGCTTGAAATATAAAACTTATGACTTCCACCTTTAGCTTCCCAGGTCACACAGCTATATATTAGAAATCACTTTCAAATTCAAAAAACCCAAGGCCCTCAGATAGACTTTGTTGAACCTCCATGGTGCTACCCTATTTTTCTCTAAAGCCTGTAACCTTTCACATGTGCTGTTGGAGGGGAAAATCTTACATGTGCTGTTGGAGGGATATATAAACACCTCTACAATTAAACTCTGCTTGCTAGGGACGCCTGAGTGGCTCAGTCAGTTAAGCGTCTGCCTTTAGCTCAGGTCATGATCCTGGGATTGAGTCCCACATGTAGCTCCCTGCTCAGGGGAGCCTGTTTCTCCCTCCCCCTCTGCCTCTCCCACTGGTTGTGCTCTCTTGCTCTCTCTCTCTCTGTGTTAAATAAAAATAAATAAAATCTTAAAAAAACAACAACAACAACTCTGCTTGTTGATATTTCAGAAAGCAGATGGGGACACCAGAACATCCTAAGAGTGACAGTCATTTCATTCACTCTCCTTCCCCTGTCCTGTCTTGAGTGGGGACTTAAAAGGTTCTGTCAAGTATTTGTAAAGATGTCTTTTGCGTGTTTCTTTCACAGAGACTATTTTAGAAGGAGTATAGTTGTTTTTCTGTTTTGTTTTGTTTTGTTTTGTTTTGTTTTGTTTTGTTTTGTTTGGAGTTGTTACTTGGTTCTTTAAAACTTGTTTAGCTCCTCCTCCTCTTTAACATTTGATTGCAATTCTGTTTTACCCTGAACTCACAGACGTGATCCTTAAACTAGATTCATGAAGTGGGAATAGTGTTGTACCAGTAGGGGGAGCTCATACCATGCCTATTTTGTGGGTTGTAGAAAAGTTACTTTGTAGATTTGTATACTTAGGGTGGAGCTATTTTAATTCTAAAGCCAACAAAGATTATGGATTGGGATAAAAAGTTATTTGCTCCAGTTGAAAAGTTAAAACTTGCTAAAGTTGTAAATCTCAACTACAGTAAAAGTTTAGGTGGCTTTGGTTAATGAAATTGCATTTAGTGGTTGAATTTTTTCAAATAGCTGAAATGTGCATCCTTTAAAACATGTTAAAAGATTTCTTCCCTGGTGCGTATTATGAAATTACTTTCCTCCATAAATAACAGGCACAGCACCTGATTTTAAGGGTTTGTGTTTGTTTGTTTGTTTATGACTATAGGTCAATATAAACATGGCAGGTCACAGATGAAGTGGCAATGGACATAGGGTTGAATGGATACTGCTTACACTCTTAAACTTGTTTTTCCTCATAAATGTCTCTTAAATAAGTTTACTTTTGGGCTATTTGCCTTTCTCACTAAATTAGTATCAAATATTATCTGACAGACAATGGGATCATTATTAGCTAACTTTTACCCAAATCAGTAAGGATGCAGGGACTGAATCATCCTTCTCCCATTTTTTTTTTTCTTCTTCAAGGTTGTTATGTCCTTCGAGTTATCAGCACCCTTCAAATTACCCTCTGTAATTTTAGAATCTCTAATAGGGTGGACATTGAGTATCTCGTGCTGAATGTGGTTTTTTCTTCTCTCCTGGCATTTAATGTGTTCACAGGAAACGTTCATTTCTTACACTTTATTGAGCACCCATTAATGCCACACTGAATGAGGGACCTGAGATTAAAAAATAAAAATGAACAAGACTGGTTTCTACCCCCAACAAGCTCATGATCTAGGCAATTCACTACCTGGTGTGCTGGGGAAAGAATGGCTCCAAAGCCTTTCTTCTTCATCAGAAGGAAAAGGCATAACTGTCTCCAAGCTAGTCTGAATGTTTGACTTTCAAATCATTTCTCAGGCCACTTGACTAATTGCTTACATTATGTATAACAAATTTGGAGGTCTTTGAATTTGAAAGTGTACAATGCCTGCATCTGGATGGACTTTACCAATGTAACCACTTCTGTCATATAATTTTCATCCAAAGGAATGTGCTATTTCATAGGTGGAATCCGTGTGGAAACATTGGTGTGGAAGTGGCAGGACAGGAGAAAGAGCAGAGAGGAATGTGAGGTGAAATGGACGGTGGAAAAATGTTCCTAGGCATTGGCTCTTGTTTCCTCAGGGTGAGCACCGCAATTGTCTAGCAATTTTCTAGCAATAAAATAGCTGTCCTATGGTTGATAAGACTTTAGCATGACAGAGGGATGACCCTAGACTGGATTCTCAGATTTAAATAGCTCTTTGGCTCCCACAAAGCAAAGCTCTTTTTTCCTGTCTCCCCTCAAAATAGACTTTCTTCTGCTGTCAGAATTACTACTGTGTATTGTTCCCGCTTCAGTGCTTAATTACCATGGCATCATTGCTGCTACAATGCCTCTTTCCCTATTCTTCCCACATTTCCTTTTCCATGTGTATTATTTTTCCTGACTTGAATTTACCTGAAAAAGCTATTCTATAAACATTGTCAGTCTTGCATGAGCAGACTGACCATGGCAATGTGCAAGGCTATTACGTCGTGAAACGGGCGTAGCTTCAACTTCCGGGCCCCTTCCAGTCCTCCATGCATAATTGTGTATTTGTAATATTGTTTTGTTTTGTTTCTAAAGAGGTTCCACTAAATGATATATGCTCAGACTGTACAGAAACTTGGATCTGTCTCTGCCCGTGAGTTTTAATATTCAGATCTTTGGTTCACTTTTCGGTTGCTTTGTGGTTTTGTTTTTGTTGTTGTTTTGTGGTTCTGTAGGTGGCTTGTGGTGGTGCTGGTTCTTTTCTTAATGAATATTTTTAATTTATTTATTTTTCTCCCAAACAACTTTTTAGTCCAGAGTTGTGTCAGAAGCTAGGTTTTCTAATGAAATTTAATGGATTTTTCAACTATTCTTATAAAATGTGGTATTTAAATCTCTAACACTAGGTCTTATAATATAGATATTATGTGAATGTATTCAATAAAATGCACATTTGAGCTAAACCAAATGGTGATATACACCATTAACGTGATTCCTCCAGAGACTCAAATTTCAGGCTGTACAGTGACTTTGAAACTAGGCTCCTTGTGAAATCTACTGGGTATTCCCTCAATTCCACCCACCTCTGCCTCCTCGCCCCTACACACACACACACACACACACACACACACACACACACATACTTGCTCCACCTCAGAGGTCGAAGGCTCTCAACATTTTAGAAGGCAGTTCCAACAAGGTGCACACTTCCTAGGCGGTAATATCGCAGTGGAAAATGTCCTCAGAATACTAAGCCTCTGGCAACCATAAAGCCTGTCTAACTCTTTGCTAAAGCAAATGGTGACCCATTATTTCTCACTGCCCCTGTTACTTTTCAACGTTAGCTCTGGTCTCAGATAAAACTGAAGTTCAAGTCCTTGGTTTAGACTTTCAGGTCTAGAACTGATCTAGCAAATGATTTTTATTCATTAATTCAACATTGTATGTATCGGGCACTTGTTCTGGGGATATAGATGTGAAAAACAAACAATAATCGTGTTAACGTGGCAGTGATGTTTAGTGGGATAGGGCAATGTGGTAGGAGATATTGAAGGATGGGGAAAGACTTTTTAATTACCTACAGTATTTCCTTGAGGCAGATCTACAAACTTTCAATACCAAGCAGTTACAGTAGGCCATTGCTCAAAGGGACTGCTATGACAGGTCTTTGTATTACCAAATTTTATTACATGTTGGGTCCATACAGAGGTTGTGCTATACAATGGCAGTAAACTGAATATGAAGTCATTAAAAATTAAGTTTTATGTTATTCTTTTGTGTGTCATGAGAGTAACAAAATTAGCGCATTCAGTTCCCAGAATCACAGCTTCATCATAAAGATGAGTCATGGGGAACTAAAGGGACCATATTTTAATGAACCAATCTGGTTACTGTAGCTCATCTATGCTCAGCAGCAGACTGCCTAGGGAACAGGAGACAATCTATTTTTCAAATGATGAATTAGTCCCTGATGCTATTCTTCTTTCTTGACTCCCCTCACAAGACTATCTGTTCTGTTCCTCCTTGAATACACTCTTGCCTTGGGGGTTTTCCTTAACGACAAATAATAGTAGTACAAAACAATCTCAATTATTGTGGTTGCAATTCCCCATTTGGCATTTGTTAACAAATAGGAACCACCAAATATTTATTATGTACTTACTGTGTTTACAGCATAGTGGGGTTAGGAAGGAATCTTTATAAGATAATCTCTTCTCCTTGAGGAGGAGCTTATAGTCCTCTAGGAGAGCGAAAACATACATATGAGAAATAATCAGACTGAAAGGCATGATGTGTATGTAGTCATTTAGAAAGGAATGATTGATCAGATGGTAGGGATAACCTCAGAAAAGAGATGGGACATGAGTTAAACTTTGAAGAGGAGTTTGGGTTTTGAATAATTTGGCATTTTTTGTCATTTTCCAATTTGCTTTTTTTTTTTTAATTCACAAACTAACCATTTCCTATTGGCAAATGGATAATGAAAAATTATTTTTCTTCCTGGTTTCAGCTGATCATTTTATGAATAGTTTTAGTTATTTTTCTTTTTTTAAGATTTTATTTTTTTATTCTAGAGAGAGGAAGTGAATGCGGGTGGGGGGAGGGGAAGGGGGGAAGGAGAGGGAAAGAATCTCCAGCAGACTCTGCACTGAGTGTGAAACCCAACCTGGGGCTCCATCTCACCACCCTGAGATCATGACCTGAGCCAAAACAAAGAGTCGGACGCTTAACCAGCTGAGCCACCCAGGCACCCCAGTTTTATATTTTTAGCTCTAGGAGAAAATTTATACTAGAGGTACTACCGTGCTGAGTAATAAATTCTAACATCAGGGAACCTTACTGAGACAAAAAGATAGGTAAATTAGCAATTTCTAGTCTCATCATTGTAACCATAGGTAATTTTTATGACTTGTGATATTCTGATATAAATACTTTAAGATAGATTTTGAATATATTATCTTCCATTGAGTAACATGTAGTAGTATTTTGAAACTATATTAATAGTGCCAACTATGTGCCATGTAATGTACTTTACTGATGGTTAAAATGCTTGGCTAGTATTAGATCTGTCTAGTTTTCACATTAAAAATAATGACTCTAGATTTAAAATTTTTGACACACAATATGTTAGAGGTTTAATCATCAAAACATATGCAAATAAGGATTGTCCTTCAAATTTGATCCTTCATGAAAATATAATTAACAGTTGAACAATAATACTTCCATCGGCCATTGGATTTTCTGAGTCTGTGTTTCTTTCTTTTGTAGAGAGCCATTTTACAACTGCACAATTTCCCTTACATTATTATGAAATCTATTAAAAACAAAAATGGTATTGCCCTGCTTGACCATCTTCCTCATTCATTCCTGTGACAAACATTTGCATGGTCCTCATACTCTCTATGTTCCAGGCACTGTGCCAGAAAGGCATGGATCCTGCCTCTTGTCAGCTTTGTTAGTACAGGGGACAGGCAAGAGTTTGGCAAATGAACAAGAAGAAAAGGGCCATTTGAGACAAAGGAAATGGCATGTAAATACACGGAAGTATGGAACACCATGGTATTTTCAGGGAACAACAAATGGTTTGGCATAACTCAAACATAAAATGCAAGGAGAGGAAGGGTGAGCATAATGCTAAAAATGTTATTTTAGGCCAGACCATGAAATATATTTTTAAGCTTAAAAAGACTTTGCATTATCAAAGATTTTATCTGTCTTTTTTGCCGTAGTCTAGAAGAAAGTTCTAATAAGCTGCTCAGAGATACTTTTACTAAAATTTGAGAGATTTAGGACAGGAAGAACCAATGGTACAGATAGGCCTAGAAGTGCAGCATATGTGGCATCAAAGTGACGTCTACTTTTTGTGAGCTAATTATTTCTCTTTTTTAACCACAGAAGCTACTGAAACTCAATTTTTGTGTATTTTTATTGTTTTAGTACTTAAAATGCATGTCCTATTTAATTTGTATAGCAACCTGAGTAATAGACATTCATCTCTCCATTTTACAGATGGGAAAACTAAGGCTAGGGAAGAAAAATTGCCCAAGATTTCCAGGTTACCGAGAGACAAAATCAAGATTCAAGCATAGTTCTGTTTGACACCACGTTTAACGATTTATACTGTGCTGCCATTTTCCCTTGCTCAGGCCTCGTCTATGTCGGATCTGAATGTGAACGTTATCTGTTCTGAAGAAAACTTAAATCCTTCATTAAACTGTCCCAAGAGTCAGATAGGAAATGTTGGCATTGACTTCCCTAAGTCACCATATTCATATTAAACATTCTGGAAATTATCAGAGAGAGAATTTCATAGCTATCTTATCTTCAGCTTTCTATACAAACTTTATCTTGGTCCATTAATTCTCCAACTTGTTTAAAGAACAAGTGGGATGTCTCTCCATGGAATGAAGCTCTCAAGTGTGACCTTAAGAAACCTCTCTCGATCTCAGTTTCTCATCTCTGAAATGAAGGGTTTGGACTAATAATCCCAGTGGTCCCTTTGCTTGGCCTCAGGATTTTGCACACACTCCAAAATAAATGGCATTTAATTCTATAGATACAGTAAAAGCTGGCATAGAGGTGAGAGAACACTTTAAGTGTAATTATTTATAAATGCCAAAATCAGAATCAGATTTGAGAACTGTGATTTTTGTGTTTATTTTTAAGTACTCTCATGGCCTGCATATATTTCTGGCATATGTAGGATTTGTTACTGGTGACACATGCAGTTTATAAACAGAAAGTTGTTCTTTAAAAACAAAGTACCAATGTGTTTACTATTTAAATCAATAGAAACAAATAATCAGGAATACCTACTAATAACACTGAAAACTCTTTATTGTCACGAGAGGCAGTAGGGTGGAGGGGTTAAGGATGCAGACTCGTTCTGTGACCAGACTGTGGCTTTAAACCCTTTAAAGTGCTGCTACTTCCTAACTGTGGAAGGTTAAGCAAGTGAATTCCACACTCTGGGTCTTCATTTTCTCACCTGTAAAATAGTTTCTGCCTTGTAGGGTTGCCGTGAGGACTAAATGTACCAATGTACGTGTAGTACGTAGAACAGTGCCTGGCCCATATGGACATTCATGAGATGTTACCTGTTGTTAGCATTTTGGATGAGACATCATTCATTTGAACTAAAGAAACTATAGGATTAGTGTATGAAATAAAAACACCGAAGGTAAGCTCCAAGAGGGCAGGGGTTCTCTTTCTTTCTTTCCTAGCTGTACCTTCAGTGCCAGCCGAAGTGCCTGGCTCAGATTAGGTGTTCAGTAGATATTTGTTGAATGAAAGAATGGGCCAAGAGTAAATGGTGCTGAAGATTCTATTGTTCTGTTTATTCTCAACTTTCCTCTGTATCTTAATGTTTCTTATATTCAAATGCATTATCCTGTATGTTATAAATCCTATAATATAATGAGTGCTAATGGCTTTGGTCTCTAGCCCAATGTCTGTTCCGGTTTCTTTGTGATATTGCAAGCAGAGATATCTGAAAATCTTAGATATCATAGAAACACTTATTAGGCTTCATCTTAAAAAAAAAAAAATCAGACCTCTTCTTATTTAGACATTTCCTGGGTCTTGGCCGTCCTCTGTGTTACAACAGTAGCTGTATGGATCCAGCTGCTGCAGTTGCTACTTGGGCAGCTGCTGGGCAGCATGGCCAACTACCTCAGATGGTTTTAAACTGATTTCAGAGAGAAAAACAGCATAGGAATTCCAGAAATCCTGGGAAGCCTCCCGTCCCTTGCTCAATTAGAAGCTATGCCCTAGAACATAGATTCCAAATTTAAGAATCCTGCCCCTCCCCATACAAATCCATGCCTATCTTAAATCCTCTAAGTTTGAGAAAAACCTTACACACAGTCTCAGTTTTAGCAAAAAAAATTTCAGAATTACAGTTATGTATCCAAGTGTTTGTAGGATTTTCACAATTTTTATGTTATTTTATTTAAAAACCTATGTTTTCTGGGCATCAGAGTGGCTCAGTCGGTTGTGCGTCTAACTGTTGGTCTCGGCTTGGGTCTTGACCTCAGGGTTTTAAGTTCAAGCCCTGCACTGGGTTCCACACTGGGCATGGAGCCTTCTTTAAAAAAAAAAAGGGGGGGGTTTCTCCTCTTTATTCTTTCGTACACAGACATTGTTCCCAAGTCACTGTTGATCTGCCAGAATGACAAGGACAGTCACTTTAGTTAATGAAACTAAATTACTCCTCCCAACAGACTCAAAGTCAAAAAAACTTGCTGATATTTAAGGTGCCTTCCAGTGTTATACTATTTTAGTATTTTATTGTTGTCTAAATGATTTTATTGGAAGCAGAAGCTTTGAAAACAAAGAGTTACATATAATATCAAAATCTAATGGTTGTCATCGAGTGGGGTACATTAACCAATGAAAGAAACTTCACTTTTTGTTACAGGAAGAGCTATAGATACCCAATTTAATGTTTTTGGGAAGGCTGTGGAAGACTTTACATTAGGATCTCATGGGCTTTCTGGGAGGAAAAGGACAAAAAAAAAAAAAAAAAAAAAAAAACCCAAAACCAAAAACTCTCTTCCAAAGCCATTCTTTTAAGATGCAATATTAGAGAACCCTGTCAGACTGGAGGAAGATGCTTTCCAAAGAGGAAAGTGGCAAGAGCAGGGGAGGCGAGGCTTTAAAATCAGCTGTAAGCAGAAGGTAGTGCACTGTCCCCAGCCTCATGAGGGTATCCCTATGTTTCACTAGACTGTGGAGGTGGAATCCAAGCAGAGCCAAGCCTCTAGAGACTGCTGGAACAGTCTCCAGACAAAACAGAGAAGAGAACATAACTGCTATCAGCAATATGGAGGCACACACAATTTAGATAGATTATTCAAAAGAGATACTACTTTACTCATTGCCACAAAACAATAAATACATGATGAAAGTAAAATGATAAAATTTATTAAAGTTGATGTAAAGCTCTATCTGTGGTTCTCACAGGAAACAGAGGCACAAAGTAGTTTCTAAATAGAAACTCTCCACTATTCTTGATCTGTAGAATTTGAGGAGTGAATATTAGTCATGTCTAAGTCAGAAATTTAAATTAGCATGCTCATCGTGTTAATGTGTGAAGTGTTCATATTACTGTTATGTCCTCAAGCCATATCCTCAATCAGAGCCATCTCTTTTCCACAAAGCTCCAACCAGTTCTGCCCTGTTCATCAGAGATAGCTGATACGGGGTCATATTACTTGGTACCTCCCCATCCTCACCCACACGCACCTGCCACTTCTCTATGAGACAAGTCACTGCAGTGTGACACGGCCAATTCAGATCCCTTTTCCTTATAGTCTTAGACTTCTCTAATCAAAGGAACCCAAGAGAGCCACTGGAAGCACCCAGAAAATCTTCCCCATTTTCAAAAGCAACCATATCTCCAATCAAAAACCAGCTAATGGAATTAGCGTTACATTTAATTTCTTCTGCCTTCAAATTTAAGATACAAGCACTGTTTTGTATTCATCCCTCCCTCCGCCACCATGAACGAATATAAGCTGGTTTTGATAAAATTGTATCTAAAAATGAAAAGCTGTTTTATGTTTATTTACCGATTGAACCCGTGCCAGCAGTCCTGCTGCATTCCCAAGTAGGCACCAGCCACCTCATGCATATTTGAGCAGCATCAGCACTTTTACCTCTAGTCGGGTGTACAGTATTTCAAGTATTACAATGTACATCAGCGTCTGTGGCAGATGAGCATCTTTCAAAACAGAAAACAAACACCATAGACAGTCCATAGTATGCATTTTTCATACCACAGGTGTTGATTTCTCCCCTAGGAAATATAAGAATAGTAAATCAACAGATACTAGCCCTCATGAGTTATGATCTGTCTTCTGAATGTCAATTTTAAATAGTCTAATTAGAATGTCATATGGTTGGCAAAATACATGGTGGTCAGTCTGCTCAGTAGTTGTTAGTCTATCACGGTCAGAGTAAGAGTGGACACGGGCACCTCACCATTGGCCCACATCAGTGAGTGCACACAAGTGGTGATGCATCAGCACATTATGCAATGGAAAATTGACAATGCATCCATACACGAGCAGATATGAAATGAATGTATACCAGGAAAACGTATACTGGAAAAATGGATGCAGAATCATCTGTGAAAATTCTTATTTTTTAAAAACTTACCATTATCCAGGAATATCCTGTTGTATAAAATGCTTTCAAATTATTTATAAGTGTTAGCATTAACAATTATATGAACACAGGGGCACCTAGGTGGCTCGGTTGGTTAAGTATCTGACTTTTGGTTTCTATTCAGGTCATGATCTCAGGTTCATGAGGTCAGGCTCCGTGCTCAACATGGAGTCTGCTTGAAACTCTTTCCCCCTCTCTCTCCCTCCTCCCCTGCTCCTCCCCCTGCACACATACTCTCTCTCTATGTGTGAAAGAAAGAAGAAAGAAGAAAGAAAGAGAGAAAGAAAGAAAGAAAGAAAGAAAGAAAGAAAGAAAGAAAGGAAGGAAGAAAATCTTTAAAAAAATATATATGAAAACATAATTTGGTTTAGTCTCCACTTTTTTCTCATATCTAAAATGTAAATTAATATTTTTAAGCATAAGATTCTAAATTGTAGGGTTCTAATGAATACTGACATATGACTAGTTCATTCTTACTGTGCATTCTAATTAATTCACTGAAATAAGGTTTTGATTAACTATTTTCTAGGGATAGTTGTCTCTGCTTATAGCAATAATTAGACAACAATTTTCTGCATTTCTCAACTTTTAATATTTGTGGCTTGTAGGTTATTCTGACATAGTTCTTTTGTACGTATCAGACAAATGCAATAGTTAAATAAATCAGATATCATAAAGGATCAAATGATTTTAAGTTTATTAAAAAATTTTTCTTTTTACTCATTCATGTTCACTTTTAATAAAATATTTGCTGACTATCTACTATGTGCAAGCACTATACTAGGTACCTTCATAGATGTTATATTTTGCAATCTTTACAACAACCCTCAAATAAGAAATTGATAAATAAGCAATTGATAAGTGTGACTGTATTCCCTGAGGCCATTCATTACTTTTACAGCAGCATCAAATCTTTTTTGCATGACTCCCGTATTATATGATATCTTGGTCTCTTTCTTGCTTAACTATCTTCCATGAGGTTAGAAATAATTATAACAGCAATGATGCCAAATAATGTAGTGCCTGTACAACAAAGTGGAAGGAGGTCTCTGACTGTAATGCCTACTTTAGTCCTTTGAAAATGGTATAGATATGGAAGTGAAGGGACCCTATGGCCGATTATCTTATCTTACTCCAAGCTTGCCTTAGTATTTAACAATACAAAAGATGGCTCTTCACAGTCACTCACAGTCACCTCAGTGTAGTCCTGAGCTGGACAGTACGGATTACTGAGTTATGTATGAGATAAAAATTGGCAGACATCCTAGTGCACTCAGTTTGTGATTATGCATGAATGCATTCATTATTCTTTTGCGGGTAACACATGTTTCTTTGGATTACCACCCCCTAATTGCTATTATGGGACCTCCAGCCCTCTTCCTCCCTGAACAAATCTTTCCCAACTACTCTAGTGTCCCCTAAGGACATGACTCACAAGATTCCTGAACAATTACCCTCAGCCAATGTGGAACATCTACCAATTTTCATCCTCTTGTGCCTCTCATTGGTCATAAGGCTCAGAATACCCGCTGCAGGCTGGCTAGGGATACAGCTTCATCCCACTGGTATTGTCACTTGTTCATGCTACCCCAAGGTCAGACTTTGTACAAACACATCACTGAAGTCCCTCTGCAGGAGTGGGGAGAATAAGGAGGCCATGACATGATGCTCCCTAACAAGTAGCACTTCCAAGTGTCAAAGTTTGTGTGAAAACAACTTACTCTTTAGTTTCTAGGTATACCTCTAGTCTAGGCACTGATCTTTGAAATTAACCTCCAAACTCCAATCATCTCTTCCTTGATTTTCACTAAAAAAATATCTCACCTTTCCCAGTTTTCCCCTTAGTTCCTTAATAGTTGTGGACTAGGGTTTCAGATATCTCACAATTAGCATGTAAAAACAGAATGCTTGGTTTCTCTAAACAGTTCTCCATACAATAGCCATTGTGATCATCTTAAAATGCCACTTGGGTCAGTGGTTCTTAAATTTTGCTGGACATTGGAATCACCCAGAGAGCTTTTAAAAAAAATACCTGATGCCTGTGTTCTTAACCTAAGTAATAAGACATCTTTAAAGGAGAAAAACTCAAAGAATATAATGAATGACCCACCCCATCCATAAAGTTTTAGAACTTTCTAAAGAGAATTAAAATGTAAACTCAAGTGATGAGCGCTGGTGTTGTATGTAAGTGATGAATCACTAAATCCTACACATGAAACTAATATTACACTGTATGTTAACTAACCATAATTTAAATAAGAACTTGGGGAAAAAATGTAAACTGCATGTACTAAATTCAGCATTTTCTCTAAGGCTATGGAACAGGAGCTAGAAAGTGTACCTGAAGACAAAAGAGAGGCTGATGAGGAGAGGCATGCTGAGTGGGAGGTTCTCCCCCCCCAGCTCCACTTGTTCCCTAGGGAGGACTGAATAGGACTGATTGTAAAAGGAAGGTATGAGGTATCTGCTGCTTGGACCATAGTGTATGGTGCCCAGGGATTACTCTCAGTGGCTTGAATGTGATACACATTAGGGAGAGTGACCCAAATAATAATGAGAATGGCGCAAAGAATTTAGGATGCAATGCAAGGGTGGAATATACCCTTTGGGCATATCTCTGGGGAATAATTATGCATTGTAGGCTATACCAGAATCACCCTCTAAATGATAATTTTGGTTTCTGCTACTTAGATTTGTTTCTTAAACATTGCAAAGAGCCTTGACCTAGACAGTGTTGGGCTGAGCAAGTGAGGGTTTTTCCAAGATGCTGAGTCAAAGCTTAATTAAGACAAATGACACTTCCCACAGTGGCCCTTATTCTCAGGGGCATGGTGACACTTGGCTACTCCTTTTATCCTTTGGTCAGTGTAGGTTGACATTTCATTGCCAATAATAATAATTCCTAAGCATCACTGTCCTTGTTTGTCTATTTTTTTTTAGAGATACAATTTGGTAGCTGAGTTTCCATTGAGACAAAAACATAAATTTATAAAAATCAAAAAGACAGTATAGTTGGTTGATTTGCTCACTAATTAATTTTTTTTAAAGATTTTTTTTATTTTAGAGAGAGAGAAGGGGGAGGGGCAAAGGGAGAGGGAAAGAGAGAGAATCCCAAGGAGACTCCATGCTGAGTGCAGAGCCTGATGAGGGGCTCCATCCCAGGACCCTGAGATCATGAGCTGAACCAAAATCAAGAGTTTGATGCTCAACCGACTAAACTGCTAAGGTGCCCCACTAATTAATTTTTTAAAATTAATTTTGTGGCCGTATAGAGATGAGCAAAATATGTCTCAAAAATCACACATGGAACTTACTAATATCAGCTTTACATAGTGTATGGCAACAAAACATTGGTTTCCTGAGCTTTACTTTTTTGGGGGGGGGGGCTTTTTAAGTTTTTATCTTAATTCCAGTTAGTTAACATACAGTGTTACATTAGTTTCAGATGTACAATATAGTGATTTAACAATTTGGTTTCCAGAGCTTTAAGTGGGATTGTTCTATAATGGGTTTTCTGGAGCAGTCAATACTAGGTAGAGGTTGTGTTTCATAAAGACACCAAAATACTACTTTGTTGTAGTTGAATGCTGGTCATGCGGTTATACAGTATTTTGTTTTTGGATTTTGTGTTTAGTCACTTCCTTCACCAAGAAATTAAATAAAAACACATGATGGTAAGGATAAGATATACTTACTTTCTCATTGGAATGTGTGATCACAACACAATTCACCTCCGGTTACTCACTGTTCTTCAGGGTATAGTAGTGTAACCATCACTATCATGACTGTAAGCATTAATTTTGAGTCCAATTACATGGTGCAAGTGTAGAAAGAACTTTACCAACTAAGCTCCTATTCTGAACTTCATATTTGGACAGTTTTTCAGCCATCAAAAAAAAAAAATGAAATCTTGCTATTTGCGATGACGTGGATGGAGTTAGAAGGCATTATGCTAAAGGAAATAAGTCAATCAGAGAAAGACAGATACCATGTGATTTCACTCATATGTGGAATTTAAGAAACAAAACAGATGAATATAAGGGAAGGGGAAAAAAGAGAGAGAGGGAAGCAAACCATAAGAGACTCTTAACTATAGAGAACAAACTGATGACTGATGGAGGGAGGAGGGTGGGGGTTGGGCTAAATGGGTGATGGGGATTAAGGAGGCCACTTGTGATGAGCACTGGGTGTTACATGTAAGTGATGAATCACTAAACTCTATTCCTGAAACCGGTATTACACTATATGTTAATTAAGTAGAATTTAAATAAAAATCTGAAACAAAAAAAATAAAGAGAAATAGGAACAGATTAAAAAAAAAATAGATTCAATGTGCCTCCAATACTTCCTTCCCATCTTCTTAGTTCAAAGCTCCATTTCTTCAAATATTAAAACCTCCCAGGAGAGTCTTTAATAAGCACTGCTTTCTAATAAAGAAAAAGCCCAAATGAAGCTTGAAAGATGGAACAAGCATAATTTGAGCTTTTTCTTCAATTCCTCCTTCCTCTCCCTTCACTATGCTTGTCTCTCTCGCTCTTGTATACACACCCACTCATACATATTTTTGGAGGCAGAAGATCACTGCTTGCTTTTTGTGCAAATTAAATTGCAAAAAGAAAAAAAAATGTTGATGTGAAGCTGAAATTCACCCATCAGACTAACAAGTACTTCTGGAAAAGCTTTCACTGAATGCCACTCCGAGGAACGCAGCTCCCTTCCTCTCAAGGCCCTCCACAGGAACCACGGGACCTCCCAATCCCCCAAAACCCGTTAGACAATAAACAGTATTTGAAGGCAAAATTAAAGGCCTGAAAATTGTAGTCACAAAGTGATTGGTGGGTTGTGATTGTGGGGAAATAGAAAAAAATAAGCCATTCTCTGTTCCTTCTCTCTTCTCTTTGTGGTTTTCTTGTCATTCTAAAAAAGCTGGCAATGCTGTGGGACTTAGGGACCTCCTGGACATAGAAGATAGTCTAAAAATACATTTGTTTGAAAATTTTTTTAAAAATCCACTCTAGAATTTGTCTTCTTTTGAGGTAATCTGTTACACAAGGCTGCTATAATTTGGCTTTCAACCGTAACGACTAGTTATGCCAAAAACGGATCATAAATAAAGTCTAGACAAATGCAGTGTTTTTATTCCAGAGGCAGCCAGCAGACGCTTTGTGTACCCCGCGCTCTTGCCGATGAGATTAATTTTGCACCATGCTTTTACTCTATAATGCCTTGGAACAAAACAAATTAAAAATGTGTCCTTTGGCCATTTGGACCTCCTCAGATCACTCACTCACTGTAGCATTCTTCAATAACAATGGAGAGTAAACTGTCTTTTTAAAGGCTCCTCTGATAGTCAGTGACTTACTACACGGCTCCACATAGGCAAGGAGATCTCAGGCAGAGTAATCAGTACTCTAGAGATGTTCTTCAATTGTCAAAATTCTGTAACATGTCAAGTGTGGGAAGAAGGACAAGGCAAGGAAACAGAAACCTAGGGGAACAGAAATCTCAAGTTTCTCCATGGACTGTCGATCAAGTCTATGATTATAATTTCTGATAACCTCAGCTTCCCCTTCTATGACATTCATATTATAGTGGAAGCTGAAACCTTTCAGATCTAGCACCTTCTCCCCAGAATACATGTTCTATTTGGACAAATAACATGGCTGCTTTTCCAAATGGAATAGTAACAGGATCTCAAAAATCAGGCTTTTTTCTTTTCGACTGAACCAAAGCATCACTGCTGATGAAAGGAACAAAAAGGTCAGTGGAACTTGTCCTTGAAATATAGCCCAAACTGATAACTCTATGCAATGTAAGCATTAGCTGCAGTGATTGTGGGAAACATGATGGAGCTTTTCACTCATTACAAGCAATTCTCCTAAGCTCGATAGACAGACTTTCCTTAATTGAGGAACAGGCATTACCAATGAATTTTTATGAGTTTATTCATTCTGGAATTTTTTTTCATAATGCAGTCAGTTTATTATATTAAAAATGTATATCACAACTGAAGCAGTTTTATAAAACAGGCATTAATACAGTACTGTATCTATTTATTTGCACCTTAGGGATGTAAGGCAAAAAAAGCAAACTGCTTACTGCTTGAAAAACATAGGCATTCAATAACTAATGGCTGTGGTTCTGGAAGTCCAAAAAAAATGCTTCCATTGGACCTCAGTCAAGTGGTTGGAATTGGTTATAATGAGATAGAAGGGTCAGTTGAAATGGAATCGAGATATAAGCACAATTGGATATTAATTCTCTTTAACGTTAGTCGAAAACATGAAGGAAGAGAACTGAAGTGCATTATTTGTCATTATAAGCCTCTTAAACTACTGTATGCTACTTCTAGCCCCACCGTGTATACCTGAGTATATGTATACCCACTGTGATTTAGTCTTTACCATGCCATTAGATATCAATGCATATTTTTAATATATATACAAGAATTTCTACTTGTTTCTATGACTATTGATACCAATGATACTAGAAAGAGAGATCTTAAAGTTATTTTAAAGATGAAGGGTGCCCCCCAACAGCAGTAGCCTAAAGCAGAATCCAATAGTGATCTTTATATCCCCACAGTATCTTAATGATGTCTCTTAATATATTACTCTGGTTAAAAATAAAACCTGCATGTTAGGTCTTGAAAATTAAAACTGAAATGCTTATGTTTTCTTTATTGCGATTAAGGTTCTTCCTTTGTGCTTTCCAAATAAAAAACTTCCATGCAGGCTCATAGAGTATCAGCACTACCTAGCATTCACTAACCTATAGATAGGGACACAGTAGTTCAAGGTTAATCACCAAGCCATTAATATAGTATTGGGTGCTCTTATGCGAGTTTCTGTAGCCAGTATTATCCAATACTTTATCGGAAGATTTTTTTTTTTTATTTGAAAGACTTGCTGGAAAATCTGCAATTGGAAAATAATTTACACAGACAGACACACACACAAATTACAGGCTGTCGCTACGGGGCTCTATAAAGCTTACAAATTCAGAAAATAGGATATTCACATTCTTTCAATGAATCAGAAATGTAACAGTCCACATGACTAAGCAGACACTCGGGAGAAGAGCTTGCAAATCGGGCTGTAGGGAGAATGCTGTCATCAGACTCTAAAAATCTAACATAATTATCACTTAAGGAAAGTCAATGTGGAAAATTAATTAAAATATTTTTAGGCCATTAATTTTTCTAGTTCTCATACTCCTTCCCCCTTCCACACCCACCCCCTATAGTGTTGTAATCTAACCCAGTACAAAAAAACAATATATCAAATGTCAGACTCTTTAAAAACCAAATCTGGAGTTTGTTATTTTTTTTCTTCACAGTATTTTTATTGGCCAGTAGCCTACCTTCTGAGAATAATCTAGTTTTTCCTAACAATAAAGATTTTTAAATTTTCCTTAGTTGCTATAAGGATGGCACCTTGTAAAATGGCAAGGTTTCAGTTTTTGTCTTGTGTGGTATTTACATTTTTGCAAAGATTCTTTATGGTTATTTTTATATCTTGCCTTAATGAGCTCATTCTTCTGGATGTCCCAGGATAGTAAACACAGAAGTAAATGTACTTTATTTCATTCACCTGCTACCATTGGATGTGAGGGCTTTTCACTTATCAGTTCACTTACACCACTGAATTACTTTTCAGTTTTTTCTCTTCTTCAAAAGGATTCCAATTTTTAGAAGTGCCACATTGACATTTATATGGTACTTGCTATATCCTGCTCTCTATTGTAAATTCTATAGTTAAAATAAAACATTTAATCATTGCAGCAACTCTAAAACATAGATGAGAACCGAGGCATAAAGACGTTTTCCAAGACTGTACATCTGGTAATTGGACAAGTCAGGGAGTGAACTTAAGCATTAAATTGTTATTAATTGTAGTTGTTCTGATCTCTAGCATAATATAGATTTTAAAAATGTTACTATCAAGTTCATATAAAAATAAATATCTTATTTTAAATGAAAATTATCTTAAGAGTTGGTACTATGGGCTATCACATTCTTCTCTATTGCTTCCCTTTTCAGCCAAAAATTTTATAGTAAGAAATGCATATGTATTTAAAGGTTCATATGTACAATGATAATAGAAGACATTCATTAGGAATTTTATAGAATACACCAGCAGAATCATAGATACACAATTACACACTTTTTAGTGAAAATTGTTGGTTAAATTAAAATACTGGGTAACTTGCAAAAAAACACAAACTCAGATTCCTTGCATTAAATGATGTTAATGTTAAATATTGTTAAATAATTTAATGTTCTACGTACTATGGCTAGCACTATATAACATATTCTTTTACATCCTTAGAAAATGGGTTTTGCTCTGTTAAAAATGTTTTTCCAGGGTTGCCTGGGTGGCACAGTTGGTTAAGTGATCGACTCATGGTTTTGGCTCAGTTAGCGATCTCAGGGGCCTGAGATAGAGCCCTGGGGGTTGGGCTCCAGGCTTAGCGCCGGAGTCTGTTTAAGACTCTCTCTCTCCCTTTTCCTCTGCCCTCTCCCCTCAAATAAATAAATAAAATCTTTTAAAAAAATGTTTTCCAATTTTCCTTAGAGAAAGGGAAAATATTCCAGAAAATAATATCCATTTATTTCAAGTGTATCAACTCATAATGATGACTTATGTATGTTATTGTTTTAACTCATTAAAATTAGTATTTTTTTGAAACTTCCAGAAACTTCCGAATCTTAAATTAGTCATCATTTGGCCTTTAATTACTTTAATCTTTACACTAGAAGAGTTGACATTCATAAAGTCAAGTTGGAAATAATCACACAAGTGAATATGAAATTTAATAGAGAAACCATACGTGTTAAACCACCATTTTCAACATGTACACGATCACTATTTTGTCTTTGAATAAGGTAACATAAAAGCTGAATGACAGCAAAACAATTCTGCATTTGACCTTATTACATTTAAATAAGCTGTTTAACCTGCTGTCATTCACTTTTTCTCACTTTGGAATGAGACTCAAAGTATCAAATCAACTTTAAAATACACACACACACACACACACATTTATTTAGCTATCTAATGGTTGTTTACAAAACAAAGGACAGAATCAAAATAAAAGAAGTATGAGAAACAATTCAGTAAAAATAGTGCTGGCTGAGGGATGGGTAAACAAGAGCTGAGAGTGACCTCTGTCTCTGTTCCACTATTAGTGAACAAAGAGAGTGGGACACTCAGAGGAAACAAAATGGAGTGGGAATAGAAAGATGGAAATGTGTAGAGTCAATTTTTAAAAATAAATCTACTTACTTATTCTCCATCATATAAATATCATTATCTTATTATCATTCACCCTTGAGAGGAAAAATTAATTTTTCATACCAATCTTTCAAAAAATATATATATTTTTTTAAAAAAGGAGGAATGGGGCTCCCGGGTGGCTCAGTCAGTTATGCATCGGACTCTTGATTTCAGCTCAGCTCATGATCTCAGGGTTGTGAGGTGAAGCCCCAGGTCTGGCTCCGTGCTCA
>NW_024423343.1:41408768-41464824 GCF_017311325.1 Ursus maritimus
ATCTGCTTAAGCTTCTTGCTCTCCCTCTCCCTCTGCCCCTCCCCCTGCCACACGGGCATGCGCTCTCTCTAAAATAAATAAGTAAATCTTTTAAAAAACAAAAATAAAATAAAATACAGAAAAAGGAGGGGAAGTTTTCCCAAGTGATACTTAACAAATGAAATCAGACAACGAGGAGGGCGATGATGATGGTGACAATTTGGGAAGGAATACAAGCCTTGAATGTGTTTTCTTTGTTCTCCTCAGTATACTTGAACAGAAATTTAAAACAAACAGGAATTATATGTTTTTCATATCAAATAACTCATGATTTATAATTTTGTAAGTGTTTTTATATCAGTTGAAGTTTCAAAATAACCCAGTAACACAGGCAGTGTTATTTTTTAATGTAACTGCTTATATAAACACACAGCTAATAAATGTTTAAATGGAATTCAGACTGGCTCAACTAAGAACAGGATATTATGCAGAACTCAAGAGAAATAAACAGTTGTAATGCACGTATGATCATTCATTCTAAATTAAGGGTGACTATTAAAGAAATATCACTAAGAAGAGACTATAGATAGTTCTTATGTCTTTCAAAGAAACAACTTGATAAATGCAGAGAATACTATAGGAAGATGCACCTACTACTCAGAAATTAGCAAAAAAAATGTCATTGTCATGGAGGTACTTAAATTACAAAAAGAAATAAATCAGGAAATGATGAATGTAATTAATTTTTCTTGAAGTTCAACTGATGCAAGGTAAAAGCATATTTATTATGTGAATGTCTAGCCACCCGTGAGATTAAAAAAATGAATAAATACCATATTTGCAATAAATGTAAATTAGGCAAATTTTGTCACTGAAGTTCATAGCAAATACAATAAAGTGTAGTTATTCACTGATGACTTTAATTTTCTCATGTGAGTTTGCATAAATACATATATAAGTTACTTATAAAAACAAAAGTCTAAATTTTTGTTACTTTTTACATTTTTTAATAGGAACAAAATAAATCAAAGTGAATATAATAGCCACATACAACAGAAGTCATCTGATGTGTAAAAAATTGCTACAATGCTGAGCTCTAGACCACAACTTCAGATGGAATTAGAGCAGCTTTCAAATGCCCAACTTTGCTGCTAATGTAAGAGAGAAAAACAACAATATTAGAAAAATAGATCAGGCAAATAAGTGAATACTGTGGGAGTTTTTAAAAAAAAACAAAGAAATAATAGAGATTGGTAGAGCCCACAGTAAACTAGAGTTTGTGCCTTGACCAAATGAGCAAGTTAATTTTCTCTTATAGTTGTTCTGTGTGAATTTGTACCCATACATGCCAGCTCTGATTTTTTTTTTTAAGATTTTATTTATATATTTGACAGAGAGAGGGAGAGAGCACAAGTAAGGGAAGCAGCAGGCAGAAGGACAGGGAGAAGCCCTACACGGGGTGGGGGCGGGGGGTGCTCGATCCCAGGACTCTGGATCATGACCTGAGCTGAAGGCAGACACTTAACCCACTGAGCCACTCAGGCACACCTGCCAGCTCTGATTTTTCATGGGAAGCCAGAGACCAAGGTTTTTATTCAAAACCTAATTTTTGTATGTGGGCAAGTAATATAAAACATTGAAATCATCTAATGGGTCACAAAAGAACAGCTGCCAGTAACTACTCTGTGCCCTTCTCAGAGGTCTTTATGTACAGTTGTCCTAAGTAATATGTTAACATCTGATAGAGAATTTGTTGGTTGGAATCTGGTTGGAGTCTTGTTGCATTTTCTCAGCCGTAGGTTTATGAATATGAAATAGCTCACTGTGTTTTATCAGTACAGGCTTTTAATAAATGATAACTGTTGCAGTCTATAGGTATAAGTGTGCATTTATGAGGACACTGGCTCTCAGATGCATACCAGATAAACCCTATCTCTTAGTTCTTGTACTCCAGACCATGGATTTTTTTTTTTTAGTTATCAATCAATTGTGGTTCACAACAGAAATTTAAATAGATTCCAATCAAAGAATTTACTAATTGTTACTTTTATTGTCAATCTTCGGACAGAATTTTTGCCTCAATAACAGCAGGGAACCACTAACTTTGTGATACAAATTAATGTAAATTCACTCATTCATGGCTTTAGAATAAAGAAAAAATAAAGGTGCTGTCTTCAATATTGTAAAGTATATATGATTTTAAACCAAAGGGTACCATATCTGGCCCTCTCAGAAGTAATTCATTCACTAGTGATCTCTATATGCCAGGTTAAGTTCATCGTTTCTAGGAAAACCTGTTTTCAATCTATATATAACAAATGCACGGTATCCAACATTTAGATCATGTTCAAAATTTAAATTTGCAAACGTACATTCTCATATAAGATCCTAAATATGATATTTTGATCCTAGATATAATAAAAACACACATGAATCTCTTCCTTTTCCTCTTTGACTCCCCAAAGAGGGTCTTTCAAAAGTACCCTAATGAATTGCTTTCTTACGTTTCCTGAGAAGACTTCATTGCCTGAAAGTTACAACTGTGTTTCTGGTTTATATTATCACAGTGTGATAACATATACTTGATTCTATACCATTTTTTTTCAGTTATATTTGCTCATATAAACTTTTGGGGATTAAGAGAGATGTTTTTATGTGAAGGATCTTAGTGCCCTAGAATATAGAAGATATTCGATAAATACAAGTATCTATAGTTACCTTTATTTTGGCTGCCTTTTTTCCGCATGCACCCATTGTATTCATCTTGTCCACATATGCCAATTCCTAAAATAAAATTCCAATCGTGATAATCCCATACTCTAACATGTTAGTGGATGATTCCTGCCTCTGGAAGATAGGACATATCTTTCAAGGCCCTCTCTGAGCTTATCTTTCATTCCTTCCCTTTTACCATCATGCTTTATCCAAACTAAACAACTTTCTCTTTAGCTTCTCTCTCAGGTTGATATCTTTACTACAATTTTCCATCTACGTGAAATTATTTTACTACCTCTTTCCCACACCAATTACAGCCTATAAAAATCTTACACATCCTTGGGTGCAGTTCAATGGGATACTTCTACACCACTTCCCCTTCTCTACTTCGAGTACTGTGTGGTTTTAAAATCACTTATCTCTAAGTATTACCACCTTAAAATTAATGAAGTACACACCTCAGCTCTATTACAAGATCACAGGTATGTTTAGGATAAAGTCTTTATCCCGTTCATTTTTGTATACTTCCAAAGGGAGAGGTTGCCTTCCACATAGTAAATGTTCAATAAATATTTATTGAATTGATTTGGTAGAAACCATGGGAGCTGTTAAGATCAGCTTCCTAAACCAATTTAGAAATCCCCTCTACGCCTTCCCCACTGCTCAGCCCCTGGCGGAAACACGTGGAATCTCATTACTTCATTACATAGTATTTTTCCTTGTTGGAAAATTGAAATCATTAGACAGTCTTTCTTGTTTTGAACTGAAATATTTTTCTTTTTTTACTTTGCTCTCAGCTCTTCCTGTAGAATTTACATATTGAATATTTCCCTTTTCCACATGGCAAGGCTTTAAATATTAATATTGTGCTTATCCTAGTCATGCTCTTCTTCTGTTAAACCTCACCCACCCCTCACCCCCACATTCTGTTTTCCTAATATGATAACATTTCAGCCACCCCTTCTAAAATATTACTTATTTTATCAGTTTACTTCTTTTAATGAGGAACTCAGAACTGGGCAAAATGCTCTGTAAATGATAATGACCAGTCCAGGATGCAATAGAAATATTCTCTCCCCCATTGTGGACACCTCACTTCTGCAATTTAGCCGACAGCTTCAGCAGCCAAGTCATGTGGTTGCCTCAAAGTGAGATTCAACAAAAAATGACTATTTAGTGAGTGCCTGCTATCTGCCAGGCATCATAAAGCCCTTCCATATACGTTGTCTCGGTAAATTTATAGCTGATTAAAACTCTGAAGTCATTGTCACCCGAATTGCTGTTAAGAAAAGATCTTCTGTCTTCAGCACATATAATTGCTATCCCAACACAAATCTAGGACTTTTCATTTATCCCAGTTAAATTTCATTATGTTGGATTTGCCTCATCTCTTTAGCCTGTCGAGACTGATTTATATCCTGTTTCTGGTGTCAAAGATAGTAGTTTCCCTAGCTTTGAGTCAACTACGTATTTGATAAGGACACCATTTAGTTTTCAGCTAAGGTATTGATAGAAAAAAGTTGAACTGAGTGGAGCAGAGACCTAAGGAGGGAAACTAGCTCTCTAGAGTTCATTCTTCTGATTCGTAACTAGAATCCCTAAGGAGAGCTCTTCTGTAGCAACAAATTCACCTAAATGGTCTGGCATTTGTTGTACATTCTCTGTCATAGCTACAGGGGCATCAGGAAACTATTTTAAGTGTCTTAATTAGAGTCTGATAGAAATCCCATGAAATATGAAGTTGGCTTGGTGTGCCTTACTCTGAGTGCATTCTTGATGTTGTTTATGTACTTATTTATTCATTCATTTATTCATTTGCATGTTCACCACCTACTAGAGGTTCTGAACTAATAGTTTGACAATATTTTATGAAATTTTTTTAGCTTTAGTAATTATCTGACAACGCTGTGAATTCCATACTTTGACTTCTATCCATTTTTGAAAATTGGATTATTTGCTCATCTCTAATCTTATGGGATTTCCTCTATTCACCCTCATTTCCTAGTGATTACTCAGAATGATTTGTTTCACAACCTTTCAAATGAAATTCATCTGTATCTGGACTTGAACATTCATTTAAAGAGGCTAAATGCTCTCATAATCTTTGCTTTTATTTTGTGCTTCAATTACCTCTTTATGATGCTATCATTCCTAATGTGAAGATAATTCTCCCAGTGGAGGGAAATTGAAGGAAACCACCATTTTATCACATTTAACAGTATATCATTTTTCCTAAGCAGTGATTGTATCCATCATTTAAAAAATATTTTTAGTCTGATCCTGTATTTATCTCATATATACACATATTCTATGCACATTTAAGAGAAAACTCTTCAGTGTACTTAGCATAGGTAAGAAATATCAGATATTTTAGCCTCTTGGTCCTATTCTTAAAGATTATTGCTTCTCTTTTGTATTCATCTTTGGTTATATGTTCTTCCCTTCATATTTTACACACGTCTCATTTAAATTGGAGCTCATCAGAAAGAGAGCCCTAAGCAACCACACTGGTTTCCTTGGATACTGATTCTTTATTTTCCTCATCAGTATCATTTGTGATTGTATTATCAGATTTTCAATTTTTATTCTCTACCTCCTTTAAATTTTCTGGCCATGGAACCCCCAGGGGAACTATAATAGCTATTTCTTCTTAAATTGTTTTTTGATATAATTTCCTAAAAATTAAGATATGCTTAGTAGCCTTTTCTCGACTACTAAAATATCAATGTATGCTTTCTCTAAAAGTTTCCATTATTTTAGATTCAAGACTAAGCTCTTCATTGCCAGTAAAAATTAAATCAGGAATAGAAACTATCTTCATTGTTTTGTTTTCAACCTGAAGAATGCTATTTCAGCAAGACAGCACAATTTTCTCATGTTCTTTATTAGGAGAAAGGGATTTCTAGTAAATGTCTGGGTGTTTTAAGTTCCCATAAGTTGCCTTTTTTAACACCTGTGTGACCTTTGTAATAAAACATCAACATTATTATTAGAAATATTAATAGAAATTATTAGAAATGTAAATTCTGATGCCTGTATCAGAAACTGTGGGCATGGATCTCAGCAATCTGCATTTCAGCAAGCCCTCGGGTTAATCCTTCTGCCCCCTGAAGTTTGAGAAGCACTGTTGTTAAGCATCATCCATATCTTCTGACTGAGGAGCAAGGCAGAGTACTAACCCTTAACCACTTATGCTGGCTCAGGTATTGTCTATTAACCTCACAGGTTTTAAGCAGAGGTACTTATTACCACATAGGAGAATGTTTCTGCCTTTCCTATTGACTTACTTCTTTTGAATAAAGAGTCTTCTATATCACAGATATAATTGCATCACCCAAAATATTGTGATACTTGTAAGATAATTCAACTTCTAATGTTAAATTGCCAGTGTTTCCAAAAATATGTTACCCATCAGACTCAGTGTATAAGTATGTAACTGAGGCCTTTCAGTTCATCTGACTCATTCAGATTATTTCTTCCCGAGAACTTCTTGTACCCTCTCCCCTATTGGTCTTGCTCAGACTATAACAGCCACTCTATACCTACTCTCTCTACTCCCAGACTCCCTTCGCTCTGATCTGTTGCACTACAAAAACACAGCCCTAATTATGTCATCTCCTCGCTGAAAATTCTTTGTTGATTTTGGGCTCCTCAAACTGGCATTTGAGGCTCTCCATAATATAACTTCAACCATTTTCTCCAGAATTTCATTTCATGACTCCCTTCTTTATAGCCAATATTCCAATTCAGTGGGACTAGGTATTGTTCCTGGGACTTCCCTGCCTACAGGCCTTTGTTTATGATTGTCCTTCCTCTTGGCATGGTATGTACCATCCTCTTATTTCATATCCCTCTGGGGACCCCACCTTGTGAATCCTTTGCTATGTAACTTGGTCAGATGTCATCTCTCCTCCTCTCCCTCTGGTGAATACCAATAGAACACAAAATGTCACACTTTCTGTTCCTGATGAACTACTACCTTGTACAATATATGATTGGGGACTTATATATACTTCTATTAAGAAGACATTTCTGATACATGCTTCCTCCTTAACCATATTTATGGAATTGAAGTAAATATCATGCTGTAGCAATACTGTCATTTTTTCTATGCATCTTTTTCTTTCCTTTTTATTCTTCTTCGAAAATTTTCTCAAATGATGTAGTTAATGTGTCTAAATAGGAAATCCAGGGCTTTGCTTCTAAATTATTTCAACTTAGTGATTCAAAACAATAACGTATTATCTTTTTGATGAAAGTATAATGAGCGTAATGTTCTTTTGATAAGTCTAAAGTTAATTGTTCACCTTTGAACGACTTGCTTCTGGTGGAAATAGGTGAAAAATAGTAACTTTAAAAACTTGATGTTAAAAAATGACATAATAAATGTATATGTGTGTGTGGGTAGGGGAGTAGAAGAGGAAGAAAGGAAGGCAGGGAAGGAGAAAGAGAAGAAAAAAGAAAGAATTCACAAAGACTGAATTGGCCACAGAGGTCTTCGATCTTTCTGTCCCCTCCTGTCAGTAGTATAACTATTATACACTTAATTTAAATATAAATATAACCTATTGAATATAGGGACAGAATTATTTTATTCCACATTGGCATATAGGTAAGTGGTGGTTATAAGAGTTATAAATTATAAAAAATTATTTGTTGAAGAGACCATGTATTTGGACAGTATGTTGTAGAGTGGAAAGGTTTTATGAACCGTAAAAAAAGCACAAGATAAGGAAGTTGGCTTAATGAAAATAGGGGAAAAGGCTTAGCAATTAACCTAGGTTGAAGTATCTTTATCTTTCCTTTCTTACCATGATCAACTCACATTTAAGTCTTTAAATGGAAAATGACTTGTATTTAACCTTTTATGATTCAGAGAGCCATTTAATTGTAATTATAGCTAATCCAATTAAAGATGGATTATAATAACTGCTGAATTAATAGGTCATGAAATACTGAGTTTAATTAGTAGATTCCTATGTATTTTGAAAGAATGAAAAAATACTTCTTGAAATATGTGAAAACTTGAAAATTTTGGTATAAACTTAAAATTGTGGAGGTTGTATTATTTAAAAACAAACAAAAAAATAGAAGAATCCCAGGAAAGAATGGCATAACATAAAATTTGGGGAAAAAAATCTAAGTTCCTAATTTTATATTATTGAATTTAAATTATTATATTATACCCTCAATCTTAAAAAAAGTATAGGAATTTTTAATTTCTCCTTTCCTTGGATAAATTAAGATTATTAATATATATAATACAGTAATAATTGAAAATAATAGTAATAACAGTATTAAATGACAACTTTACTTTTAAGATTACAAATCACAATGCAATACAATCTAAGTCAACAATAGACATTTTGTATCTGTTTGTTGCATATTTATCAAAATCATGCAGTTTCAGTTAAATTAGGCCAAGTGACCTGTGTTAGCATCAGATGTAATACTTTAATGTTAACGTGTGTTTTTTAGAAAAGCTGTGGAAACATATGAATAAGAGGGATGTTTAAAAAAATTAATGACTCTTGGTATGACAAATAATTACACAACTAAAATTAAATGACTATTTTATTATGTGCATAAGGTAGATTATACAGTGTGGTGTGCCTCAATCTTTCCAGCTACTTCTACGAGCATATCAAAAAGGACTGCCTTCCCATAGATGTACACATTAAGGCCAAGTCCTCAGATGGTGCAGTTCTGGAGCAATACGGGCAAATCCTTAATCATAAAATCATATTTCCTTAAATCAATGCTACAGTAGTTTCATATTTTTACATTTTAAAAATCAGGATGACATGTAAGAACAAATACGAGGTTTTCAAACTCTTATCCCACCACATGGGGGATTTTTCAGGGTGACAGGAGCTAAAAGTACTAAATAAAATGTTTCCCTCTAAAAGTGTCCTTTTTCCTTGAATAGCCCAAGGACTCCCTACTTCATGACCAGAGAGCATTGCTCTGAGGATAATGCTATTGATATAAAATAACAGGTTGGTAAGAAGTGTCAGGATATTTCACTTTTTCCCCTTACAAATCTACCACTGGGTTAAGTTTTCAAGATGATTAGAGGTCCAGATGAGAGAATTTGTAGACCTGAAAAATTATCCAGAATGTACAGTTGGGGAACTCTCAAAGAGCTGATTCTCAGACCTGCAGGAGGATTGCAGGAGTCCTAGTAGTTTAGTCAGCCTTGCCCATCTAGCTACACAGAAATATAAACTGGCACCAGAGCTAACTTACCTAATTTAGGAGCCCTAGGCCAGAACAGGTTACGATTACTCTGCTCTCAACACACAGAAGGGGTACCCAGGAATGTCCCAGAGGAAATATGTGGCTCCTGAAAGATATACAATGGCAATATCGATCAGATACACAAATTATCCGGAATGCACAGCCTGTGCTGCACACTAGAGTCCCACTAGCTCCTGGGGGTTTCCAGAATGTGCTGCTGCAGCCCTCGGAATGGAAACGCATTTTCTGTGAGCAGCAACCTCCTATGAAGAAATTGCCTTCTCCTGTAGCATTTGGAAGCTGCTGAGAAACCCATAATCAAGGTTTTCTTAATGTTGTTTTAAACAGGCCCATTATCAAAGCTACATCTCCCCGAAAGCTTCAGACTTCATTATACTATTAGAAAAAAATTAACATATTTTACCTGATAAGCTTCTGGCATATTCAAAATATTGCAGCCTTACTAATGCTGACTACCCAGCACTTTCTTTCTTATTGAAAGTGAGTTTCACAAGAACTAAAATAGATGCTGTTTGTCTACTTTTTTCTTGAGATAAAGCGGCAACAGTTCACTTGTTCTAAGTTAATTTTCTACTTGTAAATTCAAGTATTCATTTTTAGCATACCCTTTCTTTTGTCAGAATATAATATCTGCGTGAGAATTTATAAAGGAAAACTAATTTGGGCATATTTAGAATAGGTGATATTAAAAGTAAATTTGAAGGTTAAAGTGATTTAGGATATTTGTCAGTAATCTAAATAAAAACTAGGAATATCATCATATTATGCTGATGCTGGGTTGCTTTTTCATATGTCAGTTCTTAGATATTTTTAAAATTGAGAGATTTGGAAAAAATGAAAAATACATGTATAGGCATTGAGTAAAATAAAATTTTTAGCTCTTTGAAAATAGGCTTTATCTGAAATGCTAAATTAAAAAAATGTGACAGATGCAATTTATTTGGACTTAAGTTTAATCAGTGAAAGGCTAACTTTATATAAAAGACTAAAAATAGCACTGATCTGAAACCTAAGGTTTCAGTGGCAAATCACGGCCGCAAACATGAATCATATCAATACTCTGCCCAGTAGAATTGTGCAACTTTGCACTAAGAAATACTACAAAGTAGCTCAGAGGTATGTATCTCAAAACTTTATACTAATGGGCTGTCAAAGAGTATGTACCTATGATATCATCATTAGAATTAAGAGTTGATGGATGTAAGTTGTATTGGGCAACTTTTCTTATAGTTTTAAGGATTTTTGCTAAGTTTCTTCAGGAGAAAGAATTTTCGGGAGATTATCTTCAGGAGAAAGAATAATATACAAATATAAAGAGATTATTACTTAAAATGCCCCAGATTTCTCAAACTAGCAGATTTAAGATTTTTAAAGGATTGAGGTTTTCAATTAGTGTAAAATAAAATTAAGATTATAAAGTTGAACTGCTGACCCTTTTTTTTTTTTTTTTTCACTTTAGACATAGCTCTGTTCTTGTCAGGCCTTAGCACAGGCTTCAACATTTGCCCCAAATAACTGTTCCATGCCAGCAAGTCACCGATTTCTCTAAAATAAATAGAAGGACTTCTAAGCTAGTTTAAATAAACAAAAACTGCTTTATTGATTTCTCAAATGTTCCCCAAAGGAATAATTTTTTACATTTTGGATTTAGGAAAGAAAGAGGTAGGAGAGAAAGCAGGAGGGGCAGCACTTAAAGACAGAAGGGGAACTATTCTAACACCATCAAGAATTCACAGAGATAACAGCTGTGAATCAGGTGGCTTGTGATATTTAATGAACCCTGCATAATTTGCTCTATTGTTAGTCAATATGTGGCGTTCTGTAAGCATTTACAAAATTATACCTTGATGAGCAATAAGGTCCGGTAAATTTTTCTTTCTCCTTGCTGATAGAACATCATATGGAAATGGTCTGAGGCCATCGGGACGCCATCAGTGTGCCAGATTCTCTCAAGACTGAGGGAGGAGGCTCACGCTCATCTGTCAGAAAGCTTGGTGGAGGGAAGAGTTGCTTGGCGATAATAACCTCATTCATGTACTTAGCATTATAGCTGTCAGAGTAAGAATGCTTTGTTGACATAACATATCACTAAATACAGTAGTTCTAAATTATTTAGCAAAACAACAAAATTTTAAAACCCAAAGCAAGAATTACTCTTTTACTTATAAAAATAAATCCATAAATACCCCAGAAAAAGGGAATGAATTGCCTAAGTGAAAAAAGGAGGCATTCTTTTAAAGCAGCCAAAGCAAGTATTTCTATGTCGTTGGGAGATAGCCCCACATAGTGAAAGAGGGTGGGTTTTAGGTGTAAGCAACATGGCATTTACTACCCTGGAGAACGTACACAGCCTCTATGAGCCTCAGTTTCCGTAATATGACTGTGAGGAGAAGATACCAAGGTCTTAAGAAACACCAAATAATTGAGTAAGTGTTAGTTAGTTTCCCTTCCTTCCAGTTGCAAGTGTGTCTTTTCCTTTATCTCAAATGCGTTTAGCATGACAGTATCTAGAGTGCATCAAGTTGTGACACGAGACCTGAAAAATGTAGTTAGTATCTGCAGATCACGACTGGCAGTTTTAGTTGTCACCTTTTGTTCTCATACAAATCCTGGTGATTTTTTTTTCCTGAAATATATCATATAGATCATCATACAAATAATTGAATGTATTTGAGATACTTGAATAATTTATAGGATGTTCTCTGTTACCCAACCTGTCATATAGACTTGGCAAATGTATTCACAATGAGAACATTTCCATAGAAAAGAAATGGTGAATTATTCAGATTGTACTTTTTCCCCATCACCTAATTAATTAGCACAGCATATTAAGGATTTATATTATGCATAAAGCAGTATCCAACTAGATGTAATGAATGAAGATAAAAATGTCTCAGAAAATGCTCTACAAATACCTCACCTTTTTTGTTTGCTTCTTTCTCAGATATTTGAATAATAGACTGAATTTTTCCATTTCCATCTGGATTTTAGGTAGATATGTCTATGTTTATTGGTATTTTCTAAAGCAAAAATTATATTAAACTTTCTCTAAAATATTTTACTTTTGTCTGAACTTAAGTGAAATTAATACCTTACTTCAATTGTTAGGATATTCTCAGTGAATTTAAAAATTAATCCTTTAGAACGATGTCTAAATGAAACATTCAATACAATGTAATATTGATTATAGTACAAGAACATTTATATATCTATAACTTTTTTTTAATTACAGATATACTTTATAAGTTGAAGTTGTGGTGAATTTTTCTTCTTGCTGCATAAGTAGACTCTCCTTGTGTAATAGCTGAAGAATAATTTTATCTGTTTTACTTATTTATCTCTTCTGCATATATTTTAAGACCCAACTTCTACTTTAAGATAATATTCAGTTAGAGCTAAGACAAGGAAGGTAATTTCTCAAACCTTAGAGACACACTGGTTTCTAAAAGTGTTCCTTCCAAATAAGAAAACTGAATAAAAAAATTTCTGTAGTATATAACTTCATTCAAGTGATGTTGTTTGGGATAATAAATGGGAATGGCTCTTTTATGGTATGCTTTCCCAATTAATTAATGCCTCGTCTGTGAGAAGTTTGGTCATTACAGCTTTTGAGAGAATATAAGGCCCTACTAGCTAATGGGAAAGACTTAATTCTGGGTATATTATGGATAAAAAAATTTAAAATGTCACTACTATGCAAGAAGCAAAATAGTTCTAGAGTGACTAATATCTAGTCTTCAGAAGGCATGTGTTTTTTTGGGCAATGAGGATGGATTATGGGAAATAAGGAGGTACCCATGACTTGTGACAAAATGTGAAATACTGGAAGACTATATTCGTGTTTCCTCTTAGTTTTACAATCAATATGAATTACTCTCCTGTCCTTACATG
The DNA here is from genome assembly GCF_017311325.1 of Ursus maritimus. Lineage (NCBI taxonomy): Eukaryota > Metazoa > Chordata > Mammalia > Carnivora > Ursidae > Ursus > Ursus maritimus. The sequence goes on from NW_024423343.1 coordinate 41,421,615, forward strand.
TTTAAACTTCATTTGCCAGATGTCAGCCAAGAAACCCATTTTCTACCTGCTTATTCCTGTTTTCTGTCATCTGGAAAGTTTTATGTGTTCTGTCTAGTTCTCTGAGGTTGACTACATAAATTTGAAATACTTACTGATCTTACCCATTCAGAAGATCATGACATTTCACAACTGTGTAGAGGATACAGATATTATTCTCAGGAGTTCTAATTTGACCCAGGGAAGGTGGAAAGCATCCAGACCTACAGAAGGAAGAATACAGCATCCATCACTTCCCCCGGCTTTTGTCAGGTGACCCACAGAGCCCCATTAGAACGTCTTCAATAGGGAAAAGCTTGACTGCATTCTCAGGTTAAGGAAAGGGGATGCATTTTGTAACTGCTGAGACAGGGGAGATGAGAAAGAGATGGATAAACCCGTTCAGATGAAGCCACAAATAGAAAAGAGCATGAGCTCTTGCCCCTGTGGTACGTACTCCACAACCCCTCCAATCTGCAGACTAGACATTCATTTTCATGATTGCATTCATGTATGTTTATCTTAAAGTGGTGGAAGTCAGGTGATTCCACTAAATGCTGCTGGATGAGACTCATTACCCAGCAGCACTGTAGGCTCAGACTGCTTCAGTTAGGAAAGAGTGAAAGGTACATTTAGAGGAGCAGCTGATCAGATCTTGGCAGGCAGGGTACCGCTGAAGTAACAATTTGCAGTAGTTTTACACTCCTGTCAGTGCCAGTTGGCAAACTAATGGAGATGATGGAATGAAAGAACAAAATGTCACAACAGAAAGAAGTGAGTTGAAAATTCAAACATTTTCTTCCTTCTCATAATCTTCCTGAATCAAAATTAAATCAGTCTACAAATGAACCAACTCGGTATTGAATAAAAGGCAGCTATCTGCACAGTTTTTTTCCAAGCAGGAAAATCGATTAACATTCTTGTGACCATTAGCTTGTTCAAAACATCATCATGATTTGTAATAACTCAGAGAACTAGTTTATAAACAAGAATATTGATTTTAAGAGAATAAGATTTAGTTGGGAATAGCAGTTGATACAGATTTTGAAACCTTACATTAAGGATTCCCATGTAGCGGTGTAGTAGGAAATCAGTGCCATGGAAGGAAGGTCCATTTTAAACCATGATTTTCTGGGGCGCCTGGGTGGCACAGCGGTTAAGCGTCTGCCTTCGGCTCAGGGCGTGATCCCGGCGTTCTGGGATCGAGCCCCACATCAGGCTCCTCCGCTAGGAGCCTGCTTCTTCCTCTCCCACTCCCCCTGCTTGTGTTCCCTCTCTCGCTGGCTGTCTCTATCTCTGTCAAATAAATAAATAAAACCTTTAAAAAAATAAATAAACTATGATTTTCTAACAGCAGATATAATACGTCTCCTAGTTGTCATCCTAATAATGCGCATGTGGATTTACTACATGTTCGCCTGTCACTACAGCCTACACTCGGGAAACCAATTCTGTATGCACACTGTAGGTCATGTTTCTAAACTTCAAAGATTTAATAAGTGGTGTTGACTCCCATGAGTCACTCAATTAAAGTGTTTTTGTAACCCAGAGAAATTACCTCAGCTTTTGACTCTAGAAAAAAAAAAAGTAAATTTATTTATCAAAACAAGTAAGAGAAAATCAAATTAGCGCATCATATCTGAAGTTCAGCACAGGATAACTAAATGTGAAATAAAGACGCTGCCAAATATCACAAATATTGCCTCAGTAAATCCGCTAAAGAGCAAATCTTTACTCCAGAACTACAAAACAGTAGCCGTTAGCACATCAAGAATGAGCTACACGTAACTTGCCAAAGGTTGAAAAGTCATTTTCTCCTTTAATATAATTTTACAGTGAAGCTATAGGGTAGCTTAGTCACTTTTCTCCCATTTGGCATAAAGGAGAAGTTGTTTTAACATTCACATAGAAAAACAGATAAATAGCTTTATCTATTGCATCGCTGCTATAAAGCTCAGAGCCCAATCTGTGTGCCTTGTTATTACATATATATCTTAAAATAATATGCATTCCTTAATTTCATTTCTGGATTCCAATCTGATTCTTATACCCTCACTTTACATTTTTGCCATTCTGTTATGTTTTTCTGTATTTGTAAATGATTAAATTACATTGAGTAAGGCAAGCATATAGCTCTATCTATTTATTAATACCTGATAGTATTCTTTTAAAAGGTATATAAAAGAAAGGATAGTTTTATTTATATGTAGTGTTTATATGCATATTCATTCCGTAAGGGTAATCTTCTGATCTCATTATTCTTCACTAAATTAGTCTTTGTACCAAACAGATGTATACAGATAATTTCATAAACAAGCTTGATTTCATTGCCTATTGATCACTACAGAAGCCCTACAGTGAAGTACCATGCACTGCATTTAAAAGGACGGTAAAAATCACACAGTTCTTTGGCAGAACTAAGCCAGTCCAAAAAGAGAAATGCCTGTCCCATTCTTAAGAAAATCCACATAATTTACCATCTGAATTTTTTTTCTGAAACCTTAAAATAAAGCTCCTACTTTGGCAGAGTCTAAGTTCCTCTGACATCACTTTTAGCAGAGTGGAGGTTAGCTATTATATGCCAAAATATTTTTCTTGTATATATCCTGTTGGAATGAGTCCTGTTACTAAGTACTTTTTTTTAGCGCTGAGGAAATCAAATCCTGCTTTTGCTTTTTCACTGGAGAATAGAGGGGTTGGCATGGAGTGAGGCCAGATTTTATTATGGCTGCCTGATGAATATTTTTCAGGGAACACTGCTATTGCTACTTCACTATTTTTATCAACCCATTCCACATCATTTGCATGTTTACCTGTTGAATGTTTTTACAATTTGTATCATCATTATCACATTTTACCGTGGGCTCTCAGGATTTCTCTCTTGAACAAGTTTCTCTCAGCAGCTCTACCTTATCCTCATTCTTTTCCTGCATGTGTCCTTACTCCTTCTAGCTACAGTTTTATCTTTGAAATTCTAGAGTTTGATTGTGTTACTTCCCCGCTTAAAATATCCACAGCATTGCATTCGCTAGCAAAGGGGGAAAACTCAAACCTTAGCGTTGTATAGGGTCTAGCTATTCAAGTGTGTGGTATGCTCCTCCAGCCGGCAGCATCACCACCACCTGGAATCTTGCTAGAAAGGCAGAGTGGAGGCCCCACCAACTGGATTGGAAATTACATTTTATCCAGATAGTCCAGGTGATTTGTTTACACATCGAAGCTTGTGAAACCTTGGTTCCCCAGACCACCTCAGTGACCTCTCTTGCCTCTCCAGCCACAACTTTCACCCACTCTCTTCCTCTCCTTCCACGTGGCTTCTACTGGCTCTCATTTCTCTGGCATCTTTTCATGCCTCTAGCCCTCTATATACAAAGTGGTCTCTTTGTCTAGAGTTCCCTTTCTTGACTTCTCAACTTAAGAAATTACTACATTTGTATGTCTTCTTTGGAGAAGTGTCTGTTCATGTCTTCTGCCCATTTTTTCACTGGATTATTTGTTCTTTGGGTGTTGAGTTTCAGTTCTTTATAGATCTTGGATACCAGCCCTTTATCTGTCGTGTCATTTGCAAATATCTTCTCCCATTCTGTGGGTTGCCTCATTGTTTTGTTGACTGTTTCCTTTGCTGTGCAGAAGGTTTTTATCTTGATAAAGTCCCAAAAGTTCATTTTTGCTTTTGTTTCCCTTGCCTTTGGAGACATGTCTTGAAAGAAGTTGCTGAGGCCAATGTCGAAGAGGTTACTGCCGATACACAACTAATGAATCATTGAACACTAAGTCAAAAACTAATGGTGTACTATATGTTGGCTAACTGAACATAATTTAAAAATTTAAAAATAAATAAAAAAAAGAAATTGCTACAGATGCTTTATGACCAAGACCTGATATCTTCTCATTTGGCATTTGATTCAAAGTATAGACTGATAAATCTGATAAATCACAATTAATTGGCTTTCTCCTCTTTGCTCCTATAGTACATTTGCCTATTTCTTTTTAACACTTACTATATTATATGGGAATGCCTGCTGCCATGTCTCCAACAGTGGACTGTGTTTTTAGTTCCCTGACATCTAGTAGACTTCAAATAACATGGTAGGCCCTTAACAAATGATTGTTCAAGAAATTCATGAAATAATGGCCATTATAAGCGTTCTCTGCATCTTGCTCAAGGCAAATAAAAAATAATAAATATTTACAGTGGAACAATGCAAACCATTGCCTTTGGTATGCTTTAGAACAGGGGTCTGAAACCAACAACCTCAAGGTTAAGTCTAACCTTCAGCCACTGTGATTTATGCCAAGTTGGCCTTAGAAATTTGTGTTTGCTGCAGATTTGATAATGTTTCTTAATAAATTCAACCTAAAATTACAAAGCAAACAGCGTCCACATATGACACGTACACTGCTATAAAGTAATTTTGAGAACACTGATGTTGTTTGAATCACAAGTAATGTCAAGGTGCTTTAGCCACTCTTGCTATAAAGTTAAATCAACAAGTGAGATCTCCATTTTCACACAAATTTGTAGCAGATATATTTTCTGAACTCAAACTATAGTCCCACAGCACTTTTCAAGCCTCTATGCCAGTGCAAGGGAAATTTGCATTTTTCAAAATGCATTTTACTTTGCAATTGAGGAGTTTCCACCTAACCTTCAACTGGAAGTCATTAATCTACAATTTAAAGACAAGCTAAAAGGCAAATATGAAGATGATCTAATAGAATTCCATAAATTCCTTCCAAGAGATAAATATACTCAATTAAAACAGTGTGTTCATGCATTTATATCAGCATTTGGCATTACCTACCTGGGTGAAAAAATATATTCAAAGAATTAATACATGAAATCACATTACAGAAGAACATTTACAATTAATTTTGATGATAGGGAACACTAAGTTTGGACCACAATTAAGCAAAATGTTATCTTCCTCCCAAAGAAAAATTACATTTTCTCAAGAGTAGATCTGTATTACACAAAACTGTACTCAATTTTTATTACATTTTGAGTTTCATCAATAAAAAATTGTGGAAACTTAGTTTCTGTCTTGTCATGTAAGTGCCTATATAATGTCCTTGATTTTGCCTTGTGGCCCATGATTCTAAAGTACTGACTGTCCGGCACCTTACAGAAAAAAAATTGCTGACCTTTGCTCTAGAACCAAAGACAAAGAGATTAAACATTTAAAAGTGGGTAACATATTTAATAAATCTGGGAATAGTGTGTAGACATTCTCACCAATTTAGAAGTTATATTACCACGTATTCCCTAAATAATCTTGGTAAAATATGTAACAATAAAAATAGTATGTTTTTAAAGATGTATTTGAATTATTTTCTGAGAATAGTCATCAAAAGAAAGGGCTATAAAAACTGTATGGGAAGCAAACATGGAAATAAACATAAAGAATTTCCATATCTGAACAACTCAGGTCTAGATGAAACTGACTTTCCAAACATTTTAAATCTGCTATATAAAGGAAACCTGTCTTCAGAGAATTTATCTTTTTCAGGCATAAATTGTTATAATTTTTTAAAAGCAGAAAACAGTCTTCAGATTTAGTTGTGCTGAATAAGCTCCCAGTTCCTGAAACAGCTTATATAATTAAACTCAGCAAGTATCTCTTCACTGTTTACTGAGCATCTCGTCATATGGAGGCATTATGGAACACACGCTGAGGGCTCTTCAGAGCTGGAGAAGGAGGAAAGGTGTTTTGTTTCACTATAACTTGCATATATCCCTTAAACATAAAACAATTTTCTGTGTTGAAACTTTGATTCTTTTAGAGCTCTCATAGTGGATTAGCTGAGTCGTTCCTGAACTTTTCACCACAAAGTGATTGCCCATTAGACACAGGATTCTCAGAGAACCTGCTCAAAAACTAGTAGCCTCTCGAGGTAGACAACTGAGGAGGATCCAAGGCATCTGTTGGCACATGACTTCTGTCACGAAGTAGCTCTAGTCTAAAATTCTTGGTACGCGCCTTCCAGTTTGATTAGAACATCTGAGTTTGTAGAGTTGAGAGTGAAAAGGCTCGTAGTCTTTCAGATGTAAATCATAGAGGCATAAACGCAAAGTATTCTCTAGTGGCTTGGATTTAATCCAATTCTGTCAATTTTATCAATGGAAACCAAGGGCCTTCCATTTATTTAAGCCCTTTTAACTCATTTTTTCTTTCCTAATATTCTATTTGCATCCCTAGCTTTCTTTTTTTAAAAAAATTGCCATTCCTCCCCGCTTCAAGTGTCTATCACTTCTACTTAGTAGTCAACCTATTACCAATATTTTTATTTTTCTTATGACAAGTTTATAGGAGTATATACCAATTTGATGTTAGATCATTTTTAGGTCTGCTTATCATTGAGTTGATTATAGTTCTCAGATGATATTCCATATCATCTATAGTTTATGAAAAATATCTCTAAATGTAGCTTTCCAAAACTTTGAGAGAATACCACACTTACATAAGATTTCTGAAACAAATAATCCTTTTGCCACCTTAGATTACAGCTATTCTCTAGTAGCCCCCATCTATTGGTAATTATATTTTAAAGTGTCATTTGTCATAAAAATAGTTGGTTAAAAAAAATCACAAATATCAGAGCTAAGAAAAAGAAGAACTGTTCTTAACCACAAACCATCTATTGGGAATATATATAGCAGCACTTTTTAAAATGGAGCTGTTAGATAGTGATGAAAGTAAGAAAAAAATACTTTTTCAATAAAATAACTACATAAATAAAATGTTATTGTTCTGAATGATTATAGAGCAATAAATATTTGATCTCTTGCTTAAAAGTTTTACAAATGTATATCAGCAATTGTAAATAACATGTTGCAATGAGATTTAACATTTTTCAGAATTCTGATTTTCATGTGAGAACTGATTTCTTCATTTCTTACATCACAGTATTAGCAATAATGTTAGCTTATATCAAAATATTTCTAAAGATGAGTCTCCCACAGATGCAGATCAGCTCTCAGGGAGTACTTTCTTTGATATAAGTTGTTCCATTTTGAATAAGATCATGCAGCTCTTTTTTCAAACTGTTCAGATTGTTAACATCAGCAACAAGAATTACAAAATGATTTCCTTTATGGTTATTCCCAATAACTAATAATATCAACATATAATATTCTTTTGGTAAAATATAGAAACTTCACTGTATATGCATTGAATTGATTCATTTCTTTACTTTCATTTTGCTTATTGAATAACATTCAGACTTCTATCAGGCAAGTCTTGTGATTTACCTTATTAAACATAATTATTAAATTAAGATTACATGTATCATTATATTTTTAATTTTCATTTTATTTACTCCAAATATATTTTCAAAATTCAAGATTAAATATTACATGATAATGTAAAATTATCTTCTACAAAAACAGATAATTGTATGTGATTTTTATTTTCATATACCTTAATATAACTCTTTTGGACTAAGGACCATTTTCATGTTGTCCATAATGTGAGCTGTTAGTTTGATATTTGCTTTTGTGTTTTTTGCTTTTTAATGAAAAATACCCCCAAACTTAGCATTGATTAAGGTCTATAATACACACACACACACACACATACACACAAACACACACACACATACACACACACTTTCGAAGCTTAATTCTTTCCTGTTCTCAGGGAAAAGAGTAATTCTAAGAAGAAGCCCTGTATCAGCTTTGGTTGTGAATGTTACTAAAGCATCGAGGATAACAGCCAAGCTTTGAAGTCAGATCTAAGTCCAAGTGCCTGCTCTACTGCTTATCAGTGATGTCCCCTTCTCCAAGCTTCAGTTGATGTCAATGTATAGGGATAATAATAATACCTACCTCATTAGGAAGTTGTACATAAACAATGAGATAAAGTATCTGGTGAAAACTAAGTACTCAGCAACTGTTAGCTACTCTTAATGTCACTTACTTTTGAGCAACTGCCCATATTAAAATCACTATTTCAGAACTTGTATTATGTTCATTTTATAAGTTTATTATTTATTGAAAAATGTCTTTCATTTTATTCTACTATTCTTAGAGATGTTAATTGTATTTGCCATCATATATATTCAAAACAAAAATAGCTTGTTAGAATTAATTTAATGTGGTTAAATGCCATATACTTATTTTATATCATTTCTATTAAGACAAAAGAAATTTCTTAATGAAGAAATACCCAAAACAAAAACATGTTTTATAACCTGTGCATCCATTTACTTTTCATAATCACTAGTATTAGTTCATATAAATTAGCTTTCTTGTTTCATATTAATATATTAATATATGATATATGATAACTAAGACATTCAAAAATATATTTAAAAAGTCATCTTTTCTATAGAACATTGTAATTTACCTGAAAAATAGCAACATGATGACTTGCCTATTCAAACTACCCGATGATTAATCTTTTCATTATTAGCAATCACTGGTAGAAATAAGAAAACAATTGGAATAATCTTTCTAACATTTGTTGCAGTGCTGATATTTTTTCAAACATACATAAGCCTAAACATTTTGAAATCAACAAATACCTTTAATAAATGGTAATATTAATTTTAAGTGCTGTTGTACAACTTTTAGCATTAGTGAAAGCAAATTAAAACACATGAAATTATGAAATATGTATTTACAGTTATTATCCAAGAAAAGCTGTATGTATACAGAATAACAGACAAAGCATCTTCAAAAAATTGATTCAGCTATGCTAGAAAGAAAAGGAGTAAGTTCTCAATGAATGAGAAATTAATACAAAGGGGTGTGCCAGAATTGCAACAAATCTTAAAATTTTTTGTTTATAATGAATTAGCATATAGTAAATACTTAATAAATGCTATATTTCCTGGAAAAGGTAGAAGGGTTGGGCAAGGGTTTAAGAAGAGATTTGTTGTTTAGACAGAAAAGAAGATATAAGTATAGTTAGCTTTTGGTGGCATCTGGGTGGCTCAGTTGGTTAAGCAGCTGACTCTTGATTTTGGCTCAGGTCATGATCTCAGGGTCTAGATTGAACCCCACATCAGGTTCCACACTCATCAGGGAGTCTGCTTAAGAGTCTCTCTCTTCTCCCTCTCCCGGTGCTCTCTCTGTCTCTATCTCAAGTAAATAAATAAATCTTTTTAAAAAAGTATAGTTAGATTTTTATTCTAAAGATGAAGGACACCAGCTAAAAACAACCAGCAAAATCTCCTTCCACCACTAGGTACCAATCCCTTTTCTCTCCCTTTTTAATAGTGTTTATACTCCCTAACTCAATTACTTCACCTCCTACTCAATATGCAACCCACCGCAACTTGGTTTTCTACCTCATCTTGCCACACAAACAGCTCTCTATAAAGTTACCAGTGATTTATGGGTTATGGAAGACAAAGGACATTTTTCAGTTCTCAATTTGAGTGCTAACAAGGAGGTGACTCCACTGGCCTCTTAGCTTTTGAAAACCCTCTGTTTCTTCAGTTTCCACGGCTTGCTGGGCCAAGTTTCCTCCTGCAGCTCCGATAGCAACTTCTCTGTCTCTTTGCTGGCTCATCCTTATCATCCAGGCATTAAATATTAAAGTTCCTCAATGGAAGGTTGACGATGCTCTACTGTTCTTTCCTCTGTTTTTTTGTTTGTTTGTTTGTTTCATCTCCATGTTTATTCTAAAATTTCCTCCTGAGCTGTATCATCTATGCCTATGACTTTAATTGTGATCTATATGCTACTGGCTTCTTAATTTTTGTCTCTAGTACAAAATTCTTTTGAGTTTTAAACTTGGAAATGCAACTGCCTACACAACATGGCCGTTAGATATATCTCAAAATTTCTTTAAAAACACCTGCAACTTAGTATTTCCAAATCCAAATTTATCTCCCCCACACATACACACAAACATATTACACATATCAAAATCTGGTTTTCCAGAATTTCCTATTTCAACTCAATTCTGTAAGCCAGAAACCTAGTAGTCATTATGATTATCTGTCCCTCCCTCATATCTCCTTACCATGTACATTGTAATGTTGTGTCATATGGACCTGGCACTCAAATTCTATCTTGAAGCTGTATACTTCTTCCCTTCTTCATCATCCGTAATAGAGATAATAAGGAGAGTGTTCATTAAGTCCAGAGGCATCTTCAATAATTAACCATTTATTATTGGTTAACAATTTAACATGTCCTGTTCAAATAGAAGTGGTTAGAATTAAATGCAATGAGGATCAGTGCACTAGGAAAAAAAAATATCTTGAGGAGATGGAAAAATTGGTAAAACGGCAACCAGCAATGCGTCAATATAGCAGAAAGGGATTTGTAGATATTAGCCTGCAGAAGATTATATATGAACCAACTGTATGGCTCTATTGATTTTTTAAAAGTACACTCTAGGATCCATAAATAAAAATACAGTGCATGGGCTCATACAAATTATTTATTACACATAGCTTTCATTGATGCCTTTGTGTGTAAATGTAAACTATGTGTAACATAAAATTTGCCATTTTAACCATTGCTAAGTGTACAACCAGTGCCATTAATTACATTCACAAAACTGTGCAGCCATCACTACTTTCTATTTCAAAAACATTCCCGTCACCCTAAATAGAAACTCTATCAATTAACAATAACTCCCCGCTGATAAACTCTAATCTGCTTAGTGCTGTAAGAATTTGCCTAGATATTCTAAGTATTTCTCGTAAGTGGAATCATGTAATATTTGTCCTTTTGTGTCTGGCTTATTTCACTTGGCATGATGTTTTCAAAGATTCATCCATGTTGTAACATGTATCAGAGCTTTATCGCTTTTGTATAGCTGAATAATATTCTATCTGTACATATATGCTACATTGTGTTTATTCATCATTTGATGAACAATTGGATTGTTTACACCTTTTGACCTTCGAGACTAATGTTGCAATGAACATGGTATCCAAGTGTCTGTTTGAGTTCCCATTTTCAATTATTTCAGGTGTATACCGAAGAGTCAAAGTACCGAGGCATATGATAATTAGGCTTAAGTTTCTAAGGATTTGCCAAACTATTTTCCACAGCAGCCGCACCATTTTACATTTGCACCTGTAATGTACAGTATCCTTCTCACTGATACTTTTTCAAGAATAGTATTAGTTTAATGCTTAACAATTTAGGATTGCCATAGAGAATTTGTTGCAATGGATTAACAAAGATTATTCAAGAATTTAAAAATGAAAGTTATAAGGTATAGCACAATGACCTGGAAAATTCTTTTAGTCTAGAGAAGGCTACGGAATTGTCTAACATTCATTTTTATTACAAACAGATTTATGTTTAAATAAAGTCCTGTCCTTCCTAGAAGTAGATTATACTAACAACCTTTATGAGTATGGTATTCAATTCAAGTTGTTGTTAGGGTTATCGAAAAATTGTTTTGATTTAGCTGTTTATTTTATTTGTTGTATCCAAGCTCTATTTAACCAAAAGTACTCATTTTGATCTTGCTGGCCAGATTAGTAAACTGTTTGTGGAAATGAGCAGTTAATCGCCTGCCTGGAAAATCAATTTAAAAGGTTGACCTGCTTGAATTAACTAAAATAATGCATCACTTTTATTAGAGGATTGGCTAACTATTTTCATTTCCTCACTCAATTCCAGAATAACAAGTGAACTTATTTTATAACACATAGTCATTATAATATTATTAAGCAGAAATGATCTGTTTTGATTATTTTCTTAAAAAGAGGTCACATGGTTTCTTTGGTATAGCACCCAAGAAGATATTGATAAAGCAAACAGAAGATGAGCAAGATGATCTGTTAATTTCCCTTGTTGCCTTGTGATTTCTTTGCTATCCAACACTACTTATATATTGAGGTAATTCTCCTTGAGATACAGAAATGTTTACTGCAGGATATGCACTCATAATGACATATGTGGAGAAGTCACTTGAATTATTTTATTTGGGAAATTAACAGATCTCGGTGTCTTATAAACATAGAATAAATACCTTTTGAATGCATGCACATTTTCCAGGTCCACAAAAAATACTGACCCTTGTTTTAATAGACTGTTTTATCAGCACATAATATCATATCCTTTGGGCAGTTCTGCTTTAGAAAACCTATTTTTTCCTTATTATGGTTCTTAATTATCCACAAATGATTGTGGCTAGCATGAGTATTTGTACTGATATTCATGGTAAGTTTAGAATATTGTTTAAGTCAGTTTCAGAATCTTTAAAAGAAATCCCTAGTAAGAGAACAGATTCTTTTCTACATACTGTAATTGAAATAAAGAAATCCTGAAGATTTTTCTCTTTTACTTTTGTACCAATCAATCAAGATATCAAGATTCTTTATTTCAGGTTATGCTGAAGTACTCAGAATCTATGGCTCAGTTGACCTGTGTATGATTTAATAGTCCCTTGATGCTAAGTATATTTAACCTTAATATTATTTATACTTAACATAGGTAATGTCATTTATTTATTCAAAAATTTTTGGTAGTTCTCTAATCAATAGATAATAAAGTCCAAACAACTTAGCCTTTTCCCCCCAGAATATTTAGAACTTACTTTAACTCCCCTTCCAGCCTTATATTTCACTATCACTTATCAAATATTCACTATATAAAACAAATCATTCTATTTACTCTGATTTCCTCCAAAGTATTTCTCATGTAACTCCCACCTTCTGGAAATGCTGAACTCCTTGACTTCCTCTATAAAAGCCCAATCCTTTCCTCAAGTCCAACCTCAAGATCAAATGCCATCATCTCTATTATAGTTTTCTTGGTTCAATGATTGGAAAATGTCGTCTCTCTCCCTGCTACTGAAGGACTTTTAATCACTATCGACATACTTCTTATGTTTCGTCTGAAATTATAGTTAGGTTTTATGTGTCTTATTTCTTCTTCTATTTCTGAGCTCCGTAGAGGCTGGGGCCATATGCCCTTGATCTTGGAATCTCCCAAAGCACTAAAAAAGCATCATACAGAAAGGAAGTACTTAAAATAAAGTTTATTATTTTGAAACAAATGGATTTCACATTTTCAAGTATAGATTATTCTTTAAAAGTCATTTTAAAAAGGGTATAATTTATTTGTCATTCTGTAAGATAATTAACAAACAAATTAGTAAATCATGGACCTCTTTTGAAAACGATACAAGCTGAGCAGTGGCAGTGTTTCAGGAAAGGAAGACACATGAAATGGCGGCTTTCTTAAAATAACTGGTTTTATTGTCATTAACTGTTTCTTGTATAAAATAATGAGAAACAGGGGCGCCTGGGTGGCACAGCAGTTAAGCATCTGCCTTCGGCTCAGGGCGTGATCCTGGCGTTACGGGATCCAGCCCCACATCAGGCTCCTCCGCTATGAGCCTGCTTCTTCCTCTCCCACTCCCCCTGCTTGTGTTCCCTCTCTCGCTGGCTGTCTCTATCTCTTTCGAATAAATAAATAAAATCTTTAAAAAAAAATAATGAGAAACAAAAAAAATCCACAAAAATAAAATTACTTTTACTGGCATTACAAAGATAACCCCCAAATATACCAAGATACATTTTAAACCCCCAAAGAGGAACATAGTTTATATATTTTTCCATGGTTTGTGTTTTCCTAATAATGGTTTGTTGCGACCTTATTTCTGTATCAATAAATACTCTTCTGAAACATTGTGTTTAATGAAGGCCTAGCATTCCTTTATTGTTTATATAACCTCTGTTCTTAGAAATGTCAGATCCTAGTTTTTCACTGTATCTAAATCACTTTAATCTGCATCCATGGGATTTAATCTTTATGTTCATCTTCGTTACTTGGGATAAATTTCTAGAAATAGAACTATACTACTCGGGATATACATATAGTGTTAAAGCTATTCATATGCATTAATAACTTGTCCTTCAAGCTTTTTTGGTCTTGTTTGCCAGTTTCTACTGGTAGCAGGAGTATTTCAGAGTGCCCAGTAGTGACTTTCTTAAACTTCCTTTTTCTGACTCAAGCCGCATTTTCTAAAGTATTCCTCAAAATTGGGACATATTATAATTCTTATCTGCTTGGAAGACGTTAGCTCAAGTCCTTAAAAAGCAATGGGATTAAGGATGTAATAATGAAGTTCTCTTTTATATTTTCTGCACATCTGGAAATACATGTTTTGTAGCTGCATCATGACACAGTCCTGGTAGATAGTATATGGTGACTCAATATTGCAAGTTCAGAAATGCCAACTGAATTAAAGAAGCATGCCATTGTATTTAGTATTTAGTAGTCCAATTCTGGAGTTATACTGCCAGTTAAGCTGTTACCTACTACCACTTACCATTGTGTGATGTTGGGCTGCACACTTAATAGCTCTTAGCTCCCATTTCTGTATTCACAATATAGAAATAACAAGGGTGTCTTCTTTGAAGGATACTGTGAAAGCTGGGTGGGATAATGATAGAAAGTGCATTGCCCAGCACCTGCTACCTAAAAGATCTCTGCAAAATAGTAGCCGTTATTATTTTCACCTACAGTTTTGGAAAATAGCTGCTTAAAGTACAGGTTCATTACTTGGTAGATACGTTCAAGAAATGATTATTTTGATTATATTGATTGTAAAATGGGTTATATTACTTTAAGGGAGAGAGGGACATGCAAAAACAATATTAAACTTGAGGTTCACTTCCATAACAGTTCATGAAATACGTATGTAATCAACTTCTATCTCATGAACATTGAAATAATTTGGTAAAAAAAAAATTGTGTCATTTTGGGATAGGTCAAATGAAAAGAGTGTGTTGCTTGACATTACAACATCAATTAGAATTCTTATGAATATTTAAAGCATTCTGGTAATAATTCATGTGGTAAAATCCAAAAACAGCCTTTTCAATAAATGAAAAGTTTGCAGGTCAAATCTCTTCATGATATTCATACATATTTTCTTGTCTTGAGTTAACATGAGGTAACAATCAGGGTTACAATTTCACCTATAGCTAACTTAAAGAAATAAGACAGGTAAAAAGAAAAGAACTGCCTTTCATAACACAAATATAGAATTAAACTGTCAAGATTTGAAATGTTCAATAAACTACATGTAGAATAAGATTTTTTAAATTCAAATAATTTTCTTTGAATATGATAGGAAATGAATGTATTGGCCAGAAAATTGTGACAATTAATTGCAGAATGGCTGAATTTTAATGAAAGGCTCTAAGAAAAAAATGATAAAACGAATGTGCTGTTTGCTTTTAAATCATTTACAGTTGAATAATTTATGTTATCTTTAATTCATCCAGTTAAATTATCCAAGATGAATACAATATGAATAGAAGAGATTTAAAATTGTCAGATTTTTGCATTAAAATGTTTGCCAATAACCACTTTCTGGTTTTTTTATTGCTATTTAATGATTTTATATATTGCAATATGAATTAGAAGACTAAGCTATAGTACACAATATAATGAGTTTGCAGGGTTGTAAATACTTGACCTATATCTTCAGACATTAAAATAAAATCTCATATAAGTAGGTTTATGTTCTTTCAAAGAAAACCAACATAGCTGGAAATTATTTTGATAATCTCCCCCAAATTTGACCCACCTTATTCTCCCAACTTCTGTGTCTAAGGGCATTCTCCAGCTGTTCATACCAAAAATTTTAGCCCAAAACACTTACCTTCTTTTTCCTCTCAAAATCCACATCTTATCTATCAGGAAATCCTATCAGAAGCTATATACAAAACATATACAGTATTCTCACAAATGCTTACAGCTACCACCGCTACCTAAGCCACCATCCTTCTTCTGTCTCTCCCTCTGCCTCAGTCTCAGTCTCGATCTGCCTCTGTCTCTGATTCTGTCTTTCTCTCTTAAAGTAGTCTCTTAATGTTTCTCCCTGCTTTGATGGTTGCTATCCTACAGCCTCTTTCCAACAGAGCAGCCAGAATAAAAAATAAGTTTTATAAATGAATATAATAAATTTATAAATAAAAGTCAGAATGTGTCAATCCTCTACTCAAAACTTCCAATGGCTTTCCATCTCATTCAGATAAAATTCAAAAGTCATATAATGAACTTCACAACAATTATCTAACCTCTGCTACATCTCTGATTTTATCTCCTACCACTCTTTTTCTTTTTTCCTCAGCTCTTTCAGCATACCAAGTATGCTCTCATCTCAAAGTTAAAGCAGCTCTGCATTTAAAACAAAGGCATACAATTTCATTTTCATTCTCCTTCTACTAGTGACCTCACCATTGATTTGATTTTCACCAAGAGAACCTGGAATCCAACTCTAAATGCTAACATTATGACAGACTGCCTGACTCAATATACATAATAATTTATGATTTATATAGCACCATACCAGGTATTTTATTTACAGAATTGAAAGCAAGGCTATCTTCTTAAAAGCTTCTATTAAGAATTAGATACTGAGTCACAATTAGGGTTTTGTTAATATATAATTGGCGAAAGAACCAGACAAGGTACAAAGGTTAGATCTGACCCCTCATGAAACTAAAAGATTGCTGCAATTTCGAAATGGAAGCAAAACAAAGACCAATTGTTCTAAGGACATACACATGAGGACACATGTGTGAAGGTGAACCCCAAACCAAAAGGTCCATATATTGGCCAAGATCCAAGCATAGGTATGACAGGATATGGGAGGAAATCTAATAATCATGCCATTGATAAAGGTACTCATTGGTCAGTTGATGCTAGCAAATGGACATAAGGAAAGGACATACAGGCAGCAACTGTACCCAGTTTGGTATATTCCTGTTCAGTAAAAGGATATCCCTTGGAATCAGGAATAACCATCAGAAAACAGAATTTTAGGAAAAGATAATATCCAGAAAAACCATAGTCAATGAGAAATTGAGTTATAGGGCAAGAAAGATGGTTAACAGAATAATAAAACTCAGTTTCTGAGTTTTTGGGCAACCAGCTCTAATTTTAAATTAGTAGGATATCACTATTCCCATTACTTAGGTCCCGAAGTGATCCATCCTAGGATTTGGAGAAAAACTCAAGGAGACCCAGCTTCAATATTTCACACCACAGAATGCTCATAGAGAAAAAAAAAATAATGATTTTTGTGTTAGAAATACACTAAAGGTTGCAATTTCCCATAGGATGGTTAGAAAAGCCTTGCTGAGAAGTGACATTAAAATAAAAACTTATAGATGTGAGGAAGAATGAGCCATGGAGATATCTGATGGGCAGAGCATTCTAAGTCCTGTTTGAAGAATTACAAGACTAGTGTAGCTGGAGCAGAGTGAAGGAGAGAAACATGAAAAATGAGGTTGGGGTCAAGGCACATTCTGGGGGCCTTATACACCACCATTGTGTGTACTCTGACCTTTATTGTGAGTGAGATAGAATGCCATTAAGTGGCTTTTAACAGAAGAATGCATGATCTATGTAATGATGGTAGGCTCAAAGTATGACCTTCATTCTTGAACTAACCATTGCAAAATGACTAAAAGCTAAAAGAGAAGCAAATGACTAATTTTGTTTGTTCTTATTTTTTATGTGATACTACTGTCTTACTATAGAAGATTCAATAATTTCTGTGTGGTATGTTTTATACACATCTCCTTGACATGCTGTATTACTTAACATTTCAATTCCTTCTAATTTTTTAGATCAGTTGCCCTAAAGCTAAATTAAATTACATTTATTGAGTCTTTGTATGTACCAGACACTGTGCCATATGATTTACATAAAGAATCTCATTTATTTCTCCAACAACTTAGAATAATCATTATCTCCATTATGTTGATAAGGAAACTGTAATGCAGAGAACTTAGGAATTCCACAGCATGTGCTTTGCCTAAGGTTGACATAACACTTGTTTTTGTGGATCTGAGTTCCCTCTTCAGATGTTTTCTTTAGATTGACTAATATTTAGGTAGGAGAAAGTACATTAACCATGTTTACTAGATTTCTAATCAAGAAGACAGAGTCTGCATCCTCAGATGCTTGTTACAGCCTGAGGTACTGCCCGAGATGCAGTACAGTCCAGTGATTCAGCACATGTGCATTTGAATCGGAACACAGGGGTTCCTATCCCAGCTTGTCCATTTACTACCTGCATGACTTCCCTTCCCTTCTGATTCTTCTGTAAAATAATAGTACCTAAAGTAGGATCCAAGCCTATAGCTCAATTATATTTGACATACAATATTAGTTTCAGGTGTACATGATAGTGATTCAGTATTTTTATACATTATTAAATTGTCCTCAACAAAGTATTAGTAAACCAAATTCAAACTCAACTTAATACATTAAAAGAATCATACACCAAAATAAAAAATAAAAATAATAACAAATAAAAAATAAATTTAAAAATTAAAAATAAAACAAATATAAATAAATAAATAAATAAATAAATAAATAAATGGAGCATACATCATGATCAAGTGGGATTCATTTAGAAATGCAAGGTTGGTTTTACATCTGCAAATCAATCAATGTGATATACATACCGCATTAACAAAACTGAACCATGAAGATCATATGATCATCTTGATAGATGCAGAAAAAGCATTTAACAAAATTTAATGTCTACTTATGACTTAAACTCTCAACAAAATGGACATAGAGGGAACATACCTCAACATAGTAAGGGCCACATATGAGAAACACATAGCTAACATTGTATTCAACACTGAAAAGCTGAAAGCTTTTCTCTAGGATCAGAAACAAGGCAAGGATGCCCATTCTTGCCACTTTTATTCAACACAGTATTGGAAGTTCTAGCCGGCACAATTAATAAGAAAAATAAATAAATAAATAAATAAATAAATAAATGGCATTCACACTGGAAAGGAAGCAGTAAAACTGTCACCATTTGTAGATGACATGATACTACATATAAAAACCCTATAGTCTCTACCAAAAACCTATTAAAATAAGTAAATTCCATAAACTTGCAGGATATAAAATTAATATACAGATTTCTGTTGTATTTCAATAAACTAATAAGAAACTATCAGAAAGAGAAATTAAGAAAACAATCCCATTTACAATCACATCAAAAAGAATAAAATACCAAGAAATAAATTTAACCAAGGAGGTGAAAGATCTGTATTCTGAAAACTATAAGACATTGACAGAAGAAGTTGAAATGGAAAGATATACTGTGCTCATGTATTAGAATAATTAATATTGTTAAAATGTCCATACTACCCAAAGCAATTTACAGATTTAATGTAATCTCTATCAAGCCTATAAGATTTTGAGTTCAATTTTAAAAGAAAGCATACGAAGTTAGTTACAAGAGTATTTATTGAGGTGCCTGGGTGGCTCAGTCGGGTAAGCCTCCAACTCTTGATTTTGGCTCAGGTCATGATTTCACAGTCTTGAGATTGAGCCCTGCATTGGGTTCTGCACTCAGGAGGGAGTCCACTTGAGATTCTCTCTCTCTCTCTCCCCTGCCTACCCTTCCCCCTCTACTACTCTCTCACTCATTCTCTAAAGAAATAAATAAATCTTTACAAAAAATCTTTTTTTTTTGGTCTTTTAGGGCATTTACTAACTTTGATAATAAAAATGTGAACAGAACCATAATCCATTATTAGTATAATATTTCTTCTTCTGTGAACATTTGTCAGAAACTTCTATGACATAGAGTGGTGTATAAATTTATAATACACTTGAATATGAGTAATGCTTATAAAAACATTTTGAAAAATTAAAAGTCGTCTACCTTTTTTCCATTAATTAACCTATTTTTATTCAGAGGCATTGTGCAACCAAAATATACTGTTACTCCTAAGGTGTAAAAAAAGTGATTCAGCTGTTACCAGGTGGTATGGGAAGACATAGGTATGGGAATAGGACCCTGGCTTCTTATCCAAGCTTGATTTGTACTTGCCGATGTAATTTTGAGCAATTCATTAAATGTTTTGTGACACAGATTCCTTAGATGTAAAAGAAGGCAATGGGATTGGGTCTACCTAATGAAGTTGGGAAAAATAAATTCCTGAAATGAACATGCATGTCTATGTGCTTTTAGTGCCTGAATCTGTTGGGTACCAGCATAGTTTGAGGCATATGACGCAATTCTGCATGCCAAACTGAGAAAATTGAGTAGAAAACCCTTTTTCCTTTAAACAGCCTTTGAAGCTGCCAGTAATTAATTTGACATAGTTGTTAAAAAACTGAAGCCAATCTCTCTAAGTTGTGGGGATCTGTATATGAGCCATCTGGAACTATCAGAGAATTGGGACAATTCAAGTTATGCTTACATAATTGTGAATAAGGAAACTCATGTTGGTGTTAGTTCAAGGGTTTAGGAAAAGGGAACGTTACCAATCCAAGTGAAACACAATAGCAACAAGAGACGTACAATAATACTTGGTGTGGGGGGCACCTGGGGGCACATTGGGTTGAGGTCGGACTCTTCGTTTCAGTTCAGGTCCTAATCTCGGGGTCATGAAATTGAACCCCACGTTGGGTTCCATGCTCAGAGCGGAGTCTGCTCGAGATTCTCTCCTCTTCTCCCCCTACCCCTCCCGCTCATGCTTCCTCTCTCTGTCTCTCCCACTAAAATAAATAATTTAACCTTTTAAAAAAAATACTGTATTTGAATAAAAACATGGATCTGAAAGCTGTCAGAGTCCCTAATGTACCAAGCTTCCCAAAGAATAAGTTCATGGACCTTCCTTCAAGGAGTGAAACCTAATTCAATATTATTCAGATACTAAACATACAAACCAATAATCAAACAAATACAACAGGCATGTTGACTACTAAAGAATGTAATTTACTAAGAATATTGCTCAAGTTCTTTCAGTTCCTATTTCTAGTGAGAAGAAAAAAATTCCATTTGTTTGTTCTAAAGATTGAAGTAGAAACAACTGGAATAGATGGAAGAAGGAGAGAGAAAAGAAGGATGGAGGTCTATATTGATTTTTCCTCAGTTCCCAATGTGTATCCCCCGGGGCTGCTATCCGGCTGTCTTTTGAGAATATTAACCAAATGCTAATGTAGTTTTGAAAAAGTTGATATTCTTGGGAATTTCAAAAATATAATACCTCTGTTTTAAAAACCAACTCTAAACACAATTTGCTGCCTGGTTTCTATTCCTGAAATACTCTGAAAAATTCATGTCAATTCCTTTTGCATAACTAAACTGACTAGTATTTTACCATTGTTTTTTCCAGTACTTACTCTAAGAAAAATCTTGCAATACTTACTCAGATACATGTAATGAATTATGATGATCAGCTGGCAGAAGATACGCTTTTAGAGATCCTCCTCTGATACCCTTCAGACGATGGCCATTTACCCATAAGAAAAAATGTTCAGGAATTACAGTTTTACTAAACTGTTACTTTAGCTAATTTGTCCTTACTTTTCAAACTTTACTTTTATCCTCCAATAGAGAGAAGAGCAGCAGACTGCTTCTGCTTCTAGCTCAGTTGCCCTGCTATTTACGTGATATTGGGAAAACATGGTGGAACCTTGGTTCACCCTTGCTTCTAAAACTCTCCTGTCTGTCTAATCAGGAAGCATCTACAAGGAAATCTGTTTCCTTAAGACTTGATTTCTTAATACTTTACCTACTGTGATTTTAGCACTTTTGGAGCAAATTATTTTAATTCTGAATGGCAAGGAAATTGATTAATTTGAAAACATTGATTTTATATTGACCAAAACTTTTAAAATTACACATCAATAAAAATTTTAAAAAAGAAGGGTTTGTTTGTTTTTTTTCACAAAGGGAAATCATGGGTCCATTCAAATGAGATTTAGATTGAAAGTGTTTTTTCTTAGTAGAATATGACCTTAAATTGCATACTACCCACTGGGTAAAAAGTCACTTTGTTTTTAAAGAGTATATGTTAGTGTTTTATTTTGCCCTGCTATTGTGGTTAAATTTAAGTTAGATATTATTATTTGGGGGGCCACTTCCTACCCTAAAGGATTATTAAATGATATTAGATGCTATTAAATGCCAAGCACAGAATTATACACATTTCACTCTTGTATTTGGTTAATTGAGGCAGAGATGCTTGTGACCTTTCTTCATCTTTCTTTTCCTCTAAGCTGTTGTTTAAACAGAGTGTGTTATTACCATTCTGATGAAGTCTAAAGGTGATAACGTGTAATGTACCTATAATCATAGCCTTGCACCTTCTTCACTTCATTTAAAAGATTTTTAGGCTAACAGGAACTCTGAATAGGAATATATTTTGTCAGTGATAGATTTCCATAACCCAATTAACTATAGAAATAAGAGGACCATAAAAGATACTAATAATGGAGGTCAAAGAGCACAGTGAAGTACCATTGAGATATGATGACCTGTAATTGTCTTACTCCTTCTGCTCTACCACAAGAACAAAAGGCAGTACTTAGAATTGCAATGAAAATTTATTCCATTTTGGTTAGATCTGAAATGAGCAGTCAAATGCTTATTTCTCTGAGAGAGGAGTGTATGGTAGGTCAACTGAAGGTATCTGTTGTATCTTAAAATCTATTTGAAATGTTTGAGTGAATTAGTGTCTAAATTGACAGGTGATTGCTATCCAAGCTAACAATATATTTCTGTTAGCATAGATCGAAAGAGACTATGTTAAAAAAAATACGCTCTTTATAAGCTTTGGCTGTAGATAAGATGATATGGTACATGAATTAGGAAACGAATAAACTGGAATTATAGCTAAATCCACATAATTCTATTGTGAAATGTCTTAACTTTCAATTCTTTGCAAAGCATGCTGTGCACAGTGTGGTAAGTGTGCTTGTAATAAACAATGGAGAAATGTACAAGCAATTTTTTAAAAAATCATCTCAAAAAATACCTAAGGTGAAGTCAACATGATTTTCTTAAGTTGTTTAAAAATGTATGTGCTTATAACTATTCTGTCTGCAAAATTTATTGTATACACAAATCTGATAATTTAATTCCTTACCAAATATTGTTCGTACATATAAATAAAAAATAATAGTAAAAATGATGCAAAAATATATTTGTGTTTTTAGAACACTTTCAGAAGACTCAAACTTAAAGATGCATCCAAATTTTAAAATATATTTTCTTTTCATAATTTTCAAAATAATGAGTACATTTGTAGCCTGAAATTGTTTATAAACATAGAAGACTAATTTGAAAGAAATCAGTCATGCGAGAAATATTCTCTTATATGCAGAATGTGTATCTAATTTTTAAATGGCAAAGAATAAGCTTTGGAATAGTACTCTATAAACCATTAAAAAATCACCTGTCTAATGAATATAGTCACATTTCTGTTGTTTTATATTAATGCTTCATCTACATTTATGTATATAAAATTTTCAATTTCAGTTGCAAATTTCTTCACATAAAAAATTCCAACTTTCCTTTGGAATAATGCCCAATTAATGTTCCGTTGGTTTCATTGTTAATGGATGACCTGGTCACAGCCCAAGCAGAAGAGAAAGTTATATAATATCAACTGCTTCCTCTTTCAAAGCAGTAGAACATCCATCCAAATTTTATCTTCTATGTTCTGTGGAGCAATGTCTCCAAAAACCATAATGGAACAGAAGATTAAGCCATGACAAATGTCCAAAGCAGTTTTTAAGTTAGTCATATCACCTATGAATATAACTTAACCTCTAAGTATGGATTATGTCAAAAACTATGAAGCATATTTATATTATATACATTTCATTTTTTGGTTGTGGCTTCTAAGTATTTTGACAGTTTATTTATTTATTTTGTGTTTAAAGTATGTTACAGAAGACTTTTATTCCCAGAGTGCAGGAAGCACTAGGCTTGAATTAGAAGCCCTAATTAAATACTCTGATGATATCTGGCTTTGCCATTAGCTTATCCCAGTACCATTATGGAAAGTATTTTGGTCTTTGTCTCCAAAGTGAATTAGTGACAAGATTCTCTATATTGACAAGATTCTCTGTATCATAAGGATTTGTGTTATTATTGTTTCTTTATTTTTGCTTTTAAAAATTGTTTTCTATATTTCTTTTTCTTCAAGAAAAGTGTCAGGTTTATTGAGTTGTCCCCTTACTTTATAATTTCAATATTACTATGAACACTTTCAAAAATAAAAGTAGGACAGTTTGTGACCTTGTCATTTTAAAACGTGTGATTTTATTTTTAGAATTTATTTTCAAGGCAAGAAGGATAACTGCATTTTTCCCTTACTAATTCCATGATGTTGTTATTTCAAAATTTCCTTAAGTACTTCCTTAAAAACTCTCTATAAGATACCTATAGATACCTATAAGATATCTATAAGATAATACATGGAAGCACCCTGACAAAAGTGTCTATCCAATTGGAAAGGTATATTTCTATCCATTTCTGTCCTTCATTGGGATAAATTTTTACTTCCTCCATTTATATTTATAACATTTCCCACTGTCTCCAATAAATATGGTGCTGAAAAGAATTGAATTATATTCCTCTTTAAGCTGTTATTTAAAAGAATAGTTGATCATTTAGGGCTTTGGCTCAGTGGAAAAATAAGCAGCAAGTTCTGAGTCTAAATAGTAGACTGTGTATAATTAATTCTACTGCTGTTTAGGATTTTAGCTGTAAAATAATATAAGGCTCAAAACATGGACCTCTTTATGTCTTCAGCTCTGTCCCCTCATTCCAAGTTCCCGCCTTTGTAAAATCTGAGCAGGGGAGTTCAGGAGGACTTTCCCATCTACGGTGAAATGAAAACTGGTTATGAATGAATCAGAACCACATGGCAAATAAATAAATAAATAAATAAATAAATAAATAAATAAACATTTATTTATTTATCGTTATTATTTATATATATATATATACACACACACACACACACACACGTTTATAATGTATATAAAGATACACATACATACACACACAAAATGAAGGGAGACCAATAGCAAACCTACCCAGGACAGAACAAAGGCAAAAAAGAAATGATGAGAAAGATAATTTAAATTGGTAGACCATTTGTCATTATAAGGAGCCATGTGAGTTTGAGGAAAGTTCAACTCTGATGTTTAAATTCAACTTTTGTCATCAACTATTATGCTTAATATAAATGTGAAAACTGCCTTACTCAAGTAAATTATCATGAGCTTTCAGAATATGAAAAGCAGCATAGACTCAGTTTTGTAACAGGTGTAACCAGTTAATCTGGTAAAACTCAAAGGAATATGTTGACTCATTTTTTAAGAGAGTCGTTGTTTAGAAAGTCATTGGGTTTTAAGAGAAAATACTGTATATCCATTTCTGTTGCCAGTAGGATGCTAGAACACAGATTTTCAAAAAATTCTTTATCTGAAGCAAAAAAAAAGTTATTAATAAAAGTGAACATGAAACTTGGTTATTGGCACCTCAATTTCCCCCTCTCCAATATGTGCATTAACTAATGCCAACTGATGTCAACACAAATTATGAGCATGCAAGAAAAACTAATTGTTCCACACTATTTTACAGTTATTATTGATTACCATGCCCTTTGCAAGTCAAGACAGAAATAGAAACTGTAATAATTTTTAAGGATGAATTTAACAGTTAGTAGAGGGGAGGAAGGATGTTTCCAAATACTTTCTTAATTACATATTAAAATTATAGGATACATTTAAAGGGCTTCAGTTGACTGTAAGTAAAATCTGACTAAATGTTAGAACATGATGTCCAATCAAATCTATGCTAATGTATATTATGAAGAGACTTCTCTTTTTAAGTTTGAATATTATTTCTTCTTTCCATCAGTGTGACACATCCTCTTCAGCTAGAAAGAGCTTAAAAGCAACATAAAAATTGCGATGGACATATCAACCACACGCACACACAACACACACAGAATTGCTAAGAATGTTTTTCCCCTGGGTATGTGGTAGAATTTTATTTTGAATGGTGGATGTTAAAATACCACTCAAAATGTGTTTGGGTCAGTGTCTGTGGAACTTAGCCTTTTGTTGCATTAAATGGAACACAGGTGGGTGGAGAGGCTTCATTATACATTAAAATGAGGACATAAACAAACAAAGTAACATGAAAAGCAGTATAATAGAATTCATATAATACGAAACTTTCATCTGTGTCCTGGGCCCCAACTTTACTTGACCCTCTTAGTCCCAGTAGACCTCATAAACATCAATTAGGATACAGTCTGTCAACATTCCTCCTGTCCAAAAGGTTATTTAAATAAAGCAGATAAGCTTGATTCAAGCCAAATTAATAGTAAGTACATTCAAATGTAACTGCCCAGAAGATCAAAGTTCAAGACACATGAATGTACCATGTAGAGAATTACCATGCCCTACTGCTACTACCATGAGTCTAGAAACAATCCAGAGGTTTAGAAAACAAACCAAACCAAAACAGAAACCTAGCCTTGGGCATAATACTTGTGCCTGTAAGACCAGCCCCTACATATATGAAAACCCAGGACTTCCCTCCTTTCCTTACCTTTTTCTTTTCTTCTTTCCTTTATTTTTCTGTTTGTTCTGTTGATTCCTTCTAACTTTAGAGCTTTCGGGATTTAAATACTGTCTTTCACCTTGGGTTTCCACTCTAAAATCACTGCAGTTGATCTATAAGTGACCAATAAGATCTGATTGGGCCTTGGTTGACATGTCATGAAATGGCAAATTTTACCTGGAGATCTCTTGCACAGTCTCTTCCTGTCTGGATCCCTTCTTGCCACTGCTAAGCCACCAACAATCAATTGTTGATACGCTGTTGCAGTTGAGGCCTTGAAATTCAGATGTGGGACTTGTATCCAAATGATTTGTTGTATTGTTTTCTACATGTCGAATTATGGCTAGCTCTTACAGATGAGGTATACCTAGCCTTTCAAAATCTGAAAAGTCAGTGAGATGCTGTTTAAGAAAAGGCAGGAGTCTTAGGAGTATCAAATGAAGACTTCTCTATGGGCAGATAACTGATAATTTAGGAACAGAATTTGAAATGCATTCTAGAAAAAAAAGTTATTAAACCAGATCAAATACTGTCTCCAAAATAAGTAACTAGGACTAAAACTTGCTCTCCTCCAACTCCTTGTTTTGATTTTTTTTTTTTTTTTTTGCACCTACTGTATCCACTACCTATTCATCCATTTATGTAGCATCTATTTCTTCGCAGTAAAATGTGAGCTCCGTGACAACAGGGACACACAGTTCAGGGAAAGCACCTGTCTTAAAATGATCCCTAGTCTATGAATAAAGCTGGAGAAGTAGGAACAGCTCAATAAGCAGCAGCGATGTGCATCTGCCCAACAGAGGGGCAGCTGGAGAAAATATCAAAAGAGGCTTTCCTAAGTAAACCCTTTGTTTTTTGGATTTATATCAAGTTTCTATTTCTGCTGTAACAAAGTACCATAAACTTAGTGGCTTAAAAACAATTTTTTTTTTTCTTATAGATCTAAAGGTCAGAAATCTAAATGAATCTTATAGGGGCTAAAGTATGAGAAAGACTATGTTTTTTATTGATGCCGTAGGGGAGGATCAGTTTTCTTACCTTTTCCAACTTCTAAGGCCACCCACCTTTCCTGGCTCATGGCCCTGCATCACATTGACTTTTCATTCTGTTCTCATTGTCAGCATTGCCTTCTGCTCATTTGTTCTGCTGCGTATCTCTTGCAAGCACCCTTGTGATTACATTGGGCCCACCTAGATGAGCAAAAGGATCTTTCCATCTCAAAACCTTTAATCAGATCTACAAAGAACCTTTTGCTATGTAAGATAACACGTTCATAGATTCTGGAGAGTAGGATGTGAACATCTTTGGGGTGCCGTTATTCTATCTATTCTGTCCCAGGTTTCTATACAAACCTTTTTCCCAGTGATTCCCCAGTCAATGACATGTTTGTCCTTGGGGACACTGAAGGCTTCTCTGAAACATGGAACATTCTTTACTTGGCCATTTATAAAGTCCTCAAATTCTTTTTAACCGGATCAATATCATTTGTCTTCAAATACCACACACATTTGGGGTGGTGGGTGGCTCAGTCATTAAGCGTCTGCCTTTGGCTCAGGGTGTGATCCCGGCATTCTGGGATCAAGCCCCACATCAGGCTCCTCCTTCCGCTATGAGCCTGCTTCTTCCTCTCCCACTCCCCCTGCTTGTGTTCCCTCTCTCGCTGGCTGACTCTCTCTCTGTGTCAAATAAATAAATAAAATCTTTTAAAAAAAAACAAACACACATTTGATAAATGCCAATTACCATATGGTAATATATAATATAAAATAATATTATATATTTGAAAATAATTGAAGGATATTGAAGAGAATTTCTGAGTAGCAAAGTCAAATTTTATCATGATTCCACTTTGTTTACATTGATTCAATAAGAAACAGGAGACAGCATCACACAGAATACAAGAGGAATTGCCATTACCAATAAATAACTAGACAACATTCCAGGAATATTATTTTTTGTAACAGAGCTTTAATAAGACAGGAAGAGCTAGGAATTGAAAGCTCAAATCCTGTGCAAATACCCGGACTTCAGATATTTAAGTTTCTGACAAAAAAAGCAATCCATGTGTTTTTAAAACAAACTCTTAAGAGAAAAGAGTCACAATATCATAAACAATAAATCATTCTGAAGAAGGAGTAATGCACACCTGTTGGAAAGAGAGCAGAGTAGTATGACATAGATATCACTGGACTTTAGACATTTTATCCCCATCTTTTTATTTTTTCCCCCAGTTTTTGAATACTTGCACATGAAGTGCACATTTCATTTCATGGTTTTTAATGAGTTGGAGATTTACATTGAAATTCAGTACTGTGATAATAACCTCCAAATTAATATTTTCCTTCAGATAAATTGCATTTGAAAAAAAAATCTAATCTTATTGCCCATAAAGTCACATAATAAAACCAGAATGCCAACTACAGCATGGAAAACTCTCCCAGCAAATGTTACAGAGACAGTCCACTTTCCAAGTGTTTGTTCTTTGTATTTAGCTATTAAAATAAGAGTTTAATTTAAAATGTATGAATAAACTTACTCGATTACAGATAAGCAAAGGAAGTCATTTTCTCTCTTTTGGAGAGCTAGTAGTCTATCCTTTTTTTCTTTTATGAATTTACAAATTTCGCAGGTACCGTGAGGGTGTGGAGATGGGGGTAGGGCAGAACAGGAGGATGTTGAGTGTAACTGCCCAGTAACTACTCCACTGTCCTAACCATCTCCATGGTTTTCCTGATGTTGCTGCTACTGTGTGACTCTTGCTTTGGCTGGGATTTATAATTCTGTCATTCAGGAAGAGGTGTTTGAAAGGAGCCATTAAACAACTATCAAAGCATTAAACAGCTACACACGTGGGAACCTACCACAAGTACTGCCATGAGCTGGTCGTAGAGAATCCCTACGCTTTGCAGCAGGTGTTATACTACTTAGAGTAGGAGTCTTGGGAGCTGGGTGTTGACAACGTGTCCAAAGGACTGGAGGCGAAAGAGCATGTAGCTTGAGTGTGTGAGACAGATGCTGCTTCCTTGCTGCGTTCACCCTCTCCCACGTGTGATATTCCAACACATTAACAGAGCATTAGAGTTCGTGGCATGCTTAGTGACAGGAATAGAACCATGAAATTGGTAATGTCTTGCCAGTTTTAAAATGTAGATGAATAACTTCTTGTCAGAGCAATGAAGTCTTTCTTATCCTATAAAAAATCTGTGTATAACTAATGAGACTCCTGGGCCATCATACCTGTTCAATTCAATTTCTTACACTAGTTCGGCTGTTCAACTACCTGTGGCACCTGGGCTATATGAGGTAGGCATTTTCAGAATTCAGTAACACTCTTAAATTAATAGACAAATGCCCACATCTGAGTTGCATCCTGAGTTGCAAATTTGATGTGACCATTTTTAAGCTATTCCTGGTGTTTCTACGTCAATTATCAGATTTCCTTGATTCTCCTCTATATAGAAAACATGTAAATTATCTTATGTCACACATTGTGGAGGGAGAGCCTGGGGATGGCAAGATGTCAGAGAACTGCCATTTTGACTGATTGTACTCCTGGCAACTTATTATGATAATAGATTGCTTTTTATTATATCACTGCATTTGGCTGTGATGATATTTAACTACAGAAGATTAAAGACATGTCACGATGCCAGAGAATTTTATGAATGGGCTAGTGCATTTTTGTCACGCTTAAAATTAGCAAGCCAGAACAGTAATAAACAATCTTGGGAAATCACAGTCATTCCACTAAAGAATGCACAATTTTTGTCTTTTGGCATTTCTTTCAATTGTCAATAAATAAATGTTCTTGACTGTCTACGTGCTAGCACTGGGCTTAGCCCGTGTAGAACACTTGACCATACACATGACCCTGTCCTTAAAGATCCTGTAGTCAAGTTTATGTAAGGCAACATGAGAGAATACAAGATCATACATACCATTTCTAATTTCCATGCTACAGAAAATAAGTGATGCTTACAGAAGAGAGAAACGGATCAGTAAGGGTAGAATTATATAGGACAGTCTGACAGTTAAGTGGTAGATGAATAGGATTTTGTTAAGAAAAAGGAGAAAGACAACTTAAAGAGATCAATGCAGGGAGGACGAAAAGAATGTGGTTACTCAGGGAACAGGTGAGACCATTTTTTAAGCTTAAAGATGACCTTGTTCTAGGTATTGTGCCAACTGATTTACATGCCTTTTCTTGTTTAATCCTCTCATAAAGTAGACATTATCATTACCATTTTATAGGTAAGGAAACAAAAGCTTAGGAAGAGTTCCCACAGCTGGGAAGCAAAAGAAGCCCAGTCTATGCATGTCCTCTAAGAGGAGCACAGGGCACATAGTGGGTGCCTGCAGGCTCAGTCTAGGCTGGAAGCTGTGAGAACCCAGAAGTGGACCCAGAGCACAGCTGCTTTCTTGGGAAAATGTTCAGGGCTCTCTGGATATGGAGGAAGGCAAGGGGGTTGTCAAAGAGGACTCTAAAAATTTTAACCTGCAAGATGAGTGTTGACCATAAAACTCAGAAAGAGAGATAAGAGTCTCTTCTCTTAGACCCCACACTCTTTGGAGTTATCAAGGAACTTCAAGAACAGGATTCTTTGCCACTTGGAGACTAATATTCAGTCACCCTCACCTTTGGGAGAAAAAAAAGGTGAGATGATTGGTCCCCAGACTGCTGACCTAGTTCTTCTATCATAGGTAACTAGGTCAAGCAGGAGGAAGAGCGGACAAGTGGGGGTGGGGAGAAAGACCTTACCTGAACCTAGAGAGATTTAAAAAGAAAACGAAAGGAGGTTAGGAAAGACTGTGCTGGAGCCCAGGGAGCTGAGGTTTTGTCTAGATATCCTAAACTCAGTGACAAATTGCAGCAATTAGTTGATTCAATTCCCAAATGTCATTTTGTCTTGATTCTCAATATGTGTTTGTTAAACAAAAATCATTGAGTGCCTACCATGGTAAGTGGCTTAGAGGGTACAAATATAAGCTAGACACAGATCCTACCCTCAAAGAGTTCATTGAGAATTATGAGCACACATACCTATAATTAATCCTCATAGCCGATGTGTACATGATTGACAGCCCAAGTTAAGAGCTAAGTCTCCACATTTCAGAAGAGGAAGACCTACTTTGAGAAAAAGAGGACAAGGATAGATGGAAGCCTAAGCACAAAAGCTATTTTGGAGGTGGTATTTGAAATGTGTGTAATAGACTTTGGGCTTTCAGAGATGGGAGAAGAAATCCAGTTTTTGGCAAAAGGAATAGCATGAGTTAAAAGACTGAAAGGTAGGAAAGCATGAAATATGAATAAGAAACAGACTGAGTACTTGGGTTTGCCTAGACAGCAAAGGGTACATGAATATTTCAGGAAATATCAGGATAATTGATTCAATTTTGTGCTACATTGTGCATGTCTGCTGTTTCGTTCAAAACAGCTGATGCTGACACCACTAGTAATGTTAGGAGGGTCAACTTGCCCCAAGCCAAATGTCACTCACTGTTTCTGCCAATACAAAAATACATTCCTGTGGCTAATAGACCCTGTAAATGGCTAGTGTTAGTAAAAGTAGGAGCCTCTCCTTTTCCACTACCACTTCAATCTTCCATGGCCCTTCATGGACTCAGTCCTTTCTTCAATATTGGCACAATTCAGCCTCCTTGAATGTGTTTAAAAAATTTATTTATTTTGACCTAATAGAAAGTTTCTAGATGCGGTGGAAGGAATTGAAGTCCCAACACCTATATTGCCTTGCACAGCCTGTCTATGGGAACTGTTTTCTCACTGTTGAGCTACAGACAGAAAAATCCAACACGGAAACACTACAGTTCCCTATTGAATCAGGTAGCTATAGGGATTGAAGCCATCCTGGAAGGAGTTTGTCTTTTCTAAATCAACATTTGGATCAAGTGGAAGAACAGGAACTAATGTACTAAATATTGCCTCCCCGCATAACTTCTTTATAAGTAAATTCATTTTTGGTTTAATAAGCAAGCTACTTTGTCTTTTGTATTCAAACATACAATTGAAATATGCAATGTAGAAAGATAGTGAATGATTAAAAATTTAGTTTTATTAATAAAGATATGTTCATAGAGGAAGTCAGCAGACATAATACAGGGATCTGAGTCTATCAGGGATGATTTAAAGAACTTCCTCAGAAATATTATTTGTCAGCATCACATTACTGGACATTAAACAGAAAAGTTTGTAATATCATCTGTAGTCTCTTTCATTGCATCTAGTTATAATGGATCAGTTCCCTTTTTGTTTCTTTTTTAATTTCACTATGGTAACATGCTTGAGTGAGCACAGACATGGTACATTTAACGAATTTGGCACTATGCCTTAGGTTTATTAAACAAACAAAAATTTGTTGGGCTGTCTCTAAACCCTAGCCCCTCAAGTAATTCTTGCAGCTGTAATATTACCCCTAAGGTGACTTTTCACTCTGCTAGTGCTGAGACTTAGGACACTGCGAAAGTGGAATCCACACACTTTGAGACCAATGTTTATTCCTTAGATTTTTCGCTTCTTTCCAACCTGGATATTGTCTTCTTTCTACCTAACAACTTCCACAACCCTGACACTTTATTGAATAGAATTATAGGCTGTTCTCTCTCAAGGAATTTCATATACTTCCTTAGAATCACTATGGCTGGGTATTAACTATTTTGTGGTTAGGAAATAAATGAATGAATGACTGTTTATTTTTTCCCAACAACAAGCAAAGTCTTCCTCATTGATTAAAGAGCTAGATTTTTTCCCCTAGTGTTCTTGCCCAGAGTAGGGTATAAATATCTACCTATGAGCTCCCAGATTGAGTTTTATGTATAGTGCGAATTTCTTTAATGTTGAGAAGATATACATTCCAAGTCTTCCTTTCTCGAGTCCAATCTAACAAGTGATGCTTAGTTTTTATTACACATGTCATATTAAAAGAGATAATTGGCTTCTAATATATTTTTCTGTCATGTATCACAGTGAGGTAATAAATTGCAGCACTATATGTTAACAAAATAAAAATATTTCAAGGCAAGTGTCTTCAGAGTTTGCATATAGACCAAATGCAATGGGAGGTGTATTCCATAAGGAATAAGACATGTGAACTTAAGGTTCCTTGTCCCTTAGTAGATTTGTCAAATTTTCTGTTAGTTTGGCATCTACCATGATATAGAAGGATTATAAAGTTGAATCGTTACTATGAACATTTTATCTCATCAGCTAACAGCCTTTTCCTTTTTTGGAGTGTTACCAGAGTGGTACGTACTACAGAACATGCACTACTAAAAAAAGAATTCTAGTAGGAATATTTCATGGGCAACCAGATTGCAGGCAGTTTCCATAATCCGTGATTTGAAATAGTCTACGTAAACTTTTACTCAAGCAAAACCTTGTCAGAAGCCTATTTTTTCAAAAAAAAAAGGATAAATTACAGGATAATCGAAATTACCTTTACTCATGTATGATTTTTGAAGGAAAAAGAAACACTTTAAACGGATTTTTATACAGTTTTCGTGGCAGCTCACTGATACTGCATAAAGATTATGAAGGCAAAAACAAACCCACAAATAACTGAATGTACCAAAAGCTTAAATGCTCTTAGTCGTGGAAAGATGTCAATGAATCCAACAACCAATTACTTATTAAATATTTCTTTTTCTGATAGTGCTGATGATTTATATTGGCCAAAGATGCAAACATTTCATTTGTCATATGTTAAAGCCTTTAATCTTGACAATGGCCTGTCAAATTTCATAGGGTCCCTTTTTCTAGTGAGGGAACTGACACACAGAAGAGATAACGTGACCTACTGAAGTCCACAGTAGCCATTTTTAAGTGGCTCTGCTTCACACTTGGGAAATGGCTCCTGCCCTTGTGAGTAAATCCTTTGAAATGCAGAGCTCTCTGGAGTGCTAATTGCAGGATGAGGCAATGCTGGGAGGTAATGGTAAAAGTCTCTCTTAATAGCTTTGCAAGCAGCTTTGCACCCTTGCACACTTGCCTTTTCTGATCCAACTAGTTTACTGAATCCTGAAGTTACCTCTTTAGCGGGGTTTTTTTTCCCCTGCTTCTATGAGTTCATCTCTCTGTCTCCATAGATATAGATTTCCCCTTCATATTTCTCCTAGAAATGATTGGTAGATATATGCTGAAGATTCCACCGCAGAGAAAGAGATGGAGCCAAACATACTGTTTCGAGGTCCGCATCCTCCCAATTTACCTCTTCATAGACTGTCTGAGATGGGATTACGTT
This sequence comes from Ursus maritimus, assembly GCF_017311325.1. Classification (NCBI taxonomy): domain Eukaryota; kingdom Metazoa; phylum Chordata; class Mammalia; order Carnivora; family Ursidae; genus Ursus; species Ursus maritimus. The sequence continues at coordinate 41,456,239 of NW_024423343.1, forward strand.
CCTCAACCTCTATGAGAAAAGCCTTTCAGCTGCTGTCAGTTTCATTTAAAGAACTCACAATGAGTGACGCCTGACTGCATCCTGCTGTTTTATGTGCAAAAAATCCCGGGGTGCATAAGGAAAGTATAGCCCTGATGCCTTGTTTATCTCATTTTGGCCTCACGCAGTTGGTTTTCAGCGATGTGCTGCCTCTCCCTAGCACTCCATCTCAATTTACTGAGCAACTGTGAGCTCAAGTAACTTATCCAAAGTCACACATGAGTGGCTTACCAGAATTCATACCCCAGAACTGTCATGGTTCCTAAATCCTTTATTATGAGCATTATACCATACCATCTTCCAGGTCTCAGTATTAACATCATGTAAATTTATTCTCCAGCATGATTCATTAAAATGAAAATGGGCCATTTTCTCTGATTCTCCAAGCACTTCAGAAGAAGCGTTACATCCTGAATACAGATTTCATTTCTGAGAAGGAGACAAGAAAAGAAGTTAAACCTTTAGTTGTATTGGAGGCTGGTTCATCTTAAAAGGACTTTTATTCCAGTTTTCAGTTTAAAATATTAAAAGGAAAACCAAGCAGTATTAGGTTAAGAATAGCTACAACTGCATTTTTTAGCAGTAGGTAAAGCAAGGAAACTGAAAAATGCCTGTAATTCAGTGGCAAAAACCTAATGAATCTCCTTCAGATTAAACGTTAAGGTAAAACTAAATTAAAAAAAAAAATCAACCTGTGCTAGACACCCACTCACACATTTTTAAATACTTGCTGCCATCAAAAAATACATAGCATCAATTCCCTTTTTTGGTGGAATCTCATTTTCCACTTAAATAGAGAATCGAAATGATAATAGAGTAACCAATATAGAGCTCCAGTACAAAATAATATCACAAAAAATAAAAACTCAACATCTAAGTGTTTAAGATTGAAGTCAAGGGGCAGAAAGGTGAAAATAAAAGTGGAGAAATTATAAAATGTGACTTTTGTCCTTTTCTTCTCTTTCAATAAGAGTTCTCCTCTGGATCCATTCTTCTTTTATTTTTTAAATATGAAGAAATTCCATTTTCTTTCAAACAGGTACTTAGATTAATAATTATCCTCAGTAAGAATCACTTACTAAGCACCCACTATGTGTAAGGCATCAGCATTGGCACTATTTGGGTAATAAATATCACCTCCTCACTCAAGAATTTTACAATTTGGTTGTGGAACAGAGCATACATCTCTGATACAAGCATACGTCTATGATGGAAAGAAGGGAATGCCAAGTAAGGGGCACACACAGTAAATAAAACAGGTGTTTAGATAGGAAATAACTAATGTCAGAGCAAACAGTGAACCTTTCAGATCAGAGCAGAGGCACAGGAGACAGTGAAGGACAGTAAGAAGAGCCTGACTTTAGGATTATAATGGAACTATTTGCAAATTCCATCTCTAGCACTTCTGGCTGCATGCCTTTAAGCAGGACTTATAACTGCTCTGATTCCACATGTATAAGTAGGCATGATTATGCCTACCTCGTAGAGTTATTTTGAGTACTAAATTAGGAGGTGCACGTAAGTACCTACTCCAGGGTTTATCTCTAGGTGGGCGTAATTCAGTGGTACAATGGTTCTAGTGGTAATAGTATTGAGAGCATTTTTGAAATGCCTGTGACCAGAGTCTGGCAAGAAAAGGCCCCAAATAAAATTTAGTTCCCTTTCCTAACCCTTCTCTTCACTTACAATATAATCTAATTCTCCAATTGCTTGAGTTGAACACAAAGTCAAAATAAATCTTAGAAATTCAGAAATGGAGATAGTCAGGGGCACTTGGGTGGCTCAGTCAATTAAGCATCTGCCTTCTGCTCAGGTCATGATCCCTGGATCCTGGGATCAGTCCCACATGGGGCCCCCTACTCAGTGGGAGTCTGCTTCTCCCTCTCCCTCTGCCCTCCCTCTGCTCGTGCTCTCTCTCTCTCTCAAATAATAAATAAAATCTTTAAAAAAAAAAGAAAGAAAGAAATGGAGATGGACATTTCAGATGTGAATAAAGAGTGAACAAACTCTGCAAGTTGAAAATGTAATTAGGGCATTCAAGAAACAATACTGGATTTTTATTTTATTATGTTTATGTCGGGGGGGAGGTGATTGTGTAGAGGAATATTATGATATCCATTTTGAGAGGTGATGACGAGCTGTTTCTAAATACTACATGTGGTAACTGTTAGGTAGAGGGTTTTTCCTCCTACTTTTTGACTTCAAACAAAATAGTAACATCTTTTCTCCTGTAACTCTAAAAATTTTGCTAATGTAGACATGTTCCCAAATGCAAGAAACGTAACTGTTACAATGCAATGTTCTGTTTAGCATTTTGACGTCTTTTACTGTCTTCTACTTTTATTTAACTGAAAATATTTTATGGTTAAAAATAAGTCATGTTATTCAAAGTGAAAATAGTGGTTTTTAACTATAACCTTTTAGGGAAATGCACCAAAATAAATGCAGATGGAGAAAAGATATATAAATCTTAACTACCAAGGAAGATCATTCATCTATAGAATCCCAATAAATAGGCAAAACAATTTTTTTTTTATTACAGAGAGAGAGCGGGGGAGGAGGGATAGTGGGAGAGGGAGAGAATCTTAACCAGGCTCCATACCCAGTACGGAGCCCGACACAAGACTCGATCTCACGAGCCTGAGATCACACGAGCCAAAATCAAGAGTCTGATGCTCAACCAACTAAGCCACCCATGGGCCCCAGGCAAAACAATTTTAATAAAAATTCATTTCAAAGTAAAGGTAATTAGCAAACATACATATACAAGAAAGTTCATCCTCACACGTGGTGCAGGGAATACAAATGCAATAGCTTTATGATAGAAGTGATGTAAAGTTTAAAAATGATAAAAAGTGATAAAATGTTAACAAAGTTTCAGTGATGTTGCTAAATTCATTTGTTTTCAGTAGCATTGAAATTTGGATGATTGTTTTAAAAAATCATAGGAGAAAGATGACAGGTAATATTCAGCATGCTAACTCTGACTTTCTATATAACTACAGTGGTTGTTTGAAACACAATGCTCTAAGAATTCTAAACCACATGGGGTCTTAGAAGGAAAGAGCACTAGACTTGACAAGAAGTGACTACTATGGGTAAGGGCATAAAAATAAATAGAGATAGAAGATTTTCAAATTCTTTGATTAAAAAACCTCCACTCCTATGCACATGTTTCAACACAAGACAAAACAATGATGTATTTATGAAGGTGTTTATCACAGAATTAATTATAAGGGCCAAAAAAAGAGAAAAGGACAAAAAAGAGCAATATCAAAAACAAGTAAAATGGTTAATGAACTATGAGCCTCATCATTGAGTTTTATGCTTCATTGAAAAGTATGGTTTTACAGACCACATAGAAAACTCTAACACTTCCTTCTTTATATTTTCTCTATATAACATGCCCATGGTAGGCAAACAAAATAATAAATTAATTCAAAAACATTGAGACTGTTTTGCCACTGAGATCAGTTTTATATCATTTCCCTCCCCCTTGGCATTTTTCGTAATAGTTATGATTTCCTGATTCTTTGGAAAAGAAAGCTTGATACTTTATCACAGTTAATTCAGTAGAAATTAAATTTCAGGTATATGAATTTAATAAATTGGCATATCATCAGGCTGATTGTTCTATCTTTATTAAATTAAAATTAATAAGACTAGAAAGAAATGGCTTCCATCTTGTGCCTCTTTATAGTGAAATTTGCTAATTAAACAAAACCTCAGACTACTTAGGAGCAAAACATATTTTTATGCCCTGCATTTACAGTCTTAGTGTTAGAGTAGACAAGGTTCTTTGCTAAGACATTTTTCAGAGAAAGCTGCAAGACTGTATTACGAAGGATACTGCATTTTTGGCAGATTTGTGGTAAACCAATAAGCTATGCACAGGAGGCTGCTGGAAGAACAGAGTTCCACTTTATTGTTCCAGCACTTAAAATATTTTGAATTAGGTCCTAGGATTACATCTGAAAATACCTATCACAAGAAGCTCTTTTTGCATTCTTCATCATCTGTCATAATAACATGTGTTTGTTCTTACAGCATTCCTTTATCATCTTTTTAAATACCACTGAGATGCTGATTTTTTCAAAATATATTTTATTTAGGTAGCACAAGTAAAATTATAAAAGATAGGAGTTTTTTGTCTTTTTTAAAAAAGATTTGCTTGTAAATATCACATCTATTTGATTAAATATTTTGCAAAACATTTTGGGGAATGAGAAGCAGATAAAAATTTGGCAGGCAAATAAGCTTTCAGGTATATAAAACAGTAGCCTAAATGAGGACATGTTTAGGGTTTGGCAAAGAGATTATACGGTTCAGTTCTTTATTGTTATCAAAAAAGAAAATCAGCGGGTAGCAAAACTGGTCATTTAAATTGATACATATAAAATTTGTGTAGTTGCTGTGTATCTGGAAATACCAAAATGAGTTACTTTCACTACCTCAATCAAGGCGCAGAAAAGTGTACAACAAATAAATGCTGTAAAAGTTCCTGAATGACTGACTGTAGAAAGTCTATATGATTGTAAATGATTTTGTCATAATATAGTCTAATTGATGTGAGTTAACAGACCCTGTGTTTATAATCAATTACTCTCTAGCATATGCAATCATTGTTTAGCCATTGTAAAATTAACTTTGTTTCCCAACCTCAACTACATCACCACCATCACCATGTTTTTGGGTAAGGTAGAGGCCAGTTCTAGAAATAATGGTAAGATGTTTAGAATTAGAGGGAGTTAAAATAGACTTTATACTTACTATGATATCTCAAATTTACGTATTTCTCTGTCTTCCTAGGTGTTATTTGTGCAACATGATATAAAGTAGCAAGCATTAAAAAAGGTTTAGGTTTTTAAAAACTAATAAACAACTGAAGAATTAATTTTTAAAAAACTGGTCACGTGGGGGCGCCTGGGTGGCACAGCGGTTAAGCGTCTGCCTTCGGCTCAGGGCGTGATCCCAGCGTTATGGGATCGAGCCCCACATCAGGCTCTTCCGCTATGAGCCTGCTTCTTCCTCTCCCACTCCTCCTGCTTGTGTTCCCTCTCTCGTTGGCTGTCTCTGTCTCTGTCGAATAAATAAATAAAATCTTTAAAAAAAAAAAAAACTGGTCACGGGTTAGAGGAAGAAATGGCTGAGTTATATACAATTTGGGGAGGAAGGGAAAATCATTTTAATCTTTAACCTTTTACTTGTTAGTACACATATGAGCTAGGATCTGTTGCTATAACAGCAAGACACAACAACACAGTGGCTCAGAAGACAAAGAAGTTTATTTGGTCTCATATTACAGACCAGGCCTGCAGGACAGATGGATGGCTTTGCTCCACATGGTCATTCAGAGACCCAGGTTTTTATCTAACTTGCTGATCTGCAGTCCTCTAAACCAGGGGTCAGCAATCGTTTTCCATAAAGGGTCAAATAGTAACTGTTTTAAGATGGTGGGCCACATATGGTTTCTGTCATGTATTCTGCTTTTTATTCTTTTAAGCAATAGTATAAAAATATGAAAACCATTTTTAGCTTATGGATTGTACAAAATAGTCCACAGGTCAGCTTTTGCCTGTGGGCTGCAGTTTGCTAACCCCTTCTTAAAGGAAATGTCCTGCATGCTAGAAGCTTAATCAATGCCGCATCAAATACCAACTTCAGGAAAAGGAAAACAACAGAAGTAGAAAGCAAGCAATATCCTCTTAAGGAATTAAAGCAGTCATTCTACACATCACTTTCAGCCATATTCCATTGCCAAGGATTTAGCCATATGGCCATATCTAGGCATAAGACGGGCTGGCAAATGAAGTCTCTACGTAGATTTCCACATACCCTGCTGAAGCTCTAGTACCATATGTGTGCGTTTGGTCCTCCGGGAAGTAGACACCAAGACGAATTTAGGAGTGCAAGAAGTTTATTGGAGAAGTGAAACATAAAATGTAGAGGAAGCAGAACGGGGCTGGGAAAGTCCTCAGACTGACGCAGATCTAATACCTGTGAAAGGAAAGAAGGGAAATGGGATTGGGCAGGGCAAATCTCAGACCAAGATGCATATCCGGCAAAATTAGGTCAACCCTATGTTCGTATCCAGGGCAAATATTGCCCATTAGGGGAGTCCTATGTTGGTCAGGAATTGCCAGACCCTAGTGCCCCCGTTATGCTTGGTCTTTGGCTGTTGCTGCACAAGAGGAAAGTGGCCTGGGCTTAAAATCTGAGGTGAATCATGAAGTTACTAGCAGCTGGAGGTTCCCAACTGACTGCATATCTTCCAGCTAACTGGCAAGTTCTTCCTTAAAATGAGATCTGAGATGGGAACTTCCATAGCTGCTATGTTGTATAATAAAAGCAGACTGGATTTAGGGAACACCAGTAATTGACACAGTACACACACACACACACGCACACGCACACACACACACACACACACGATTAGTAGAAATAGAATAAAAAGAAGTGTGGATTCAATCACTGGATGAACCCTGCTAAACCTACCAACGAGAGAACAGTGTCACGGCAGGTAGTATCATACCTACTCTGAGTTTGAGCAGTGTTTATATTTTTCCTCTTTTAGACCAGAATTTATGTAGTAGATTATAGGGTGCACTTTGTTGTCAAGTTTGTGATTTATTTTTTATTTATAAGCTGACACTACATAGAATATAATTGTAATTGTCAGTTTGTATGACGTGAGATTCAACCGAAACCCTGAGAAAGATCTAATGAGGACCCTATGCCTGAAGTCACCACAAATAATTTGTAATATAGATATAGAGAATCAGCAGGGATAAATTGCAAATTTTTCTGATTCGCATCAAAAGCGCTACTGCAGTATACCTTTAACACCCATGATAAAAAGGTGTTTTTTTTAAGAATTCTTACTCACCGTTGTTATCCAAATCCAACAACAGGAATTAATTTGGATGAAAGGGAACACAAAAGAGTAGGTTTGAATATAAATAGCTTTGTCCAGATTCAATAAATGAATTCAGTAAAGAAATAGCTCCCCATTCAGAAGGGTAAAGATAATAATTTCTATCATTTACTGAGCGTCTTACTATATATCAAGGTCTGTACGTATGTTGCATCCAATCTGGTAACATCCCTGCAGTAGTTGTTGTTATCCCCATTTTGCAGATGATGGAACAAAGGCTCAGAGAGTTTCAATGACTGCACAAAGGCATATGACTAGTGTAGAGTTTACCTGGAGTTGAGCTTAGAACCCATGATACCAGCACCCATCATTCCTCAGTAATTCCATTGTCTTTCTAAAATCAACAATCCTTGTGGGATAATCTTTCTTTTAAGAGTTTTTACATTTAGTCATATTTGGAAATTATTGCTGTTCCTAAAGGACTTTAGTTCAATAGAAATTGAGGTGAAAGAACGTTGTATGTAGCTGTTTCATAAGCTCTTTACTTGCTACTGTATTTTCTGGAGCTCACACGCATGGGACCAGATTCAGTTTAGGAAAAATACTTGAATTATATTTTAAAATACATGTTTTATTGGGAAGCCTGGGTGGCTCAGTCAGTTAAGCATCAGCCTTCTGCTCAGGTCATGATCCCAGGATCCTGGGATCTAGCTTCGCATTGGGCTCAGTGGGGAGCCTGCTTCTCCCTCTCCCTCTGCCTGTCTGCCACTCTCCTTGCTTGTGCGCTCTCTCTGTCAAACAAATAAATAAAACCTTTAAATAAATAAATACACACACACACACACATATATATCTTTCTTATAAGAAATCAGCAAGTTGTGTGTGTGTGTGTGTGTGTGTGTGTGTGTGTGTGTGTGTGTACATGAATGTAGCCAAACTTGAAACATACACCTAGACATCCAGGATACCTTTCTGTATCTTCTCACATATCATTATATAATTGGCATTCCTCATTCTTACCCTAATTATTGCCTGATCTAATGATCAAGAAGTAGAATAAAGACATCCTTGGAAGGTTAATAAGCCATCCAGAAAATTAGATTAGCATGATCAAACCTTAATGATTATTATTTCTCATTATATTAGATCATCTGAAAAGTTTGAGAAAGAAAAAATAAATTGGCATCACTGGGCAATTATACTTGTAGTTTTCCACAGTAGGTTTTACAGATGATCACCAGTTATGAATTCTTTTCATATCTAAAACCAGAGATTTTTTATAAATTATTCTACCATTATTATAGTAATCAAAGCCCGTTTATTTGATCATCATCATAATGGAGTACTTGAGGCATTTTCTCCTTTGCTAATTGACAGTTGGTCAGTTAAGAGGTGCTTTTCACAAAGTCGTCCATAACCCTAAGGGTTTGAATTAGCGTCTAATAAATGCCTGAGAAGCTCCTCTAGATTCTTAAGTGCATCTGCTAAAACTCCCAACTGCTATTTTCCACCTTCTGGTCAAGAAATCCCTTTGATCTGCCATCTAGCTGCCTTTCTTGCTTGTATCTGTCTGTCTCAAGCGTTGTAACCCTACTCATCAGCACAATGACACATTATCATTTAGATAGCATTTCCTGAAAACAGATTTCTCTGAGAAAGAAAAAGAGTAGGGA
>NW_024423343.1:41464833-41473399 GCF_017311325.1 Ursus maritimus
GGTCAAACTGGAGCTTGGATTGCCCTTTTTGGAGAATTATAAGGGGCGGAGTGTGGTCAGAAGACTGAGCCTTGAGTTTGATCCTCACTCGTACCCTAATTACACACCTAGCCCCTTTCTGTGCAGACTTTTTGGCTCCCTGGCTCCTACCTGCTCACCACATGCCGCTTCAACATCTGTGTTGGGACCCTCCAGAGCCCAGATTCGACAATATCAATGTTCAGTTCTGCAAAATTGGTCCCTTCAGCTTCACTCTCTCATCACGTCCTACTAAGGGGGTGATGGTGAAGTAGGGGGAGTGAGTAAATGAACTTACTGATTTTTAAAAGAGAGTATGTGCAGTCTTAATTATTCAAAGATGTCTTAAAATATTTCCTCACAATAGTCTAATTTCCGTGATGTTGGAAACTTTAGTTAGCTCACTATTTTGTCCCCATTTATACCGGATAGATGGTGTTTAGTAAAAGTTGGTGGAATGAATGAATGTGCTAAGAGAAATGGGTGATATCACTGAATTAAAAATTCAGTATCTAGTTTTATCTTAATTTCTTAATGTCATCGTATTTTTAAGTAAATCAACATTTGAAGAAGATATTTTTGTGGTACAGACTTTCCCGATCAGGAATGTGATTGATTATCTAAAACTCCCGTTGATAATAGAAGAGGGAGAGAAAGGATTAGACAGAGAGGGAAGGAAAGGAGGGTGGAAGGGACATTGACGCATGCTATTTTCTCAAATGTAAGAAAGCAACATATAGATACATATACTTGAGTAAGGAAACATTATAACTAAAAATATATACTTGTAAATATTAAATTTAAAAATGACTCTTTTTCTTGTCTCAGACGAAACCTATTCCTTCTTTTATTCCTAAATATTTTCTAATTGCTTTACCATGTGCCAAATAATATGTGAGTCCTAGGGCACAGAGCAAAGTATAACCGTTCTTACCCACAGAGAAACCATAGAGGTAATTTCTTCCTTCTTCACATACAGAATACAAAGTAAAAAGTATAAAGGATAAAATGGTATCCTTAGTATCTCTCACACTGAATTAATTTAGAAAAGTTAGCAATTGAAAAATCTTCTTTTCACCAGCTGAGGTTAGTTTCCTCAGTGTGTTTTCTAGTGTTTAAAATAAGTATTTTGCAATTAGGGTGAGATATGTTGGTGACAGCTGCAGAAACCAAAGGCTTCTATTTATTCAGATACCCATTTATCTCTAAAATATCAAGGTAATGGCAGATCCCCAGCTTATCACTGCTTCTAGATGTGAACACAGAATTAAATCCCTATATGCCTTCATTTTGCTTTAATCTCCCTCCTCACACTGCTAGTAATGAAAAGCCTGTTGATGTCAGTTGGGAAGATAATTCTTCTGTAGGAAGATTTTAGCCTCCAAAAATCAAGCCTGTTCTATTACAAATAATATACTTCTCAAGGCTCCCATGTTGTCTTGGTTTAAACTCACATGGCTAAGTTTATATACGGAAGAATTAGGCCCCCATGAAAAGGAAACTTTTTTTTTTCATATATATAAATCAGTGCTGAACTCCAGGCACAGTAATTGTTCTTGGTGTTTGAGGTAGGCACGCTAACCCGAATTATAGATAAAAGTGCAAGTTGGTAGCCAGAGCCTTGGACAGAGGATCAAACATACTCATTAAAAACACATTCATTCCATCATGCTAGTTCTAACCTGTTGAGCTCGATGCTACGGGGATCCTGAAGCTCATCATCAGTATGTTTAGAGACTAAATTAGAAGATAGCTATGTTTTGAGCATTTGAGATACAGTAAGAAAACAAGGCTTTGTTAATTAAGAATTTCTATTGTGTTGAGGCGCCTGGGTGGCTCAGTTGGTGAAACGTCTGCCTTCGGCTCAGGTCGTGATCCCGGGGTCCTGGGATCAAGACCCACATCGGGCTCCCTGCTCAGCGGGAACCCTGCTTCTCCCTCTGCCTCTGCCTCTCTCTCTCTTTCTCTGTGTTTCTCATGAATAAATAAATAAATCTTTTTTTAAAAAAGAAGAATCTCTATTGTGTTTATTTATTCATCAAGGGACATATATCAAAATTGACACACATAGTCCTACCACACATGTATGCATCATGGTAAGATATTGTCTCCAGGTCATGGGAAGATGAAAATGGCAGCGATGCCATCTCTTATTTTATATAGGTTGAAAGGCTCTAAAACAAAAGTACTGAACAGGAAAAACTGATTCATCAATACAATCGTATGTCATATCTGAGTCGCATCTTTCTAGAGCAGTGTTGTCCCGTAGAACTTTCTGTGTTGAAGGAAATGTTCTGTATCTGGCCTTTCCAATACAGGTCATCACTAGCCACATGTTGCTATGATTTCTTGAAATGGAGCAAGTGCAACTGAGAAACTGGATTTTTAATTTTATTTCATTTTAATTTAACATATATTTAAGCACCTATAGGGACGATAGGATCCTACAGCCTCTGGTTTCTGGTTTTTTAAAGATGCATTTTTACTATAGTAATTTAAAATACTGCTTTTAGTCAAATGTTAACCAAGAAGTTACATAAAATATAATTTTACCATCATTCAATAAATGTTTATAGAATATTTTAATATCACTCCACAGAAGTGGATTTTCTATGTTTCAGTAAGATCCCTTTAAGGTATTTAGAGATGAAACTCAGTACATTTCCAGCCTTCTCACCACGACCTTTCCTTCAACATATCAAGGTTTTGAAATTTGTGGTTTAAAATGTTAACATTAGATATATTTATTGCCTAGTTGGTCCCACCTTCTCAGAACCAGTAACAGCAACTTGATATTTGGAGTTGGGTACACCAAGTAACTGTTAACTTCTCTACTGGCTTATTAGAAGAAAGATTTGATGTCTGAAAGCAAAGACATGAGATGACTATAGGCTCCCACTCTTTTAGCCAGCCAACTATTTGATTTTTTTGACGAGTGATCTTGGACAACCCTTTCAGGCACTGAACCATCGGAGAGTTATGTTGTTGGGTGATAAGAAACCTTCAGAGATACGTAAATCTTTTACCACTGGGAGTTTCATCTGTTCTGGAATAAAGAACATTTATATATATGATTTTTCTATCTGATAGCTATAGGAATATTCAGAAAAGGTTCACAGACTTAGTCAAATTCATTCGGACGAGGACCTTAACATAGTACAATAATTACCAAGAATATGTTAGACAACACTTTATTTGTGTTTTATTTGTTTCCCAAAGGTTTGAAAGGGTGGCTAATGTATTATACATTGAGAAGTCCATTAATCTTTTGATTAGCATTTGTTTTCCTGTATTTTCCTTAGAGACAAACCAACAAATGAGGAATGTTCTTAATTTGATCTCTGGAGTAATCATGGATATGGATATTGTATCATTTAACAAATGCACTAAACAAACTAGTCGTTTTTTTAATGTACATTTCTATGCACTAAGAATGCAACATCTGAATTAATTTTATTGAAATTTTATTTCCAGTCTAATGTGGCTGTTTATCATATATAGTCTTGGGCTTTTTAATGGTAGTAAAATCCAGGTAATTTGTCGTAAAAAAAAAAAAAAAAAGTTGAAATCCTTCCCAGTTGCATTAAAACTGATGTGAAGCCTGCTTTTAAAAACATATACTATCAAAGTGACACTCTTGGCTGTTATATCCCACCCACAGATCTCTCTCAATATGCAGCAGTTTTCACTAAGAAGACTTCATTGTTTCTAGTATACTCACCTTGCCCTGTGACTCTGCCAGGTATAGCTGATATGTCATAGAAGCTGTCTTTAAAAGACATCTTCCCCATTTAGAAAGTCTTCACCTGAATATTTTTCCATCCCTTCGCAAGAGCTCATCTGTACACAAACAAATCTCTGCCTCATCCGTCTGACCCTCTTAGGAGTAAAGCTAAAGTACGTGTTTTTTTAAAATCCCTTTTTAGGCAAAGGAATGTGGTTTACAACCTTTCTCAGTGACCTGCTTGTCAGGCAGTGTGGGAGCAGAGGAGGTGTGAAACTGCTGTCATGAAAGACAGCCCATGTTTCCTACACAGAATTTTATAACACAGGAAGGGTCCTCTTCCTTTTGATATCTGTATTTGATTTGTGTTGATGGAAAGTATTTCTTGATGGAGGTGGTTTTTCTTAAAAATGAATATAACGCAGTAAAGATATGGTAAGTCCCTGAGTACTACCTCATATTTAGGCATATTTTGAAAGGGATGGTGTTTAGTACACTTAAATCCATTCTCCATCCGCCTTCTCTTCCATTTAAAAATGCTGTCAATACCAGTGCTTGTACAGCTACATAATTCCGTAAGAACAGTGCTTCAGACACACAAAGAAAAAGCAATTGAGTACAGAGACAAAATTAGTTGCTACATATCAATATTTCACAAGACTTTAAGTATTTCATTTAATTAACATTTTCTTTGAATCACACTACATATTTTTCAGGGAAAGAAACTTCTATTCATTTTATCTGATCTAAAAATACGAATATGCATGAGGAAATCTAAGCAGCGTTGGGGAAAATGAAAGCAACAGTACAGAATGTTTTGTGGGCATGAATCTGGGCAGGCAGCAGAATGTGTTTTGAGATAGGAAAAAAGTGTTTTCCATTTGGGGATACCCCGAATCAGCCACAATCTGACCTTTATGTCAAAGGGCTTGAAGGCATTAAGAGCATGCATGTGAGCATAGCTTTTAAAATACCAATAATTATTAGGAAATATTTCCTGTATGCTCCGTGAAAGTAAAATAGGGCCTATTTAAGGATACAAGAACTTAGTATATTCTTGCCCTTTTTGGATAGCTATTATCAGTATTAGCTCTAGTGAAAGAGTAAGGTTAACTTGTCCTAAATATTTCAATAATTCTCCCCAGTGACAGCGTAATACCCCTCCAAACCTTAATTACTTCTCTACATTCCCATATAAAGCTAGGAAGAGGCCATATATTTCTGGCTTCATACCCTCATCTTCAAACCATCATCAAGGAAAGCTGGCATTATTACCCAATAAACTGCTTCTTGTTCAAAACTCATGCTACTTACCGATACCACCCCTTCTCATATTTTAGGTATAAGGTGCTGAACCCTACATCACTGCCATTTTCCTCAATGAATCAGTGCTTGTGTCACTTTCATATAGTCTATTCCAGGGTAACTATCACTTAGGTAACTGGGAGTTGGTGAATTCAACACAATGGAACAGATTGCATTCACACTTCTTAGCCTCATCTTCTGACATAGTCACGTTACGCTAACTTACGCCAGGGTATGCGGTAGAAGCAAACATCTCCTGAAACTTAGTGGCTTAAAAGAACCAAGGTTTATTTTTTATGCTCACTACATGTTTACTACAGGTCGACTGGATAAGGCACTGAGTGAGGGTTCGGCCCATTGCAGTCACTCAGGGACCTGGACAGTTGCAGCAGCTCTCTTGAATGTTGACTTTATACTTGCACTTAATCCATCAGTAGACCTTTTCAGTTCTCTCTCCAAATTCTGTGCCAAGTCTAACAATTTTTTACTATTCCTGTGCCATAGCCTCCTCATTTGCCTCCATTCCTGCCCCTCTTGGGCACTCTTCAATAGTAGGGAAGGTCTTCAACCATCAATCACTTCTACTCAACAATTCTTTAGCCAGAACTGGTTCCAGGCCCTAGTAACATCTGGGGAAAGGTCATCTTGCCCTGTGCCCAAACATTTTATGGACAACATGTAACTACCACAAAGTCTGTCTTACGCTTTTTCTCAATGCTGACTCCTCAACTTCATTTGAGCTGACTGGAAATATGGTCACACCTTGTCATTACCTGGAACTGCTACAACACAAACACCTCAGATTTTGGAATTCCACCCTCTGGCCCCTGCTTCCTATCATTTCCCAAGTCCTGGGCTAAGAATAGATATAAAAGCAAATAAGGCATATGACTTGGCCTTGTAGAACTCACAGGACTGTTGGGAGAATCAGGAAAGTAACCCTACTTCTACAATGTGATAAGTAGAAAGAATGTGTTGGGGGCACAGACAAAGAGCTTTACCCAGCCTGGGGGTACAGAACAAGGGAGGAAAACGAGGGCATCTTTTCTGAACAGTGTGGTGCTACAGCTGAGTCTTCAAGTTATCAGAATCAGCTGTTGGACAATGGAAACTGCATGTGTAAATCCCAGCCAAGAGGCAAATACAGCTATAGCATGAGGAGCATGCCAGGAGGCTAGAGAGGAAGATGGAGTGACAGGTTGGTGGGAATTCATAAAAGACTTTAAATACAGTGGTAAGGACTGGGCTTTTATCCTAAAGGTAATAGGAAAACTTTAAACTAAACAGAGTTGTAACATAATCAAGATTTATATTTTTAAACATAATATGTATCATTCAAGTTTGCTTATTGACCAGTATTTCATAGTCATTAGAAATACTTTATTGACTTCAAAACTGAAACTACAATCTTAAACTAAATGAACAAAAGAAAAGCTCTACAAAAATATGATTTAAAAACAAAATTTTGGGGGCACCTGGGTAGCGCAGTCATTAAGGGTCTGACTTCGGCTCAGGGTGTAATCCTGGAGTTCTGGGATGGAGCCCGGCATCAGGCTTCTCCTCTGGGAGCCTGCTTCTTCCTCTCCCACTCCCCCTGCTTGTGTTCCCTCTCTCGCTGGCTGTCTTTCTGTCAAATAAATAAATAAAATCTTTAAAAAATTAAAAAAATAAATAAGTGATAAAAACAAAATTTTGTTATTAATTCTGTTAGTGTAACCCCCAATGTCATAATACAAATAGGTTGTCCTTTTAAAATATTTTCTTCTTGGGTCTGTTGTATTTATTTACCAATGTGTTTTTATTTATTCACAAAGTTAAATCATATTTTTATTCCTGATAATTTTAGCATACATGTTTTTCAATACTATAATTATTAAAACAAAAATTAAACAGAAGTAATAAGCTACAGTCCCTATTAAACTTAAATCTTCATGGTTTAGGCAAACAGCAAATTTTCCTAAAACAGAAGATTTTTTCCGCAAATCTGCAAAAACAAGGAAACTAATTTAGTTTCAATTATCTTATAATGCAGGTTTAAGGTGTTCAAAAATAAAAGGTCCATGAATCTTGATGAAACTATAAATGAAAGTGGTCTGAGTTTAAAACCCTGGAGTTGAGAAAATTGGTCTCATTATGAAATCCCGAATAGAACATTGTTAATTTTAAAAATTTTATCATTTTCCATTTATCTCTGCATATCTTTGGCAATCTAATGGCAATAAAATTTTTCCTAAAGTCCATGTAATTTTTTTAAAAAAAATCTAGTTGTCCTTTCCACAATTATTCATTCTTTCCACTTGGCAGATTCAGACTGAGCTAATGGTTCCGTAAGTAGACGTATTGATTAGCTTGAAGTCAATTTCTAACCTATTCCAGCATTTAGCTTTCTTAGACCATTTTGTGGGTTTTGTTTTGTGTTTTTTTTTTTTTCATTTTGTGGAAGTCATTCATGTCTTATTTCACACCTCAAATTGGATAATTCTGACCTTTCTATCCTCAACACTTTTGAGAATCCAGTTTTTCTTGTTTTCTTTTGTTGACCGGAAGTAGAGTATGTGAAAGCACTTTTTCTGGAAGGGAATGAAACAGAGGATAGTGGGGCCTGCCTAGTGGGGCCCTGCTAGCAGGGGCTGATTCCAAAATGGGGCATCACAAGAGAGGCCTTCAAGAGTGCTAAGGAGTAAGCAATAAGCTACAGATTGAGAGACAGCTGTAAACTGGAAAAAGAAATCACAAGAGTAACCAAGCTCCACCAACTAGAGCCTGTAGGCAGAAGGGAAATTGTAGAAATGAAACAAGGACTCTCAATATAGAACAAGTGGGGGTGGAGGAAGATGTGTTTCTAGATCGAGCTCAAGACCAGTCTAATCACAAACTAATTACAAACACTGAATTCCAGCCCTGACATTTTCCTGTTATTTTAGTGTTTGTGATTCCCAAAATTAAAGACTGGACCTTATAGCAAAACTAGGCTGGAAAATAGTACAGGCAGTTCAGAAAAATTATTGCTTTATTGCTTTAACTACCAATTTTATGAAATGCTGTGACCTCTTCGAATTGGCTTTATTATTACTGCTGCTCTTTTATTTCATTGGCCTATTTATATCAATATATTATATATTTAAACAAGTCTTGATCTTTATAAATTTCATTTTTAAGTCTCATTTGGACTTGGAAGTCAGAACCAGATGGAATATGTTTTTCAGACTTTCAGTGAAAACCAAAGCCCATCGCAAGCAAGTAGGGGGGAAAAACAGATAAAGCCCTATTGAATTCTTTTCTTCACCAATAAAAAAAGAAATAAAATACCACTTTAGTGCTTTCTTTCTTCTAAGACCCAGTGTACTAGAACAAAAAGGCATGGAGCTCTGGACAATTTCTGAGCATATCTGTCAGGGACTTCCCATACACTTCTCACCTGTACCCTCTTCAACCCATTTTACTCCTTAATATAAGAAATTAAATGAGGATGTTTTGGTGCAGGACTTCCCCTATACATTCCTCAATATTCTTCTTTCC